>NC_053036.3:573946813-574250841 GCF_002575655.3 Aegilops tauschii subsp. strangulata
AAAGTTTAGTCTTGTCGGATTGAATGTTCAAAGATGAGAACACATGATATATGTCTTGCAATATGAATACTTGAGGTGACAATGAGGTATCCTATTGATTCACTTGATATGTGTTATGGCATTCAACTCGCGGATTCCCGCGGTGATATTGGGGTAATCTATGCATAGGGGTTGATGCATGTTTTTATTATCTTTTCTCCGATAGAAACTTTGGGGTCTCCTTGTAGTTCTTTGTGTGGATTGAGTATTATGAATATGAATATGCTTTGGTGTTATTCTAGTACGAACTCTAGGATAGATCGAACGGAAAAAATAGCTTTGTGTTATTTTAGTACGAACTCTTGAATAGATCGAGCGGAAAGAATAGCTTTGAGGTGGTCTCGTACCCTACAAACAATTTCTATCTTTTGTTCCCCGCTAATAGGAACTCGGGAGTGATTCTTTGTTGCACTTTGAAGGAGGATAATCATATGATCCAATTATGTTAGCATTGTTGAGAGGTTACACTAGTGAAAGTACGGACCCTAGGCCTCATTTTTAAGCATTGCAATACCGTTTTTGTGCCCGTTTACTATTTGCTACCTTTCTGTTTTTATTTATTCAGATTATAAAAAAATATTTCTACCATCCATATTACACTTTTATCACCATCTCTTCGCCGAACTAGTGCACCTATACAATTTGCCATTGTATTGGGTGTGTTGGGGACACAAGGGATTTCTTGTATTTGGTTGCAGGGTCATTTGAGAGAGACCATCTTCATCCTACACCTCTCACGGATTGATAAACCTTAGGTCATCCACTTGAGGGAAAATTGCTACTGTCCTACAAAACTCTGCGCTTGGAGGCCCAACACGTGTCTACAAGAATAAAGTTGCATAGTAGACAGCAGCGCCGTCTTCTGGTAGCTCATGGACAGGTAGGTCCCGCTGCCTGCGGGCCGTACCATCCTTTGTTGACGAGGGCCGTGTCATGAGTCGCATGGCTACTGTCCTGCGCCTGGCAGGTAGGTATCCGCTTGGTCAGCTCATACTGTAGCCACGCTCCTCCGGGATTCGGGGAAGTAGGTGGCCCTGTAGACACGCCCTGTCTCATCAGAGCAGGTGAGTGCAGACTTCGACGGGAGGAGGGGTCGGCTGCTAGGAGTCGGCCTCCCCCCAAAGCCGCCTTCTAAGAGTGCTTCGTCTTCTAGGAGCCGGCCGCTTGGTCCTAGGTGGCCCAAGGGGCCGGCCGCTTGTCCGGCAGGTGTGATGGGCTACCCGGGGTCCGGATGAGGCTACCCGGGGTCTATCCCCCCGACACTATTCACTCAAGCAACATTATGGGTAGCATGTCTAACAGATGTTCATTCTATAGATCATCCCCAGAGGACATCAACACAAATAAATCGAGATACCTTGCCAAAGAGCTGACACATGCAAAGGATAATTTAAGAGGAAGAGGGACAAAGAAGATGGCGATGACGACGACAACGAATGAGGTGCCACTTCCCTGCCATGTTCTTTTGTCGTTTCAATAAGAGAAGCTCGGAAGAAATACACGGATGCAACTTCAAAGATGAAGAGCGCAAAAGAACTGTAGTTTACGACTCTGAAACGTCAGTCCGCGCCTCAACACATTGCTAACCCATAGTCTGCTGGTCATCCATTTTCTTCCGTTGGACACATTGTTGAGCATGAAAAGTGTGGGACACCATGTATCCAGCTTGCGGTAACAAAAGAAAGCACGCCTACAAAAAATAACAAATGCTCCCTCCATTCCATAATATAGTGCATATAGATTTTACCAAAAGTCAAATTTGACCATATTTATAGAGAAAAATAGATACATCTAAAATACCAAATACATATCGTTGGATACATCATGAGTTATATTTTCATAATATAAATGTTTGGTATTGTAGATATAGATAATTTTCTCTACAAACTTGGTCAAAGTTTGCTTAGTTTGACTTTAGAAAAAAATCTATATGCATTACATTGTGGAATGGAGGGAGTAGTTCATGCTAAGAATATGGTTTGTGCTACAAACTGATAGATTTATCATATGGTGCATATTTATACCATCAATAAATTTGAACAATTACCTATTTGTGAACTCCACACATATTATTGATTCAAGTTATTTTGTTTTTCATAACAGAGGGAGAGAGAGCATCCCCAAAGATACAATAGAGGCAAGCATGCCCTGAGTTCCTCCTGCCCGTGGCTGCCCCCCCCCCCCCCCCCATAATTCCACCTACACCACAAGGCTATTGCTCCCCTCTAGTTCTCTGACAATGCTCTTGTTCTAGAAGGTGAAGCCCCTCTAGTTCTCTGACAACGCTCTTGTTCTAGATGGTGAAGCCCTGTCGGATTGGCGATTCCTTATGTTACCTACAAAGGCACCGTACTATGGCTGCTCGATCTAGCGGTTCGAGTGACGAATTTCTCACGGCTAGGAGATAAAACCTAGCTGCGGGAATCTGCATCAACTAGCTTCACCAACTCATCAAAATTGTATTAGCGAAGGGGTTTAAACCGTTTTCATATGGCTTAACTGCACTAATAATAACTAAAGAACCTAACTAATTCAAAGGTATCACGAGAGGAACACATGATCCATGCCGGCGGCGTGTAGAAGCTTCGGCCTAGATGTCCGACGCCCTCGATTTTCTTCACCCTGCCGTCCTTGAGATTGTACATTCCGACAGCCCGAAGGTCACCGGGATCATTTTGAATTCCGTACGACCTGTGAATGGCCCCCTGGCCGAGCCCATCGCCGGTGAAGTAGACGCAGCCGGCCTTGATCTGCGGCCATTCCGTAGTTGGCAAGCAGAGAGAGTTGTTCACCCCGACGAACAATGCAACGTCGCCGATGTCCGTGACTTCCTTCCACTGCCTGTTGTCGCCGAGGACATGAACCTTAAATGAGCACGACCACCTATCTTGGCCGTACCTATTAAAATAAATCTGAGGCTACCGTCGATCATCCGAGGACCAAGCAATCGCACGAGCACGACACCGAGATTTGTTAACGAGGTTCACCGATATGGCTACATCCCCGGGGCCTGAAAATGGGCGCTCCTCCCCATGACACCGCTACAATGCCGCACCCGATCGCCCTGGACACCGGCACATGCCGTCGGCTTCCCCTGCGTTCCAGTGCTATTATGTTGCCATAGGTTACATCGTATGTCTACCTTCGCTATATATGAGATGCCTAGGATACAAGTGTCCTACTAGGACACGACTCCATATCCTATCTAAACACAATACTACTCAGAATCCAACTGTAACCTACCTAGTACACTATATTCGACACAACTCTAACAAATTCCAGCTTGGCGAATATTCTCCACCACCTTGAATCCGTCCATGCATCAAACTTCCATGTACATTGGACTTGAGCTTATCCCATGAGTACCGCTCCTACTCCAAAGACTCCATGTGACTCCACCTGCAACTTGTAGTCCCTCCTTTTCTTGACCACAGTCAATGCTCGAGCGAAATTAAGTTCCACATTACTCTAGTTTGCGCTCCCAACTTCCAGAGTATTAGTCCAACGCCATCACACACTGATCACTTACCTGCGTGAAAGTGAACAACTCACATATTGGGTATCACACATAAGAGTTACCTGAACTCAACATCACCGCTCTTCCTTGACCGTCTGTCTGAAACTTGAAGGAATTTCACCATTGCTTGTAGTCATCCCGAGTCAAATTCGCAGTTGTCTCACCACATGTATGACCACCAGAGCCCTGTCCCGTCTCCATGTCCCGTGCATACCGTACACCACGCCGCTATTACCGCGTCGATCCTCCACTGTCTCGGTCGTGTCTCAAGGGTCGCGAACCCACACCACTCAACCCCCACTGCAGAGTTACACTGATCATCACCGACCGATGACGAGTTTCACGCTTCCATCGGACCACTGGGCTCCAGTCCGAAGTGCATGTCACTCGCTTTTTTCCCTTCGCTGAATAGGCTTCGATTCCTTGGAGCCTTACACTGTAGCCCCTCAATCCAGCTCCACCTTCAACAAGATTCCATGGTAGATGATCAGTCCACCCCTGCGCCTCATCGACTTCAAGCTCCATGTATACACCACCTTGAATCAATCCCGCGCCATAGTCTTGTCGAAGCCACACAAGCCCTCAGGCATGTGCCACGTGTTTCCACGCCTCAGAAGTCGGTTACCATCAGCATCATGCTCCTATGTCGTCGTCGCCGATCCCACCACCGTCTTCTGTACCAACCGACTTGTGTCGATCCGTCACACTCTCTAGTCCGACCCAGGCTTCCACATCATCTTCCGCAAATTTCTATCAATCACATGATAATTCCATCTTAGCTGGCATGATTTCCCGCAATGCCTTCAAGCATCCCTATTGTGGCAACACATTTTTTCACCCTTGTCTGTCATAACGTAAGATTTGAAGTCCCGTTTAACTTCTCCACCTGAAACCTGGTACCTGTTGGCGCCATGGTCCTTCATAAAACTAACCCTGTGAAAAAATTATCTGAGCTGTCCACACAATGCCCCAAATACACGAACCAAATCTCCACGTACTAATAGCAAACCAACCAAAGAATCACTCTTGGCCTTCACGTGGTGTGGTTCCCGTGGCTCAACTCCGCGATGCTAGCTTTTGCCTTGCCCAAGCCCCTTTGCTAGTTTTCGATGGATGCATCAATGGATATTTCCTTTGCTTGATTTGATCTGCCTGTGCGTCTCTTCTACGGCTGCCTGCAGCCTTTAAAGCGAGCATGCAAGACTGCGTTCCTGAGATGACTTCCTCGTTTTGGTCTCTAAACAAATCTCGTATTAGCTTATTTATCGCGCGAGTGTCCTATATCCTGCGTCCGAGCTGAAACGAGTGCGGCCACTGCCTCACGCGCCTCGAGCTTCCCAACACCTTTGTCCACCGTCTGTTTGCAGGCCTAGCCTTCGGGAGCAGCCACCAGCGCACTGCACGTGTCAGAGCCTGGCTCGGCCCTTAGGCTGCTCATATTGGGGAGTAACATATATTGGGGAGTAACATATATTGGGGAGTAACATATACTAGTATCATGCATATGATACTAGTGTATGATACTACATCCATAATGTATAGTATCATAAACTAATATCATAGATGGTCTTATTTATTGTCATGCATGACACATAGTAGCATAACATTTATTATGTTACGGTATCGACCTATGTTACTATGACCCTCTCTCTTTTCTTTAATTATCTGCCACGTAAGCATGTTTGCGAGTTTCAAGTACATGATACTAGTTATGTTACCCCCACTATGTCCAGCCTTAGACCTGCCTGCACGTGTCCTCCTTCGTGTACAGTCGCCACACAATGGGATCTCGCCGAGGTCGCCGACTCGACGCTTGCTTTCAGACACCGCTTCCGATCAATCAGCCAACTGCTTGCAATCGCTTCACTGAAGATTACAACCCGATCAACTCTGCTTTAGATCGCAACTCGCCGACGTCCTCCGTCCCGCATCACGACCGCATCATGCAGATTTCTGTCGATATTCTTCCTCCTCTAGATCAACTCTCGTCGCCTCCGAACAACCTAGCTCATGATACCACTTGTTAGAATAAATCCGAGGCCACCGTCGATTATCCGAGAACCAAGCAATCACACGAGCACGACACCGAGATTTGTTAACGAGGTTCACCGATATAGCTACATCCCCGGGGCCTGAATATGGGTGCTCCTCCCCATGACATCGCTACAATACCACACCCGGTCACCCTGGACACCGGCACATGCCGCCGGTTTCCCCTGCGTTCCGGTGCTATTATGTTGGCATAGGTTACATCGTGTGTCTACCTTCGCTATATATGAGAGGCCTAGTATACAGGTGTCCTACTAGGACACGACTCCATATCCTATCTAAACACAATACTACTCAGAATCCAACTGTAACCTACCTTGTACACTATATTCGACACAAATCTAACAGTACCGCTCCCTGGTTATCGTGAGGTACTTGAGCACCACCATCAGCCGCCCTCCTGGACCTAGCTACCAAGGGGTACTTTCTGCACGAAGACAACCTATCGTCTTCGTTTTCTTCGACGGTGAGCCTTGGCGCGACGGCGGTTGCAGTGTACGTGCCAGACTCGGAGTCGCGCTCCCACGCCTACACGACACCCAGAACTGGCCGTCATGGTGCACGGCATCCTCAACGCCGTCAGGCGAGGGGGCCAGCCTCCAGGCCGGGTCCTCCGCCGTGGCGAAGGCCGGGGCGCTGATCGTTTGGTGCATGATGAGCATGGCGGTGTAGCTGCCGGGGCTCGGGGACGCCAAGAGGACCACCTTGCGGACCTCCCGGGAGAGACCAGTGGTGGAGATATGTGGGAGCTCGTGCTAGTCGCCGGTGGCCAGGTTAACAAGGTAGATCTGGTCGCGGATGTCGACCGTGGAGATCCTCACGCCAGAGGAGCCGACGACGAGGTGGCCACGCAACGCGGGGTTCGGGGCGGGCACGATGAGGCCGCGCCCATCAGTGATGGAGACGAGTTCGAGCGTCTCCGTGGTCTTGCCGGGGAGGAGGATCCACGACGCGTACGGGCACGGCTTGATCACATCGTCCTCGCACGATGCTTTGATGACCGCGGCAAAGGCGAAACGGCCGATGGGCCCCAGGCGGTCGTGGATGTGCAGCAGCACGTCCGTCGGGAGGTCGTGACATAGGCTGGGGGTGTCGGCCACCCTGGAGGGGTTTGTTTTCCTGGCCGCGGCGGCCTTGCTTCTCGCCGTTGGAACGTAGGAGTACTATCAAGGCTGCTAGAAAAGCTCGAGACTCGTGAGACTCGAAAATAAATAACCTGAGTATGAGCATTTTATATAGCTCGATTGAGAAATGAGTTGAACTTGAGCCAGCATTGGCTCGCTCGATTTTAACTCGATAGCTCGATATCATATAAGTATATTAAATAATCTTCATGTCTATTACAAAGATTTAGGATCATTTATTGCAATATATGATGTATGTGATTTTTTCCTCTATTTGACCTATAGCAAAAATGAAAATTAAAAGTGGAGAAAATTTAGCCTCAATATGATACGTGCCAGCCATGCGTTCAATATCTTGCAATTCTGGCCAAAGTTTGAGAGCACACATATCTTCATTTTCTTCTTTTGGTAGCTCATCCACGATCTCTTTTATTAAATAATAGTCTTCACTAGAGAAAAAATAAATCAAATTTATAGTGTTTTTATGTTGTGGCTTATCTTGTTTAAAATTTTCTTTAAATTGCTTGAAAATTCATCTTATTTAGCTTGAAATAGCTCGAGATCGACTCTAAATCGTTACAAGGTGAGCACGAGCCACTCTCTACAGCTCGACCTCGAGCTTCGCTCATTTCGAGCTTGCTCAAATTTTTGTGTGAGTTGAGCAGAGCCTAGTCTAACTCGCTCGAACTCGACTCGTTTGCAGCCCCTACTACAGATCGAACGGAAAAGTGGCTAGGGCAGATCCTATTCAGCGCTTAGATTCTTTTTCTTTTTTGAGGCATATTCAGCCCTTAGAATTTTTTTAGGGGTTGCAACGCTTTTTTTTTTGAGATACTCCGGTAACTTTATTCATAGTCATCACAATTACAGTACACTAATTTGCACATAAGCTCCAAGAAAATACAAACTACGACTAAAAATGGCAATAAAATCTCTTGAAAACACTTTCTTTGCGCAAAAGTGCACACGTTATATGTCGCGCTACGTGCAGCTGGGCTGGCCCAATTAAAGACTTCCCACAGACTCCTCTTTTCCAGTTTTGGGGAGGTTCTAGAACCTATCTAGACCGGGATTATCCTCTTAAAAAAGCTATGTTTTCTTTCTGCCTTTCTTTCGCCTTTTTTCATTTTTTTCGCTTTCGTTATTACATTTCGACATTCATGAATATTTTTTTGAATATTATTGAATGTCTTAAATTGTTTTGAAATTTGGGAATTTAAATATTTGGAACATTTTTAAAACAGTTGTAATTTTTTGTAAATCCAGAAAAAATAAAATTCTTGAACAATTTTTAAATTCATGATTTTTTTTAATTCAGAAATATTTTAAAATTCATGGAAAAAATATTCGTGGATATTTTTTCAATTAAAGAACTTTTTGAACTTATGAACATTGTCTTAAATTCATGAAAAAAAATTCAAGTCGCTGATATGTTTTCAAATAGAAAACAATTTTCAAATTTGTGAACATTTCTCAAATTCACATTCCATAAAGTTCATGAATAGTTTTTGAATTTATGAATCTATTTTTTTTAATAGTGAACATTTTCTCAATTTTTTGGGAACATTCTTTTCAAACTCAAGAATCTTTTTTCAAAGTCACAGACATGTTCAAAAATTTCACAGTAGCCGGTTTTGGAAGGAAAAAAAACAGCATTAAACCGATCATCTCAACCACGTGTAGCTATACTTTTTTAGAGACACACGCTATACTGACTGCAACAGTAGCATCCTATCCCGAATTGAATAAAAACCGGCCATTGGGTGGGTCCGCTACGCACGATACGTGCACGTTTGCTTGTCCTTCCACGCGGAGCTGATCTGCGCAAATGGTGGCATTACAGCCGGGTGCGAGTTGGGGAGTTGTGGCCGCCGGTGAAACTGAGCTTGGACTTCGGTCATGGCGGGTGATGGCGGTGTCTACGCACCGTTATCTTATTGAAGGCATCGCTTTTGCAATTATTTTCTCCTTGCTCAGGCTGTTCTGAGTGGAAATCCTTGATCTAGGTATCCTAGATCAGACGATGACAACACTATCGGTATCCTATTCTTTCTTGTGGGCATCGTTTTGGAGCAAATGCTTGTTGGAGTCGCCAGAAGGTGGATCGGCGTGGCATCTACCGCGTCGATGTCAACTGGTCTTGGCGGCATGGTGCAGCAGAGTCTTGGCGACGAATACATCTGGATGGACGAGCGTAGAACGGTGGCGCTGTTTAGCGTCGTGGTGGCGTTGATGGTTGGCTCGCCTAGCAAGGATAATACATATCTCTCTTGAAGATGGGTTAGCGGTTCGATGGTGATGCCGGTTTCTGAAGTGTTTGCAGGCGGTGAACGCTTTGGGTATGTTGTTAGCTCCTGGTACGTCATTGCGGGAGCATCGGTGATGATCCCGGCTCTAGATGGTGGAGCATGAGGGTATTTTCTGTCGAGTTTGTAGTTGTAAGTGGTGGTGTCGAGTTGTTTGATGTATGTTTTTGTCAGCCCTTTGTTGAATAATTATTTAAATAAAAATTGTTGTGTGCATCCACGGAGGTAGTGGCAGGGGTTTCACCTCCTTTTTAAGAAAAAAATGTACTTTTCTTCTAGCGGTTGCTGCCATGCTTGGCTAGCAGTTCCGCTTACATTTTGAATTGATACGCTTTCAGCAATCCCTAGAATTTTTCTGACACGGCTATCTTTGCCGCCATGGAATATCTACCCGCCAGCTGGCTCTTCTCTTCCTCTGTACTCCTGAATGAGCGCTTGCAAATCAGCCCGACGGCCGGTGCGGCTGCCCTTGAGGAGCCGCTGCCTGTGACTCGGTGGCAGCGACGGTGTGGTGCCATGCCAATGCCGCTGAGCACCGAGGCGGCCGTCGGCTCGTCGACAATACGATGCCCATGGTGATTTTTACAGCCTGTATGGTTCAGGGGAATTAGAGATGAAGAATGAGAGTTGAGATGTGACGAGATTAAAAGTACACTATTTGATTAGGAAAAATGAAAGTTTAAGTGGGAAGGAAAACGAGAATTGAGGAAGTCAATTATCATCTATTTCTTCTCAGGGGATACTCTGTTAATTCGTGAAAGAGTTTCATTCATGTTAATTCCCATCATATGCCAAACAAAGAAATGGGAGTAAAAATCTACTTCCCATTACTAATTCCTCTATAAACATCCTTGTGCAAACTTCCATTTTCCTACCAAGTGTGTAAAACAGGCTGACACGTTCGGCCAATGCCCCTGCCACATTATGCTTCGTGTCGGGCCAGCCACTTCCACCCATGCCCGGTCGGCCCCTGCCTATGCCATGAACTCAAACTTCAGCCACCACAATCAATTCCAAGACAGATCCCCCTACCAACACGCCCTCGCCGGATTCAGGAGAGCGCGCGCTCGCGCATGGCCGGAAACTTAACCCCAAAAAAATACCGCGACCGCGCCGTTCCAAGGCTCTACATGCATGCATATGTCTTACTGAAGACGGCCAGTGCAGTGCAGTGCAGTGGGTAGCTGCACTTTATGCTGACAGACGCGCATGCATGCAGCCATTGCCCATCGGGCATCGGCCACAGGCCCCGATCGAGCAAAAACTTCGGTTTTCGCGTTAGCTCAACGTGCGAGATCGATCAAGCATTCGAGGAGCACATGGCAGCGCTGTCAAGTTTTGCCCACGTATCGTACGGCCGGACGCTATTGCTAGCTGCGGCCAATATTTATGCATGTCGTCCGCGCGGCCCATCCTTGGTTATGTCAGTAGCCTGCCGGGTGCCACTTAACGGGAACTGGTGAGACACAGTCCCATGCCATGCTGCTTAATGCTAGTACTACTATACTGGTATTTTTCTACAGTACTTGTACATATGCATGTATGTGTGCTAGTATACGCACGTTTCTTTTTTCAGCAATTAGTAGGCCGGCTAAAACCAATGTGAATTACAAGAACGATTCCGATGGACTGCTATGATGTGAACTGAGCCTAATTCAAATGGATAGATTCCTTATGATGGAAGCACATCTACAGCCGGACTTGGCAAATCCGGCCCCTCAAACATCCACAGACGCGTCCGGGCGCGTCCGCGGGCACTGACCGGGCACCCTTCATATTTTTTATTGTGTATCCACGTATAACATATCCGGCGCCTTATATCCATACTACTCATGCACACGTCGATCTATCCTACATGATCAAATGACGGACAACAAAATTGAGCTGTAAACGGACATAACATAGTCGCCGGCGCAGTTTTAGTTGTCCGCGACTGGTGGAGGGTCTTGGTTGTCGGACGACGAGCTGCAGATGTTGCCACCGTCAGAGTCGGAGTCGGATAGGATGATGAGCCCCTTCATCCGACAGAACGCCCTGTCCTGCTCCTGCTTCAGCCTTGCCACACAAGCCTTCTCCACCGTTGCCTCCTTCGCCTCGCGCTCGGACTGCTCAATAGCTAGCTGGAGCACCTGGGCGTTCTTCCGTCGGAGGCGGCGAGCATCCGTCTCCGTCATCGTGAGGGAGTGGCAGTACACCCAGGTGAGGAGACACACGTCCTCGTCGTCGTCCGGCACCATCCCGCGGCAGCGACGCGCGGACTGCTCCGCCGCCTCCCTTTCCCGTGCACGCTGCCTCTCGCGACGCGCGGCGTGTGCCTCCGACTCCGGAGTGCGCGTGCAGGCCAGAGGCGCGAGCAGAAGCACCCAGCAGGGGCCGCGTGCAGGACCGGCCGGCGGGGGAAGGAGATGACGAAGGGCCGGCGCGGACTGTGCTGACCGGGAGGGTCCAGCTCCTGCGTCCGCGCTGCGCCAGCGCGGGAGGTGCAGCGACGCTCCAGATTCGGAGCTGCCGCCGGTCTCCACCTTGGACTGCTCCAGCGCAATGCGGAGGGCCATCTCCTCCTCATAGTCGAGCTCTGAGCCAGAGTCGCTGCCGGAGCTACTCATGGTGGTGGGTGGGATCGGAACCAGAGAGGGAAAGGAGTGGACGGAGAGGTAGAGAGTGAGCTAGGGTTTGAGCTCGCCGCCCGGATCGGGATTTTTTGTGGGGTCCGTGGTGGGCTGGGCGTGTCAGGCGGACGCGCCCGGGCGTGCCCAGGCCGCCCCATATCCGGCCTATATTTGGGTTGGATATGAAGGGTGCCGGGCAGCCCAGGCGTTTGTCCGCGGTTTGAGAGGTCCGGTTGGGTCGATTTTTTGTGACTGGTCAGTGACCGGACGGCCTGCCCGGGCGTTCGAGACGGGTATGAGAGACCCGGTTGTTGATGCTCTAACCCATAGGATTCAAGTCCTTGACTTGCCACCGGTGGTTGGAATTTATTGCATTTATTTTAGGTCTTTCGGTGATGTGCGTTCAGTGGAAGAGGACGTTCCTGTCGAGTACAAGGCGTTTGTGACGACTTCGTCAATCTTAAAATGATATGCCGACTCAGTTTCTTGAAGGTGCTCATAGGAGTTCGTATGTACTCTGTTAAAAAAACTCAAAAAAATGACTGATGCAATACTTTTGCTACTGCCATTATAGGGAAATCACAAGGTTTTGCTAGTTGTTCCTCGACTTAATTCCCTCGTTCCACCTACTAGGAGACGTTTCTATCAACTATGAAAGCGTTTGTGACAATTTCATCAATCTCAAGATGATGTGTTAATTCAGTCTCTCGGAGATGCTCATAGGAGTACGTTCATATTAAGGTTAAAAAAACTTAAAAACAGACGGACTACTGCAATACTTTTGCTACTGCCTTTATATGGAAATCACAAGGTTTTGCTGGTTGTTCCTCAGACTTAATTCCCTTTTGAAGATCATTCCACCTACTAATGATTTGTCGGCTCATGCATTAATTGTTCTGCAAAAACTCGCATCGATACATGTGGCCGCGTGAGAGCATCTACAGGCCGGGCGCCTCAAACCCCCTCACACGCGCGGGCGGATGGCTTGGTCACTGACCGATCGAAAAAAGCCAACCCAGACGGATGTTTCATAATGGCCTCAAACACCTGAGTTGACCGGCACCCCTCATATCCATCCTAAATCTGTGGCGGATATGGGGAGCCGGGCGCGTCCGGCACGTCGGATTCGGCCCACGCTGGTCCACCCAACCCCACATATATTCATCCCCTTTCTCTCCCTGGACCAAATCCTACCCACTCCACTCCGTCGCCAAGCTCCCTTCTAGCGTTCTCTGGCCTTCTCTGGCATGGCGGGCAGGAGATCCGTGTCCTCCATCAACCGATCAGTGAAATGGGACCTCATCCCAGTCGGGCCCGAGGAGGAGATGGCCGTCCGCATTGCGCTCCACCGCGCCCGCGAGGAGAACGCTCGACAGTGGTCAGACTCGATCCGGCTGGAATTAGCCTCAGCCCAAATGACGCTGGAGTGCAAGGCGTGTCACCACTGACTAGCCGAAGGCGGTGTAGTCTGTTTGTCGTCCGAACGTTGTAGCAAACGCACAACCCCTTTGTCGGTGCACTGACTCGGAGGCCCTCTATGGCCCATCCGCTGAGGCAATGGCGCGGCATGCTCGTTGATACGTCTCCAACGTATCTATAATTTTTGATTGTTCCATGCTGTTTTATTATCAATCTTGGATGTTTTATAATCATTTTATAGTCATTTTATATCATTTTTGGTACTAACGTATTGACATAGTGACAAATGCTAGTTGTTGTTCTTTCCATGTTTTTTAAATCGCAGGAAATCAATATCAAACGGAGTCCAAATGCCACGAAACTTCATGGAGATTTTTTATGGACCAGAAGGAAGATATTTAGCCCTGGTTGCACCTGGGGGGAGTCCCGAGGAGGGGACAACCCACCAGGGCGCGCCAGGAGGCCCAGGCGCGCCCTGGTGGGTTGTGCCCACCTTGGGTGCCCCCCGGACCGCCTCTTTGCTCTATAAATACCCCAATATTCCAGAAACCCCAGGGCAGTCGACGAAATATTCATCCAGCCGCCGCAGAGTACAGAACCACCAGATCCAATCTAGACACCATCTCGGATGGGGTTCACCACCTCCATTGGTGCCTCTCCGATGATGCGTGAGTAGTTGTTTGTAGAACTTCGGGTCTGTAGTTAGTAGCTAGATGGCTTTCTCTCTCTCGCTGAATTCTCAATACAATGGTCTCTTGGAGATCCATATGATGTAACTCTTTTTGCGGTGTGTTTGTTGGGATCTGATGAACTTTGAGTTTATGATCAGTCACATCTTTTTATATCCATGAAAGTTATTTGAGTTTCTTTGATCTCTTATATGCACGATCACTTATAGCCTCGTATTTCTTCTCCGATATTTGGGTTTTGTTTGGCCAACTTGATCTATTTATCTTGCAATGGGAAGAGGTGCCCGGTAGTGGGTTCGATCTTACGGTGCTTGATCCCAGTGACAGAAAGGGAAACGAAACGTATGTATCGTTGCTACTAAGGATAAAACGATGGGGTCTATCTCTACATAGATAGATCTTGTCTACATCATGTCATCATTCTTATTGCATTACTCCGTTTTTCCATGAACTTAATACACTAGATGCATGCTCGATAGCGGTCGATGTGTGGAGTAATAGTAGTAGATGCAGGCAGGAGTCGGTCTACTAATCTTGGACGTGATGCCTATGTAATGATCATTGCCTAGATATCGTCATAATTATTTGAGGTTCTATCAATTGCCCTACAGTAATTTGTTTACCCAACGTTTGCTATCTTTCTCGAGAGAAGCCACTAGTGGAACCTACAACCCCCGAGTCTTCTTTCTCATATATTTGCTTTGCGATCTATTTTATTTGCACTTTTTATTCATATCTATTAAACCAAAAATACAAAAATACTTTGCTGCACTTTATTTTATTTTCGATCTATTTATTCAATCTATTGCAACTTTCTCCCGTCCATGCACCATTTCTGGCCCCGTTAACCGAAAGGGATTGACAACCCCTTTAACACGTCGGGTTGCGAGGTGTTGTTATTTGTGTGCAGGGGTTGTTTACATTGTGTTGCTTGGTTCTCCTACTGGTTCGATAACCTTGGTTTCATATCTGAGGGAAATACCTACCGCCGCGGTCCTGCATCATCCCTTCCTCTTTAGGGAAATACCGACGTAGCTTCAAGCGACATCAAAAAGAATTTCTGGCGCCGTTGCCGGGGAGGATCTTCAACATATACCAGGTTCCTAATCACAAATCTCATCTGCTTGCAATTTACATTATTTGCCATTTGCCTCTCATTTTCCTCTCCCCCACTTCACAAAAATTTGCCATTTTATTCGCCTCTCCTTTTCCGTTCGCCGATCTCTTGCTTATTACTCTTGATGGGTAGCGTCCCTACTCCTCCTTTGTCACCATATTTTGAAGTTCTTTACTTCAAAGAAAGACAAGGTGAAAATTTGAAAGATGCCTGGTATAGGCTTATGGAATCGTATCGTGTTTCAAATCTAAAGGGGGGTGCTAAGGTTCTGCTTCGTAATTTTTACATAGGATTAGCTTTCCATCAGAGGCAACTTTTGGATTTTGCCGCTAAAGGAAATTTTATTGAACTTGATGCAAATGTTGCCTATGAAATTTTGGAACGAATTTTGTGAATTCCTCCTCAAAAGAAGGGGTTTTCCTTTACCCCTGAGGGAGTTCAAATGTTGGATAAACTTGGTGATTTGCATAAACATATGGTTGAAATACAGAAATATAATGAACCCCTCAAGCACCTCAATGGTAGTATCAATCACATGAATACTTTGATTACTCTTTGCAACAAGCGATTGGATATTTTGGATCTTAAGATGGTTTCTTTTCTGGAGAATTTAGGGAAGCGTAATGAACCTCCCGGGTTTGAGAAAACCCTTACAAAAGTTGCCAAAACTTCGGAAGACAAAACTTAGATCCTTGCTTTATGCCTAGCTAAGGGCATAAAACTATAGCGCTTGTTGGGAGGCAACCCAATGAATAAATTTTATTTTTGATTTTTGCTTTCTGTCTTTGTGTGTTTGCACAATTATGCTACTGGTATGATTGTGTTTTTTGTGTTTTAATTAGTGTTTGTGCCAAGTAGAACCGATAGGATCTTCTTGGGTGCTAGTTGTTTGATCTTGCTGAAAAAGACAGAAACTTTGCACTCATGAAAACAATTCTCATTTTTTATCAGAAAGAGCTTTTGCCATGATTCTTTTTGCAGGAGATTAATATACAAATTACCCAGGTCGTCCTAGTTTTTCAGAATTTTTGGAGTTACAGAAGTATTTGCAAAAGTCAGATTGCTACAGACTGTTCTGTTTTGACAGATTCTGTTTTCTTTGTGTTGTGTTCTATTTTCATGGCTCTATGGTTTTCTTTGATGAGTTTTTGCCATATAAAAGTTGGAATACAGTAGATATAATACAAAAACAAAATATGAATTGGTTTGATACAACACTTATAGTAGTGGTTTGCTTTCTTATACTAACAGATCTCACAAAGGTTTTGTTGAGTTTTGTGTGATTGAAGTTTTCAAGTTTTGGGTTATCTTACGATGGATGAAAGAAGGATAGAAGATCCTAAGCTTGGGGATGCCCCAGCATCCCAAGCTATTATCCAAGAACGAGCAACCAACTAAGCTTGGGGATGCCCCCGAGTGGCATCCCCTCTTTCTTCTAACAACTATTGGTATTTTACTCGAAGCTATATTTTTATTCGTCACATGATATGTGTTTTGCTTGGAGCGTCTTGTATGATATGAGTCTTTTCTTGTTTAATTTTGTGTTTTAAGTCATCAATACTTGCTAGACACACCTATTTGAGAGGCCAAAATTATTTCATGACTTGTTAGAATTGCTCTCTGTGCTTCACTTAAATCGTTTATGAGCTAGGACTTGCTCTAGTGCTTCACTTATATCTTTTTTAGAACGGTGTTCTTAGTATTTTTGAAGAAATGCTCTCTTGCTTCACTTAGATTTATTTGAGAGTTAGTAAATTTTTTGAAGAAATTCTCTCTTGCTTCACTTAAATTATTTTGAGAGAAAGAAAATTTTATGCACATGATCTTCACTTATATTTGTTTGAGCTTATGAAAAGCAACACATGAAAATTAGTCCCAAAGTGATAGATATCCAAGAAGGATAAGTAAAAAAATCATGAAGATCATTGGACAAAATAAACTTGATTCTTAGTAATTGTTTTGAGATATGATGATGTGATATGTGAGTTATGTTAATGAGTAATTATGCTTTAGTAAGAATGTTGGTGTTAAGGTTTGTGATTCCCTATGCATGCATGAAATTCAATAGTCATGCAATGAAATTATATCCTACTTATGGTGCATTATTCGGTGTTAATTATGCTTAATGCTTGCTTATGAGATTATTCGTTTCTTGGTTGGTCGCTTCTCAATCTTTTGCTAGCCTTCATTTTGCACCATGCATGACCTCTACTTGTGCATCCAAAATCCTTTAAACCAGTTTTACCACATGAGTCCACTATATCTACCTATATGCGGTATTCTTTTGCCGTTCTAAGCAAATTTGCATGTGCCATCTCTAATTTTCAAAATAAACTTCTCTTTTGTGTGTTTGTTTCGCTCGCGGAACGGTAACGGGTGACTAATATTTCCCATGCTGGATGTGTTATTCTCATGATGAGTGTTTATTCACATGTCATTGCACGAGAGTAAGGCAAAGGTTTTAGGGATGTCCAGTCCCGAAATGCAAAAATGAATTTACTTTATGTTGTCAAATAATAAATTCTTTGGAAAGTGTTGGTATGGAGGGCAACCGTGGATACGGCTAGCCATGGAAAGTGAAAGAATGGTGGAAAAAGGAATAAACTTTATTTTCTGTTTGGGAACCGCCTATGGCATATCTAGCATGGAAAGTGTCCGGGACTCTAAGTCATTTTCGTTGGTGGGATGGATACACCTCCCAAAATGTTTTTATCTCTAATTTTTTCGCTTTGAGCTCTGGCACCTCTACAAATCCCTACTTCCCTCTACGAAGGTCCTTTATTTTACTTTATGCAATTTTTATTTTGTATATGAGTCTCCATCTTCTCTTATAAAACACCAACTAAGAGGCAATATGATCGTACTTAAGTATTGGGTGTAGCTAATATTCGAGTGTGTTTCATGAATGGATCAATGGTTGAGCATGATGGGCTAGGGATAACTTATTTTAGCATTGATATTTTGAAAGACATGGTTGCTTGTTGATATACTTGAGTATCTGGATTATTATGTTAAACTAGACTATTGCTTTGAATCACATAAAAGTCCAAATGTCCATGCTACAAAGAAAAGAATATGATATGGCATGATAAACAGCACTCCACATCAAAAATTCTATTTTTATCACTTACCTACTCGAGGACGAGTAGGAGTTGAGCTTGGGGATGCTGATACGTCTCCAACGTATCTACAATTTTTGATTGTTCCATGCTGTTTTATTATCAATCTTGGATGTTTTATAATCATTTTATATCATTTTTTGGTACTAACCTATTGACATAGTGCCAAGTGTTAGTTGCTTTTTTTCCATGTTTCTTACATCACAGGAAATCAATATCAAACGAGTCCAAATGCCACGAAACTTCACAGAGATTTTTATGGACCAGAAGGAAGATATTGGGCCCTGGTTGCACCTGGGGGAGTCCCGAGGAGGGGACAACCCACCGGGGCGCGCCAGGAGGCCCAGGCGCGCCCTGGTGGGTTGTGCCCACCTCGGGTGCCTCCCGGACCGCCTCTTTGCTCTATAAATACCCCAATATTCCAGAAACCCTAGGGTTGTCGATGAAATATTCATCCAGCCGCCGCAGAGTCCAGAACCACCAGATCCAATCTAGGCACCATCTCGGATGGGGTTCACCACCTCCATTGGTGCCTCTCCGATGATGCGTGAGTAGTTCTTTGTAGACCTTCGGGTCCGTAGTTAGTAGCTAGATGGCTTTCACTCTCTCGCTGAATTCTCAATACAATGGTCTCTTGGAGATCCATATGATGTAACTCTTTTTGCGGTGTGTTTGTTGGGATCTGATGAACTTTGAGTTTATGATCAGTCATATCTTTTTATATCCATGAAAGTTATTGGAGTTTCTTTGATCTCTTATATGCATGATCTCTTATAGCCTCGTATTTCTTCTCCGATATTTGGGTTTTGTCGTGGAATTGTCACGGCAGATGTCCTTAGTGTCAGGACTTAGTCGCGAGGCCAACACATCTATGCGGTAGCTTGAGAGGGGTTGGGCGGAATCGAGAGACACAACACAAGACAAGGATTTAGACAGCTTCGGGCCCCGGGAAACATCATCCGATAATAACCCTACATGCTGTTTGAGGCTAGGTCTCATTATGATCATGAGTGAGTCGCCGGCTTGGCCGGCTCTTTGTGTCTAGCCCTAGAGATTGTTTCTTGTTACTTGTCCCTCTTTTGGGTGCCCTGCCCCTCCTTATATAAGTTGAAGGGGCGGGTTACATGACTAGTCCTAGTAGGATTAGGATTACTCAATTACAAGTGGAGTCCTAGTCTTGCTTCCTTTGTAAGGGAATATTCCTCACGCTTTCCTCTTAAGCCGGCCCACCATAACATGAGCCGGCCTTCTGGGCCTTGGGCCTAGCCTTCTATCTGACCCGCCGTCGGGGCCATCCAAGAGTCGTCTGGTCCGTGAGTCGTCCGACCAATGAGCCCCCAGACCCGTGAGTCGCTAGTCCTCCGCCGGGTCACGGTGAAACGCCAAGTCCGGTCGGGTCATACTTCCGGCCGGGTCATACCGCGGGGTATATCCCCGACATTAGCCCCTAGTTTAATTTGGATCTATCCATGTTAAACTGATCCTACAACATAAACACAAGAACAAATTTGACAGGTTGTGCTCCGGGTTAAATATTCTTGTAAGCCGGCACCTGATCTTCCTTAAGTCCATGACATTTCCTAATGGATGCGTGTTCATGATCTCATAGCAAATCTCCTTTAACAGATATGTTCAAACTTTGCCAGTGCAAAAAATCCAGGCACTTCTCCTGAAAAATCCGGGTCAACAGGCCAGTTTCATAACCAATTTGTTGACATTGACTCTTGTAGAGAAATATTATAAGAAATAATCCATTTGAGTCGGCCTTCAATGCTCTGATTTGCTCAAAACTGAGAATTTGAAGTTATTCCTCCCTTATAAGCATATCACCTGTAGCCCCCAAGTGCCGGGTTGTCATGCTTGCAGCAACCTGGGACTTATAATTGCCTTATGTTCATAAAAACTTCAACCAGTATAGCCCCCAAGGGCCGGGTCATTATGCAATGATGAGCAGGGACTTTGTAAATATGACCATGTAAACTTGAGCAGCAACGTGTAGCCCCCAAGGGCCGGCTCAGTAAGATAATACTGAGCTGGGACTTTATATATATACTTCTTTGAAAAGAACATCATATGATGTAACCCCATCATGGGGTTTGAACCCACGTCCACAAGGTTAAGAGCATTGTGCTTTACCAACTGAGAAATGGATCCTTCAATATAATAGATTAAGACTTGTGTACCTTGAATTGTTGACAGGAGCAATTGGTAGCCCCCAAGGGCCGGCTCATTACAATGTGATGAGTCGGGTCTTCAATAAGTTGAGCAAAAAATGTCTTTACATTAGCCCCCAAGTGCCATGGTGCATGCGGGCAGTGACATGGGACTTGCATATTTGATGTGATCTCAATTTAAATAATGTAGCCCCCAAGTGCCGGGTCGTAAGCCTGCAGCGACTCGGGACTATTCTTTCCATTGTAGAATAAATCAGATCCATTGATAAAATAATAGCCATTGCGCCAAAGCAACTTTGAATACCTCATCTGTTGATAAGTCAATCCGGAGGTTAAATACCCGGTGGCTCTTGGCCAATGGCGATTTAATACGCCTCCATTGTAAGCCGGAATTTATACAACCCGGCGGCTTATAGCCTTTGAGAAAATCAAGAATTGATAACCCTTTTGAGACACCAATTTCAATCTTTGATGATGGGCTTGAATTTAATCATTTATGTAAGTCATAGCTCTGTAAATCCTGCAGAGTTTAAACAACATATGCCCTGGCGACTTAACGTCAAAAACCAGGGCGTGTAACCACCCAAATGTAGTCTTATCCTGCACATAATTAGATCACAAGATCCCTTGGCGGTTTACCGCAGGGCGGGTCATAATATCTCACATATAACCACTGTGATATTGAATTTATACTGCCAGTTTACATGACCTGTGCAGTAAGGGTGATAACCCAATCCTTAGAAGCCAAACCTTCCAAGTATTAATATTGTCATATGCTGGCGACTTGTTCGTCGAAAGCCAGGGTGGGTTAATAGAAACCATATATATATATATATATATATATATATATATATATATGCTTCAGATATGAGCAAAAAGCTTCAAATAAAATCCAAAAATTGTTTGCAAAAAGAGACTTCAAAAATTTTGAGGCTTCTGATTCGAATACGATCAAAAAACCGTCCCTCAGGGGTTAAGCTAAGATTCGAATACGATCATATAGACCCCAGTGGCTTTGCCGTTACTGATCAAGAGGGTACCGGCAGCTATGTTCTCTTTGGTTTGAATACGACCTATGTTTGAACAGGAAGCCCCCAAATGACCTTGAGAGTTGTTTAACGACGCTGATTCGAATACGATCCACGTCGGTTCCCAAAAGGGGTTGAGCTATGATTCGAATACGATCAAGAAGCCCCCTAGTGAGCTCGGCAGTGTGCCGATCAAGAGGGTACTGACAACTATGTTCTCTTTGGTTCGAATACGACCTATGTTTGAACAGGAAGCCCCCTAGTGATCATGAGAATATTTAACGACTCTGATTCGAATACGATCAGGGTCACACCAAAAGGGTTAAGCTAAATTCGAATACGATCAGCTCCCAATGGTCATTAAAGCAGGGTACCTATGTTTGGGTTGTGCTTTGTAAAGACTCTTTTTAGTCCCTTTAATTTTTCCTGAGAACTCGAACTTTGCGAGAGATAAATTCTTTTTGAACCGGAAAAACCGGATATTGAGAGTTTCAAAGCTTTGTGATAGACAAATTTACCTTGAACCGGATTTTGAACCGGATTTGAGAGCTTCAAAACTTTGTGTCAGATAAATTTCCCTTGAACCGGATTTTAAACTGGATATTAAGAGCTTCAATGCATTGTGGGAGATATCAAGTCTCTTGAGCCGGATCTAAACCGGAATCCTTCTTTTTAAGATAGAAATTTTCTGATGGCCTTTAAACTTTTTCACCAATATGGCGGTAGCCTCCGGGACTGAATTATTTCTCCCTCCAATGACCCGCAATTCTTGAATGCATTGAAACCCACCAATGCTGCCGAGTCATATCATTGTAGCCCCCGAGTCTCAAGACGACTCGAGGAGCTGGCTTTGAGATTCTCCATATTGACTATAGCATAAGGTGTATGTCATTGGTGTTGATAGCGCGATGTGAATCCACAGAGGGTTGAGGTGACTGTGGCGGGTTATAGATGATCCTGTATGAGCCGTGTCAGCAAGTCGGCCAATTGTCCCTTCCAACTGGCTGTTTGAAGTTAACCAAACTGTAGTGGCGGCGACTTGTGCGCCTGCCCATTTAAACCATCCAGTGCAGACGGCGGCTGATAATACATGATAATTTGCCTCCAATTTTGTTGGAAGAAAAACCGGGCTTCCCAAGCAGTGACTTGCTCATACTCAATAATCAGCTCACGCAGACGGGTGTGGCCCGGTATGTTGATATAGACCAGGCCGCGAGAAACGGATGGTAAAGACGACCGTTGCATCAGAGGCGGCACAGACAGATGAGCCGGCCGTGGCGTTGTAAGCCGGTGCGGATGGGTGAGTTAACCACATCGTTTTGATGTAGTGAACAATTGTCCTGCATCAACAATATTGCAGACCAAGACAAAGATAAACTGCTCTTTGATAAAAAATAATATGTAACAATAAAATATATTTTAGATGGATATCACCTGATGTGCCAGGCCGGAAATAATCCGCCATGAAATTGATGATCGCTAGGTGAAGTTGAAATTGCTCACGGGTGAACCGGCCACAGCGTGGTAAACTGGTGCGGACGGGTGAGTTGGCCGCGACGTTTGTAAGCCGGCACGGATAGCAAGTCGGCCACGACGTTGTAAGCTGGCGCGGACATGTGAACCGGCGGTGAAGGCGGATGGGCGAGTCATCCGTGACGTTGTAAGGTGGTGCGGACGGGCGAGTTGGCCGCGGCGTTGTAAGCCAATGCGGTCAAGAGAGTCGGCCGCGGCGTTGTAAGCCAGTGCGGTCGAGAGAGTCGGCCGCCGCGTTGGAAACGGCACGGACGCGGGCGCGGTCCTGGTGAGTTGATGTAGATCGAGCTGTACGGGCGGCGGCTCGCGCACACGTGTTCAACATCAAGTGGGTGCGGATGCCCGTTCATGATGATGCTTAACGCGTACTTCATACACACAGCATAGCACCACCTTTATAACGAATATTGCCCTGCACATAAAAATGTACATAACGAAGTAATTGTTCTTTGATTAAAAATATGTACTAGAAATAGATAAACACAATAGCACCTGATATATTTTGTCAGATGAACACGGATGCTGGCATTAGTCAATGCTGGACACCGTCAGACGAACGCCTAGACGTTGGTCTGATAAACAGTAGCACCCACGTGGCACAATGCATCTGCTGAATACAGCCGGCAGGCAAACTTCTCGGGCGTGTCATCTAATTTTTGATGTGATAGCTTGCCCCTTGTGACCACGTGAGAGCTTCCTTGGAGGTCACGTTGACAGCATACTCTGGTAGATCGCTTCCTTTCCTTTGGATTGTACTACGAAAACTAGGTTCTTTCTCCC
Source organism: Aegilops tauschii subsp. strangulata (assembly GCF_002575655.3). NCBI lineage: Eukaryota > Viridiplantae > Streptophyta > Magnoliopsida > Poales > Poaceae > Aegilops > Aegilops tauschii. Next base: position 573,970,317 of record NC_053036.3, read on the forward strand.
ACAGGAGGCGACGGGAGAACGGGGCGATTCGGCCGTGGTATATGCAGCGGGTGTTTCAGCGCCTCGACGCGACGGCCTGTGCGGGAGCGGGTCAGAAGCGGACAGGCGGGCGACATGCGGTACGAGCGTCCCGGCGCGGAGACTCGCGCAGAAGCGGAGGGGCGTCGGCTACGACGACGGCACCAGCGGGTCGACAGATGCCGGCTGATGTTTAAACGCTGATTGATACGCCTGTTAATGTTTGTAGCGCCTGGCCACCACAGGTGTGGATGTAGTAGCTTCCATAAAGCAGCGTGGTGGTACTTTGAAGTAATACTTTCCCTTCGGATCCCACATGGAGTATTTGATGTCTGTCGGTTCCTCAACGGCTTAACTGATTTGACTATTGTCAAGATACCATATTACTTAGCTTGATGGAAGTTGAATTGCCAGGTTCCTGGTCGCTTTTGCGTGTGACTGCTGCTGCCCTCTTTTTTCTTTTTACTCTGATCTGGTAGTATTCCTGGTGTTTACGTAGCCGTTGTACGGAGAACAAAAAACTGAACTAGAAGCAGTACTAGTTGTCAAATCAGCCTTGAATTTTACGTAGTGGGAACCGCACTGCTGGTTGGTAGTAGTATATCTAGCAATCAATCAAATCACTTTGGAATTGCTTCCGCGGTCGCTGACGCCCTGGTTGATCTGGGGGGCCCAGCAGTAACTAGGCGGTTTGAAGTAGTAACACAGGAAATAACGGACGATGTGACAACGACAGCAGCTTCAGAGTCCAAGTCGGAAACAGAGTCCTAGGACGACTCAGACGGGATGCAGCGACTCATGGCACCAAGGCGGATCCGAAGACGAGGTGAAGATAGCCACGTAGACGGCGCTCGAGCCCGTGGTTGAGGTGGCAAAGAACGAGGAACGTGCCCGCAAGGCAGCTGTCGGCGCCGGCGGGCCTTTCCCATGGAGAGCCGATGGCGGCTCATAGTAAAAGTGATTCACGGCAGAAACTACTAGTAGCGGCTTGGAACCCCTTGGCCATCTTGCTGACCAACCGGATGAACACCATAAAAAATTTCTGATCTTGATAAAAGCTGATGTAGATCCTTCCAAAACTGATTTTTCTTCATCCGGAAAAATTGCGGACCTCTCGAAACCTTAGCTAAGATCCCTCCAAGAACTCAACACCACCGTGCGCAGGCCCCACGGTGGGCGCCAACTGTCGTGGAATTGTCATGGCAGATGTCCTTAGTGTCAGGACTTAGTCGCGAGGCCAACGCATCTATGCGGTAGCTTGATAGGGGTTGGGCGGAATCGAGAGACACAACAGAAGACAAGGATTTAGACAGCTTCGGGCCCCGGGAAACATCATCCGGTAATAACCCTACATGTTGTTTGAGGCTAGGTCTCATTATGATCATGAGTGAGTCGCCGGCTCGGCCGGCTCTTTGTGTCTAGCCCTAGAGATTGTTTCTTGTTACTTGTCCCTCTTTTGGGTGCCCTGCCCCTCCTTATATAAGTTGAAGGGGTGGGTTACATGACTAGTCCTAGTAGGATTAGGATTACTCAATTACAAGTGGAGTCCTAGTCTTGCTTCCTTTGTAAGGGAATATTCCTCACGCTTTCCTCTTAAGCCGGCCCACCATAACATGAGCCGGCCTTCTGGGCCTTGGGCCTAGCCTTCTATCTGACCCGCCGTCGGGGCCATCCAAGAGTTGTCTGGTCCGTGAGTCGTCCGACCAATGAGCCCCCAGACCCGTGAGTCGCTAGTCCTCTGCCGGGTCACGGTGAAACGCCAAGTCCGGCCGGGTCATACTTCCAGCCGGGTCTTACAGCGGGGTATATCCCGACAGGTTTTGTTTGGCCAACTTGATCTATTTATCTTGCAATGGGAAGAGGTGCCCGGTAGTGGGTTCGATCTTACGGTGCTTGATCCCAGTGATAGAAAGGGAAACGACACGTATGTATCGTTGCTACTAAGTATAAAACGATGGGGTCTATCTCTACATAGATAGATCTTGTCTACATCATGTCATCGTTCTTATTGCATTACTCCATTTTTCCATGAACTTAATACACTAGATGCATGCTGGATAGCGGTCGATGTGTGGAGTAATAGTAGTAGATGCAGGCAGGAGTCGGTCTACTAATCTTGGACGTGATGTCTATGTAATGATCATTGCCTGGATATCGTCATAATTATTTGAGGTTCTATCAATTGCCCAATAGTAATTTGTTTACCCACCGTTTGCTATCTTTCTCGAGAGAAGCCACTAGTGAATCCTACGGCCCCCGGGTCTTCTTTCTCATATATTTGCTTTGCGATCTATTTTATTTGCACTTTTTATTCAGATCTATTAAACCAAAAATAAAAAATACTTTGCTGCACTTTATTTTATTTGTGATCTATTTATTCAATCTATTGCAACTTTCTCCCGTCCACGCATCGTTTCTGGCGCTGTTGACCCGGCCGATATGACCTCTTTGAAAAAGCCAACTACGGAGCATGACCCGGTCTTGAAGTTGAAGTCGACAGACGACACCAAGTTGGTTGATTTTGTTCCTAGCAATTCATCCAAGCAGTTCAGCATCAGGGCTAATCTGGATCCGAAATAGGAAAGCGCGCTCATCGAGTTCATCTGTGAGAACCGGGACATCTTTGCATGGAAAACTTCTGACATGCCGGGTGTACCGAGAGAACTCGCTGAGCACACTCTCAATATTGATCCGAAGTTTAAGTCGGTCAAGCAGTTTCTTCGTTGTTTTAATGAAGAGAGGCGCAAGGCCTTTGGTGAAGAAGTGGCCCGGCTCTTGGCGGCTGGGTTCATTGTTGAAGTTTTTCATCTTGAGTGGTTGGCTAACCCGGTGCTGGTGCTTAAGAAGAACGACACTTGGCGTATGTGTGTGGATTACACGGACTTAAATAAAGCTTGTCCGGCTGATCCTTTTGCTCTCCCCCGTATTAAGCAAATTATTGATGCTACGGCGGGTTGTGAGCGTTTGAGCTTTTTGGATGCTTATTCTGGTTATCATCAGATCAAAATGGCAGTTAAGGACCAGGAGAAGACAACCTCCATTACTCCGTTTGGAGCCTTCTGCTATGTGTCCATGCCTTTTGGGCTCAAGAGTGCCCAGACGACTTACCAACGGTGTGTGCAAAATTGCCTTCATAATCAAATCGGGTGTAATGTTCATGCTTATGTGGATGACATTGTGGTGAAATCCAGAAAGAAGGAGACCCTGATTGATGATTTGAAGGAGACCTTTGACAATCTCCAGGTTTATAAGATGATGCTTAACCCGGCCAAGTGTGTTTTTGGTGTACCAGCTGGTAAGCTTTTGGGTTTTCGGGTTTCCAACAGAGGCATTGAAGCTAACCCGGAGAAGATCAAGGCCATCACTTCCTTGGCTAAGTCGGCGTGTGTCAATGATGTTCAACATCTGGCAGGTCGTATTGCGGCCTTAAGCCCATTCATAAGCCGGCTGGGTGAAAAATCTATACCACTATACCAGATGATGAAGAAAACAAATCACTTTGTCTGGAGTGATGCTGCTAATCAGGCATTTGAGGATTTGAAGAAACTGTTGGCTGAGCCGCCCGTTCTTGCTGCTCCCGTTGATAAGGAGCCTTTGATATTATATGTGGCTGCCAATAGCCGATCTGTTAGTGTTGCAATTGTGGTGGAGACGAAGGAAATATGCAAAGAATATCCAGTTCAACGGCCGGTTTACTATATCAGTGAGCTCCTTATTGAGTCCAAACAGAGATATCCACATTGGCAGAAGCTTGTGTATGGGGTTTTTATGGCTAGCCGGAAGCTTAAGCAGTATTTTCTGGGTCATCCTATCATTGTGGTTAGTTCTGCCCCTCTAGGGGATATCATTCAAAACAGAGAAGCCACATGTCAGGTAGCTCAATGGGCCATTGAGCTTGGACCTCATGGTTTAAAGTATGTGCCTCGCACAGCCATCAAATCTCAAGCACTTGTGGATTTCATCAATGATTGGACAGAGTTGCAGATGCCTGAGGAGAAGTCGGATAACACATATTGGACTATTCACTTTGATGGGTCCAGGCAGTTGGAAGGCTCGGGGGCCGGAGTTGTATTGACTTCCCCACGAGGTGAAAAATCTTCCTATGTTCTTCAGCTGATGTTCCCTTGTACTAACAATGCAGCTGAATATGAGGCCTTGCTCCACGGTCTTCGGATGGCTAAGGAGATGAACTTAAGCTAGGTGAGGTGCTTTGGCGACTCAGATCTGGTAGCTCAACAAGTTTCTGGTACTTGGGATTCTAAGGATCCACTTATGGCGGCTTATCGTCGAGAGGTTGATGCTATTGCGGGTCATTTCAAGGGTTATCAAGTTGAGCATGTTGATCGCAGGAAAAACGAGGCGGCTGATACTTTAAGCCGGTTAGGCTCTTAGCGTAAGTCGGTGCCACCTAACACTTTCTTGGATATTCTGCATTACCCCTCAGTCAAGTTGCCTACAGAAGAAGATCTTGCTATTCCTGACCCAGAGGCACAGCTGGTGGTGGCTCTTCATGCTATTCCTGATTGGACACTCCCATATCTAGCTTATATGACCCGAGGCGAGTTACCTGAAGATGAAACTTTAGCCAGGCAGATAACCCGGCGGTCTAAGTCAATGACAATTTTCAATGGAGAGCTCCATCATTGCAGTGTCACAGGGGCGTTTCAACGTTGTGTTTCTCCAGAAGAGGGCCGTGAGATTCTTCGTGAGATTCATGAAGGAGATTGTGGTCATCATGCCGACTCTAAATCTCTCGTGGCTAAAGCCTTTCGTCATGGGTTTTCTTGGCTGATGGCTCACGCTGATGCTGAGGATCTGGTCAGTAAATGTGATGGTTGTCAGAAATTTTCACGACGAGCTCATGTGCCAGCTCAAGAATTGAGGATGATTCCAATTACTTGGCCATTTGCAATCCGGGGCTTGATATGATTGGGACTTTCAAAAGGTCCAAAGATAAAAAGACACACCTCTTGGTGGCGGTTGAAAAATTTACAAAGTGGGTTGAGGCAGAGCTGATCAGTAAATGTGACGCGGCGACGGCGGTTCAATTGATCAAAAAGGTGATTTTCCGTTTTGGCTTTCCCCACAGTATCATAACTGATAATGGCACTAATCTATCAAAGGGTGCTATGAAAGAATTTTGTCAACGTGAGCACATCCGGCTTGATGTATCATCAGTGGCTCACCCCCAGTCTAATGGTCAAGCTGAGAGAGCCAATCAGGAGATCCTGAGAGGCATCAAACCCCGGCTTATGGTTCCCTTACAGAGGATGCCGGGTTGTTGGGTGGAGGAGTTACCCTTAGTGTTATGGAGTATCAATACTATCCCCAACAGATCTACGGGTTACATGCCTTTCTTCATGGTCTACGGAGCAGAGGCGGTTTTCCCCAGTGACATCCGTCATGATTCGCCTCGTGTGGCGGCTTATGTTGAAGCTGATAATGAAAGAGCATGTTAGGATGCACTTGACTGATTGGATGAGGAGTGTGACCTTGTGGCAGCTCGTTCGGCGATTTACCAGCAAGATCTGTGCCATTATCACAGCCGCCGGGTTAAAACCAGAACTTTTCAAGAAGGTGACCTGGTGCTCCGGCTCATCCAGGATCAAACTGACATGCAGAAGTTATCCCCGCCTTGGGAAGGACCCTTTGTGGTCAGTAAAAATCTGAACAACGGATCGTACTACCTTATCGACATTCGAGAACACAAGGATTCACGTAAGTCGGAGGACGAGACCCACCGGCCGTGGAATATTGCTCATCTTCGGCCTTACTATACTTGAGCCATCGGCTCTTACAATGTACATATTTTAACAATGTATATATTATGATGATTATAATAAAGCCGGCATCCCTGATAAAGCAGGGCCTCTATCGTTTTATGTCCAAGAATAATGAGTCATTTTTCTTACAAAAAGGTCACTTGGGGGCTTCCTACTCATTGAGCATAGCTGTGAATATCCCTCTTGATCCGACGAAACGCCGTTCTTACAAATCACTTGGGGGCTTCCTGTTCAAACATAGGTGTATTCACCAAAGAGAACATAGCGTTACTACCCTCTTGATTCCGGCTACCAAGCCAATATGATAATGGCATAAGAGCACAACTTTGATTACCTTGGTAATTCAGCTATCAAGCCAATATGATAATTTCATAAGAGCACAGCTCTGGTTACCTTGGTAATTAGGCTATCAAGCCAATATGATAATCTCATGAGAGCACAGCTCTGATTACCTTGGTAATTCGGCTATCAAGCCAATATGATAATTTCATAAGAGCACAGCTCTGATTACCTTTGTAATTCAGCTATCAAGCCAATATGATAATTTCATAAGAGCACAGATCTGATTACCTAGGTAATTCGACGCTGTTACCCGAAAGGGATTGACAACCCATTTAACACGTCGGGTTGCGAGGTGTTGTTATTTGTGTGCAGGGGCTGTTTACGTTGTATTGCTTGGTTCTCCTACTGGTTTGATAACCTTGGTTTCATATCTGAGGGAATTACCTACCGTCGCTGTGCTGCATCATCCCTTCCACTTTGGGGGAATACCGATGTAGCTTCAAGCGACATCACCCGTCGTGCGAGGCAGAGGTCGCGGGAAACCGAGCCCTTGTGCCAGACATCGGCGAGCCGGAGTCGCACATTCTGGTGCTGGGATGGGTGGCCTCCATCCCCTGGCCCCACAACCGCGTCATGGTGGATGTGTCGGGCACCGACAATGACGGATTTGTCATTGACCTCACATTGACCGGTGACGTGCAGCCCATGGACTTCGACAAGGAAGAGTAGGGCATGGGAGACGGCGGCGTCTCGAGTCCCATGACCCGGTGCGTGTCCCATGTCATACTCTACCATGCCGGGAACCGCATCGACACTCCGAGGGTGACATCCGATCGCCGAACATGGACAGGACGGAGCCAGATGAGCCCCGCTCGAGATTAGGTTTCATGTTGCACGTAATTGAATGGATTTGAGGATTCATAATTGAGATATGTGGTTATGGGAACGATAATTAGAGATGTGACCGGTCACTGTTTGCGGACGTGCCCTAACACGTCCGCAAGCGTTTGAGGGGCCGGATTTGTGTATCCAGTTGTAGATGCTCTAAGGGAGATTTCATTCAAATGATGTCTAGAATCTGCATGCTATATGCAATACCCTATAAGGGCATTGCAGACCGTCAAAACTCCCGTTCGTCAGGGCATAGTGGTCCGGACCGCGCAAGCCATCCAATGGAGTCCCGCATTCGTCCGCTAACTAGCCAGGAGTTCCTTTTCCCGCAAAGCGAAAATGAACCAAGAGGGGCTTTGCGGGAGTCTGAACACTGGCAACGTAAGACTTCGTCACCCTCGACCTACCCAAAACTGAAGCAGAGCCCGCACATTTGGAGTTGGTAGCCCTGTTTTCGCGGCAAAATTGCTATTTCTCAACACTGTCCTCTTCCATCCCACCGCTCTTCACCCCAATTCCCGCCCTTTTTGGAGTCGTCACATGGAGGACCTGTACGAAAAGCCGAATATGGTGGTGGAGGATCCGGCGAAGGCAATTTTTTGCAGGGACTGCCAGGTTGATATTCTTTTGTGATCGGTCTGGGTAATTTTTTGCACGGACTGCTGGACTGATATTCTTTAATCGGGCATGTAAAAACTATGCATATTTCCCTTGTTTTTGTTGTGCGCTATGTGATCAGGCACATTTGAATTTCAAATTGATTGGACCTAGACGAACATTTAGGGGACAACATTGGATGGCCGAATCACTCTCCGTGGACTTGTCCCCACCGGTTTCTGGACGGATACAATGTCCAATTTGAAGGTCAACGTTCGTAAATACCGTAATGTAGTTGCCTTATCTGTACACAATGCACTGCTCTTAATGATGTCTTGGCACCACATTGTCGGATTCAGGGCTCTGTGATACGTCTCCAACGTATCTATAATTTTTGATTGTTCCATGCTATTATGTTATCAATCTTGGATGTTTTATATGCATTTATATGCTATTTTATATGATTTTTGGGACTAACCTATTAACCTAGAGCCCAGTGCCAGTTTATGTTTTTTCTTTGTTTTTGAGTATCGCAGAAAAGGAAAACCAAACGGAGTCCAATTGACCTGAAAATTGACGGAGATTCTTTTTGGACCAGAAGAAGCCCACGGAGCATCGGAGATGGGCCAGAAGAGTCCCGAGGCACCCATGAGGGTGGGGGCGAGCCCCCTACCTCGTGGCCGCCTCGGAGACCCCCCTGACTTGTTCCCGACGCCAAAACCTCTTATATATACAGAAACCCCCAGAACATAACCTAGATCGTGAGTTCCGCCGCCGCAAGCCTCTGTAGCCACCAAAAACCAATCGGGACCCTGTTCCGGCACCCTGCGGGAGGGGGGATCCCTCACTGGTGGCCATCTTCATCATCCCGGCACTCTCCATGACGAGGAGGGAGTAGTTCACCCTCAGGGCTGAGGGTATGTACCAGTAGCTATGTGTTTGATCTCTCTTTCTCGTGTTCTTGATTTCGCACGATCTTGATGTATCGCGAGTTTTTCTATTATAGTTGGATCTTATGATGTTTCTCCCCCTCTACTCTCTTGTAATGGATTGAGTTTTCCCTTCGAAGTTATCTTATCGGATTGAGTCTTTAAGGATTTGAGAACACTTGATGTATGTCTTGCATGTGCTTATCTGTGGTGACAATGGGATAGTCACGTGATCTACTTGATGTATGTTTTGGTGATCAAATTGCGGGTTCAGTGACCTTGTGAACGTATGCATAGGGGTTGGCACACGTTTTCGTCTTGACACTCCGGTAGAAACTTTGGGGCACTCTTTGAAGTTCTTTTGTGTTGGTTGAATAGATGAATCTGAGATTGTGTGATGCATATCGTATAATCATACCCACGGATACTTGAGGTGACATTGGAGTATCTAGGTGACATTAGGGTTTTGGTTGATTTGTGTCGTAAGGTGTTATTCTAGTATGAACTCTAGGACAGATTGAACGGAAAGAATAGCTTCGTGTTATTTTACTACGGACTCTTGAATAGATCCATCAAAAAGGACAACTTTGAGGTGGTTTCGTACCCTACAATAATCTCTTCGTTTGTTCTCCACTATTAGTGACTTTGGAGTGACTTTTTGTTGCATGTTGAGGGATAGTTATATATATGATCCAATTATGTTATTATTGTTGAGAGAACTTGCACTAGTGAAAGTATGAACCATAGGCCTTGTTTCCTAGCATTGCAATACCGTTTGTGATCACTTTTACCACTTCCTGCCTTGCTATTTTTATAATTTCAGATTACAAAAACCTATATCTACCATCGATATTGCACTTGTATCACCATCTCTTCGCCGAACTAGTGCACCCGTACAATTTGCGATTGTATTGGGTGTGTTGGGGACACAAGAGACTCTTTGTTATTTGGTTGCAGGGTTGTTTGAGAGAGACCATCTTCATCCTACGCCTCCCATGGATTGATAAACCTTAGGTCATCCACTTGAGGGAAATTTGCTACTGTCCTACAAACCTCTGCACTTGGAGGCCCAACAACGTCTGCAAGATGAAGGTTGCGTAGTAGACATCAAGCTCTTTTCTGGCGCCGTTGCCGGGGAGGTGAGTGCTTGAAGGTATATCTTTTAGTTTCTTATTTTATCACTAGTTTAGTCTATAAAAGAAAACTAAAAAATGGAATTAAGGGTGCCTCATATGCTTCATCTTTTTAATGTCTTTCGTGAAAATGATGGGAAGGAAAAATGTGCTCAAGTACTAGAAGAAGAATTACATAGAATGCCTGGCATAAAATATGTGAATTATGAGCATGATTGCAATGTTGTTAGTATAAATTATTTGAATATCCATGATGCTAATGATATGCAAAGCCACAAGCTTGGGGATGCTATGTTTGATGAAGATGATATTTTTAGTCCCCCAAGTTTTGATGAGAAAATATATTATGATGATAGCATGCCTCCTATTTATGATTTTTATATTGATGAAAGTGGGTTTGGAAGAGTGTCAACTTTAGGAAGTAATGATCCCACTATTTTGGAGGGTGTTGAATCTTATTGTGATAACTATGAAAGTGGATTTGGAGAAGTCATGACTTTATTTAGTGATTATTCTACTATTTCGGAAGAGGTTCCAATTGATTATGAGAACAAAGTTGCTATCTATGATGATTATTGTGATGACATGTATGCTATAAAGATTAATGATAACCATGAAACTTGTCATCTTGATTTTAATTTTCAATTGGATTATACCCCACATGATAGTTATTTTGTTGAGTTTGCTCCCACTACTATTCATGAGAAGAAATTTGCTTATGTAGAGAGTAATAAAAATTCTATGCTTGTGCATCATGAAAATAGTGCTTTATGTGATAGTTATATTGTTGAATTAATTCATGATGCTACTGAAAATTATTATGAGGGAGGAATATATGCTTGTAGGAATTGCAATAATATCAAGTTTCCTCTCTATGTGTTGAAAATCTTGAAGTTATGCTTGTTTTGCCTTCCTATGCTAGTTGATTATTGTTCCCATAAATTGTTTGCTCACAAAATCCCTATGCATAGGAAGTGGGTTAGACTTAAATGTGCTACTCATATTCTTCATGATGCTCTCTTTGCGTTTCAATTCTTATCTTTTATGTGAGCATCATTGAAATCATCATGCCTAGCTAGGGGCGTTAAACGTTAGCGGTTGTTGGCAGGCAACCCTATTTTATTTTTGTTATTTGCTTTTTGCTCCTGTTTAGTAATAAACAATCTATCTAGCCTCTGTTTATATGTGGTTTTATGTTTTAATTAGGGTTTGATGAATCTATGAGTAGTATCGGAGGGTATGAACCATAGAGAAGTTGGAATACAGTAGATATTACACCAATATGAATTTATAATGAGTTCACAACAGTACCTAAGTGGTGATTTATTTTCATATACTAACGGAGCTTACGAGTTTTCTGTTGAGTTTTGTGTTGTGAAGTTTTCATGTTTTGGGCCTAAGCTTGGGGATGCCCAAGGCACCCCAAGGTAATATTCAAGGACAACCAAGAGCCTAAGCTTGGGGATGCCCCGGAAGGCATCCCCTCTTTCGTCTTCATTCATCGGTAACTTTACTTGGAGCTATATTTTTTCACCACATGATATGTCTTTTGCTTGGAGCGTCATTTTATTTTATTTTGTTTTGCTTGCTGTTTGAATAAAATACCAAGATCTGAAATTCTTAAATGTTAGTACCCTACCATAATCTCTTCGTTTGTTCTCCGCTATTAGTGACTTTGGAGTGACTCTTTGTTGCATGTTGAGGGATAGTTATATGATCCAATTATGTTATTATTGTTGAGAGAACTTGCACTAGTGAAAGTATGAACCCTAGGCCTTGTTTCCTAGCATTGCAATACCGTTTGTGCTCACTTTTACCACTTGCTACCTTGCTTTTTATAATTTCAGATTACAAAAACCTATATCTACCATCCATATTGCACTTGTGTCATCATCTCTTCGCCGAACTAGTGCACCTATACAATTTACCATTGTATTGGGTGTGCTGGGGACACAAGAGACTCTTTGTTATTTGGTTGCAGGGTTGTTTGAGAGAGACCATCTTCATCCTACACCTCCCATGGATTGATAAACCTTAGGTCATCCACTTGAGGGAAATTTGCTACTGTCCTACAAACCTCTGCACTTGGAGGCCCAACAATGTCTACAAGAATAAGGTTGCATAGTAGACATCACTCTGCAGACCCAAGGAAGGTTCGAACTCTCGGGCGTGTGCGAAGCACTCAACCTCTCTAGGCAACCAACTCGTCACTCTCACGTCCTAGCTTGATAAACGGGAAAGGAAAGAGACACGACAGTTTGCCCAGGTTCGGGCCACCTTGTAGTGTAAAACCCTACTCCTGCTTTGTGGTGGATTAGCCTCGTGAGGGGCTGAGGATGAACTAGTACAAGGGGAAGAACAACCTCAGGAGGTCTGTTCTTGTGTGAGCTTGCAAGGGTTTGTGTTCTGGATCCCCTCTCTCCCTCTATGGTGGTGGCGAAGCTATATTATAGTGGCCTTGGTCCTCTTCCACCGAACGAAGGCGGGAAGGGATCCCACAGTGACCAATTTCGAAGGGGGACACGTAGTACATCTTATCCTGACGAAAGGTAGTCTTCGCCTGCAAAGCTTCTGGTCGTGACGCCGTGGTGGGCTCCGTGATGACATCCGTCCTGCCGTCCTGGTGGTCTTGGTCTTGTTGCACGGGAATGGAAACCTTTTGCTGATTCCTCGGGAGTCCGCGCCTGTGCTTGCCTCCTTAGCACCAAAGAGGAAACCTGTTGCTCTGCGCCCGGTGGCGCCCGCCTGGCCTTGGTCGTCATGGCTTGCGTCATCCGAACCTCATGAGATGGGCTCTTGCATAGAGATCTCTCCTCCTCAGGAGCCAGCCTGAGGAGGCCACTCCCTCCAGAGGTCTGGGCGTCGTGCGCCTCGCGAGGCTTGGCCCCTTGCGTGGGTCTTGTCTTGAGGGTGCTGAAGATGGGCCGTACTAGGCCGTCGATAGAGTGACGCTGTGGGCCGCAGGCAGGAAAGTCTGGGTACCCTGGTTCTCAGAACGCCGACAGTAGCCTACGGCCCATGGCGCGCTCGGACTTGGCTTCTAGGCGAAGTCAGGGGCAAGGGCGAAGCACCACTGGCCCCAATCGCCTGCTGACCGGGTCGACGCATGGCGCTTGATGGGATGTGGGCGTCTCTGCTTCCCCATGCTGCCTCGACAACTGCCCAGGCTGATAAAAAGCCTGCACCTACCGCCGAGCCTTCATTGCCTTCCATCTTGCTCCAGATCCCCTTTCTCCCTGCTGTGAGCACCTTCAGATCCGCCAAATTTCTCCTTCAAGCTCTTCGCCGATGGCGACCAAGAAGGTGAAGCCCGCCGCTCCAGCCGCGCAATCCTCCTCCTCGCCAGCATCGACCCTCAGTACATCCTCCATCACCGAGGCGGGGCACTTTGCTGCCGTGCTCCCGTTGACGGCGAGCAACGACAACGAGGGGAGGGAGACGATGCTTCGAGTCGGCAAACCAAGCGGGAAACCCTGGCAGGGACGTTCTATCCCTTCTTTCTTCAAAGCGTCTTCGCGGGGCTCGTCCAGCCCTTCTCCAGGTTCTTCCTCGCCGTCTCGACCATTACCAGGTTCATGCTCTGCACTTCCAGCCCAACTCCATCCTTCTCCTGTCGATCTTCGCCTTCTACTGCAAGGCGTTCGTTGAAGGAAATATGCCCTAGAGGCAATAATAAAGTTATTATTTATTTCCTTATATCATGATAAATGTTTATTATTCATGCTAGAATTGTATTAACCGGAAACATAATACATGTGTGAATACATAGACAAACAGAGTGTCACTAGTATGCCTCTACTTGACTAGCTCGTTGATCAAAGATGGTTATGGAATGGGTGTTCCTGAGGCTTATTCAAAGGGCTTTCTAGTGAGTTAATGGGGAATGAGGGTATCACCCATAACCAGTTTGAAGATGCACAAATTCTGTTCTTGTCAAGGAGGGGGTCAATCAAAACATTGACGCACACGCCTTCTTTCTAGGTAATTGAATAGCAAAGTGACGGTCTCATCAGCGGCCTGGGAGTGAATGTGGAAGCTTAACACTAGCAACGGGCAGAACAGTAAACCAACCCCCTAAAGCGAAATAAGCACAAGGAAAGAGCAATAGGCCAGACCATCCTACAAAAACGAAACGGTCCCAAGATGTCGAGAGGCGAACTCTATAATTCCCCTCCTGCAAAAGTGATAGCGGCTGTAGCATCCGTGTGGAAGAGGGTAAGCTTTCGGCAACACCTTTTGCAGATTGGAAAGGATGAATACTTGTGTTGGGTCCTGCAGACCAGGATAGCCTCAGATCAAAACCTAATAAATGTACCTGGGGGTTCCTAGCCATAGACATGAGTTGTCATTTTATTAACGGGATCACATCATTAGGAGAATGATGTGATTGACTTGACGCATTCCGTTAGCTTAGCACTCGATCGTTTAGTATGTTGCTATTGCTTTCTTCATGACTTATACATGTTCCTATGGCTATGAGATTATGCAACTCCCGTTTACCGGAGGAACACTTTGTGTGCTACCAAACGTCACAACGTAACTGGGTGATTATAAAGGTGCTCTACAGGTCTCTCCAAAGGTACTTGTTGGGTTGGCGTATTTCGAGATTAGGATTTGTCACTCCGATTGTCGGAGAGGTATCTCTGGGCCCACTCAGTAATACACATCACTATAAGCCTTGCAAGCATTGTGACTAATGAGTTAGTTGCGGGATGATGTATTACGGAACGAGTAAAGAGACTTGCCGGTAACGAGATTGAACTAGGTATCGAGATACCGACGATCGAATCTCAGGCAAGTAACATACCGATGACAAAGGGAACAACATATGTTGTTATGCGGTCTGACCGATAAAGATCTTCGTAGAATATGTGGGAACCAATATGAGCATCCAGGTTCCGCTATTGGTTATTGACCGGAGAGGTGTCTCGGTCATGTCTACATAGTTCTCGAACCCGTAGGGTCCCCACGCTTAACGTTATGATGACAGTTATATTATGAGTTTATATGTTTTCATGTACCGATGGTTGTTCCGAGTCCCGGATGTGATCACGGACATGACGAGGAGTCTCGAAATGGTCGAGACATAAAGATTGATATATTGGAAGCCTATGTTTGGACATCGGAAGTGTTCCGGGTGAAATCGGGATTTTTCCGGAGTACCGGGAGGTTACCGGAACCCCTCGGTAACTTAATGGGCCTTAGTGGGCCTAGGTGGAAGAGAGGAGAGGAGGCCAGGGCAGGGCCGCACGCCCCTCCCCCCAATCCTAATAGGACAAGGAGAGGGGGGCGGCGCCCCCCTTTCCTTCCTCCCCTCCACCTCTTCCCCCTCTCTCTACTAGTCCAACTTGGAAAAGGGGGGGAGTCCTACTCCCGGTAGGAGTAGGACTCCTCCTGGCGCGCCTCTCCCCTTGGCCGGCCGACCCCCCCTTGCTCCTTTATATACGGGGGCAAGGGGGCACCTCTAGACACACAATTGATCATTGATCTCTTAGCCGTGTGCGGTTCCCCCACTCCACCATATTACACCTCGATAATATCGTAGCGGTGCTTAGGCGAAGCCCTGTGTCGGTAGAACATCAACATTGTCACCACGCCGTCGTGCTGACGAAACTCTCCCTCAACACTCGGCTCAATCGGAGTTCGAGGGACGTCATCGAGCTGAACGTGTGCTGAACTCGGAGGTGCCGTGCGTTCGGTACTTGATCGGTCGGATCGTGAAGACGTACAACTACATCAACCGCGTTGTGCTAACGCTTCCGCTTTCGGTCTACGAGGGTACGTGGACAACACTCTCCCCTCTCGTTGCTATGCATCACCATGATCTTGCGTGTGCGTAGAATTTTTTTGAAATTACTGCGTTCCCCAACATTCGTGGGCGTGACGCCCTCTGTTGCACTGCTCCGCCACTTCTTCTCCCTTCGGATACACGACCCGACCCAGTGCTCCGGCTGCGTCTCCTTCGTCGTGGCCCACAGCGGCAATGCGCTCATGGGGGCCGGGAAGAAGGTGGAGGACTTCCGGCGTAAGTGGATCTTCATGGATGCCAAAGGCCTCCATGCCCGGCTGGAAATGCCGACCAAGATGCCGGAGAAGCTGGACCAATGGGCTCATGAGAAGCTCACCGACCCCCAGGCGGCGCCGGTCCTGAGGCTGATGCAAGCAGACCTGGAGTCCGGGGCGCTGACGGGGGCCATGATTGTCAGGGAGTTCTTGACGCAGCGCCTGGCCCCGCTCCAGGCGCACTCTCGCCCCATGTGGGATTTCAAGGGCGCGTAGGACGACCTTCGGCTGCACCCAGGGAGCCTGATAGGCGAGGAGCTGAGCAAGGCCTTGCGTACATTGCTAGAGAAGGACCCGGGTAGCCTCCCAGAAGCCTACCTCCTGTTGTATCGCTGTGGCAACGGGGCGAAGCTGGTCGCCGCCATGCCCATCTTCAATGAGCTGGGGCTCGTGCCGCCCAAGCTCCGCAACTCCCCGGTGCTGGTGCCCTCTAGCGATGGCTCTGGGGAGGAGGGGGAGGAGGCGACCATGGACAATGTGGGGATCTATCCTCCGTCCCAGAGCGAACTCCTCCGCGATCTCCCCGATGATGACGACACCGCCGAGTACTTGGTCGAGGGATCCCCACGTTCCCTCGGGGTCATTACGAGGTCTAGGGGCACCCCCCTGCGGAGGCTGAGCCACGCGACTCCAAAGAAGGGCGCGGTGGCATCGCTTCCTCGGGGCGACGCCCCCGCCTTGTCGCCCTTCGCCACTACTCCGGAGGCAGTTGCCGAGCGCCCAGTTGATCCTCCGGGCGCGACGAAGCCCGTGCTCAGGAAGATCGGGGGCGACGCGGTCCTGGCCAGAAAAAGGGCGTACATCGCCACCGACGAGTAAGCATTTTACCTTGTTTTTGTTCACCATTCGTGACACCGTGCCCACGACGCTTCCCTCCTGATGGCCAGGCTGAAGCCCGTGGTGAAGAAGAGGAAGAAGGAAGCCTGGGCCTCCAAGGCCAGGCGACCTGCCGTGGCCGCGGCGACCCTGGCGCAGGCGGAGGAAGCCGCCTCGCGTTCCTTCATGGTGGAGCAGGCCCCTCGGAGCTCAGTGGCAAAGCCTCAGGAGGAGACCACTTTCGAGGCCCAGCAGACTCCGGGGGCGGCCGTGCCCACCTCACCCGCGGGGGGTTTGAAGGCTCCAGAGCCCCCTGCCGCCCTTGCTGCTGGTGCGGCGCCAGTCCAGGCGCCGGTGCCACCTCCTCCCCAAGTCCTCGCGTTGGTGACCATGGCTCCTCTGCCAGGCCCGGTGCTTTGGAGGAGGCCTACGCTGCGTTGGACCAGCTTTGGACCGATCTTCAGGGCGCCGACGGGTGCGCGGTGATGGGGCGTCTTGGGCTACTCTCGGGGTGGCTCTAGGCCAACACGTCCGTCATGACGGCCTGGGGCTAGGCCAAGGCTGCTGCCGCGGAGGGCAGGAAGGAGGCCAACAAGGCCACGGCGGCTCACGACGTGGCGTTGGTCGACGCAACGTCCGCCGAGGAACGTTGCAGCACGGTGGAAGCCGAGCTGAAGGCCCTCCGCGAAGAGCAGGCCACCCGCACACTTCAGCTTCAGGAGCAGGAGGAGGAGCTCAAGGCCCGGGAAGCTATGGTTGCCAACCGCGATGCCGAGTTGGAGCAGGCAGCCCAGGAATAGGCCGTGAAGCGGAGCCACCTAGGCAAGCTGAAGGAGGAGGCGGACATGGCCCAGGCATCCCACACCAAGCTCGTCACTGAGGAGACAACTCAGCTAGAGGCCAGGGAGAAGGCCCTTGCTGCGGCGAGAAGGCGGTGGCGGCAGAACACGGTGCCTTCATCTCCCTCGAGCAGAGGTCCCACACGGCGCTGAACTCCCTCTACGGAGAGGGTTACAAAAAGCCGCTGTGGACTCTGAAGGATGCCCTTGCTAGCCTTCTTTCCAATCTCGCCGAGGAACTCGAGGTCATCGCCGCCGGAGTGGGCTCCATGGTAGAAGGGGAGTGCCGCACGCTCTTCACTGCGGCCACGACGCGTGTTTTCAGCCACCTCCATCTCCAGGATCCAAGCTTCGACTTTGGCGCTCTAATCAAACCGGTGGCTCCTGAGTCCCATGACACCGCCGCCGAGGACGTGAAGGAACAGGTGGAGGCCCTACTGAAGAAGTTCCTCTGCGTCGACCCCGCGGCCACGGCGACTCATGCCGGTGGCGATGATAACGGCGACGTAATTGATGACGAGCTTTCTAAAGCGAACGGCAGCGACATCCAGGGTTGAAGATGACGCTTCCTCCCAGTTTGGTCCTGCAACATTTACCATGCCTTGCACAGGTGTAAGAACTTTGATTTGAATTTGTGAGACATTATGTTTTGTAATAACTTCCTAGGACTCCGTGATTTCCCTTCCGTACTCGATTCCCTTCCTGTTTACTTTAGTGTTCTGCTTCGGCAGGGCCCGGCGCCGCACATACCTCGACCGCCGTTGGGGCGTCCGGATCACCAGGACAAGGCCAAGGGGTGAGGGGCTACGTGACCAGTCAGGCCCCTGAGTCGTGATGCTCAGGGGTCCCCCTTGACGTACGAACAGTCCTTATGAGGGAAATGTGAGCAGTGTCTGGGTTAATCCGGAGCCCTCATACCTTTCCTCGCCAGATTTTTTTTGAACCACTGAAACAGTAGGAGAGGCTCCTACTACTAATTAAATAAAAGAATCAGCAACTGTACATGAGTGTTATGTTACAAATCCATCCCACTTTGTGGGTGGAAGGGAGGGGGGTGGAGCTACACTTAGATCTTTATTACAAGGTTTGCAAAAAGGAAAGTAAGAAGGGTTTATTCTTATCTCCCACCCTATAGGTAAGGAGAGCTAGGTCTTCTTTCAATCTAGAGAGCCAGGAGCTTGTGGATGGGGTTATGCCTCGAAAGTGTTTATTGTTCCTTTCTTTCCAAATGCTCCAAGCAGATTGAAGGAGAATCTCCACAAATAAAGGTTTGCTCCAAGAAGTTTTAGCAGATTCCACCCAGTCCAACCTATTGCCTTGAGTGGTCCCTTGCATTCCAATTTTGGCCCAACAATGCAAGCTAAAGGGACATTCAAAGAATAGGTGCTCCACTGTTTCATCATTGCATGTAGGGCAAAGCAGGCAGCCGAAAGTGTTACCAATGTTATAATGTGTGCATTTTAACATGTTTCTGGTGTTCAGCCTGTCCGAAAGTAGGAGCCACCCAAAAACTTTGAGTTTCATCGTGGTTTTTGACAGCCACGAAAATGCAGGGTGAGCTTGGATGTCTCTGAAGTAGAAATCATAAAATTTGTTGGCCGTGTAGAAGTTGGAACCCCAGGTGTCGATCCATTCATCATGTATTAGTTGATCTTCGAGCTGAACGTCTGAGGTCAAGTGCTGTAAGTCTCTGGTTTCAGCGTGTTCCTGCTCAGACAGAGGCAAGTGAAACGTTTCTTGCAAACTGGTGGTTCCCAGAAACGCAGCAACAGAGATGTCTTCATCCTTTGCAAAAGAGAAGGCGCGTGGGTGGGTTTCAGCCAGGATTTGACCCATCCACATATTTTTTTCCAGAAGAGCGTGGTTGCACCATTATTCACATTCACTTGGGTGATTCCTCTATACATAGGCATTAACTTCGAAACGTCCCGCCACCAGAAGGAACCACAAAGATCGGTTGCATGGGGTATCCGGGAGGTGTAATAAGAGTTCCAAATCAGCTCCACCAAGGGTAGATCGCAATGATTGTAAAACTTATGAAGGAACTTGAGTAGAAGGGCCTCATTCTGGATTTTAAGATTTAGAACCCCAAGACCACCACATCTTTTTGGCTTGCAGAGCATATCCCATGCATCTAGGGAAGTGCATTTGTCACCTTGATCCGTTTTCTTTGTCCACAGACATTTTCTTCTTATCTTGTCCAAAAGTTCAACAATTCCAGCTGGAAGCTTGAGTGTGCACATAGCGAAAATGAGCAGGGAGGTAATAACTGAGTTGAGCAGGGATAGCTTGCCACCGTAGGATATCATATTCAGTGTGGCAGATAACCTCCTTTCCAGCCGACAAACCAGAGGCATGAGATCGTGCATGGAAGGTTTAGTAGTCCCCATGGGGAGGCCGAGGTACGTAAATGGCATCTTTCCCACCACACATCCAAAAATATGCGCCAGGTTGTTGTATAGCGTTTCATCACAGTTGATCGGGACAAGTGTGGATTTGTGGAAGTTTATTTTTAAGCCAATAGAAGTGGCATAGTCGGTCAGAATGCCTTTGATGATTGTAGCCTGAGTGGGACAAGCTGGCATTGCAAGGATCGTGTCATCCGCATATTGAATAACAGGGTATTCAGTTTGGGTAGTGCATGGGAAGGGTATCTTGATGAGGTCTCGAGCAAATGCATCATTAATTGCAGCTTGTAGCAGATCCGCGGCTAGGACAAAAATGAGTGGGGACAAAGGGTCACCTTGGCGAACACCACATTTGCAATGAAACTGTCTCCCGGGTACGCCATTAAGACAGCTGACTTTCCCGAGGCAAAGATGCACTTAATCCATCCAAGCCACTTTTCATTAAATCCCATGTGGCGCATGATCTCAGTCATGGCATCATGATCAATGGTGTCGAAGGCCTTAGCAAAATCCAGTTTAAGTAGTATGATCTCTTTCTTGGAGGCTTGGCACTGATAGATGTATTCGAAGGCCCAGGCTAGACAGTCTTGGATCGTGCGCCCCTTGAGGAAACCGTATTGATTGCGGTGCACAATTTTGAGGACGATTCGTTGCAGTCGGTTAGCCAGCAGTTTAGTTATTACCTTAAGACAACAATTAAGTAGAGTGATCGGTCTGTATTCATTAATTGTTGAAGGCGCATTAACTTTTGGAATGAGAGTGATTAGGCTTTCATTGATCCTCTCTAGGTTCAGATTACCCTCAAAGAACTGGTTGCAAAGCTTGTAAAAGTCCTCCTTGATCACCTCCCAACAAGTTTTAAGGAATATTCCTGTAAATCCATCAGGGCCCCGAGCCCGATCGGCCGGCATCGTTTTGATCACATGGTCTATCTCTACCACTGTGAAAGGTACAGTGAGTTCATGTGACACCCAAGTTTTTATTTGGATTTTTTTTCAAAAGATTTTATTTGACTTGAGGGAGGTGATTTAAATTTTTTCTTCAAAAGAACTCTCCCTTTCAAATATTCTTTTTATGGCAGAAGTTGTATTTGGATTCACCCAAGATCTGTCTTTGGTCTTGGAGGTTCTTGCTTTTTATTTAGACTCAAGACAAAATACTTTTCACTTGGGAAAATTCCTTTTGAAAATCTCTTTGAATTTGCACTATGGCTTTTGGAATAATCCTTTGCCACTTTCAACAATTCCTTCTTGCCATGGCCTTAGTGCAAATCCATTCTCCTAAACCTTCCCTCACCTTTGGATCATGTTTTGCATCAAATCCAGCAAGTTGAACCTCCCCATGTGATTATTTCCATTTAAAGCATATTCAAACAAATTTCTGTCTTCTATTCTAGCCATTGGTGATTTACAAAGGAGCTACACTTTCTGCTTTGATTCTTGCCCCCAAACCAACTCCCCTTCCTAGTCCTTTGAACCCTCAACCAAGATCCATGAAGATCCACCGGTCTTCAGTTCAAATTTTTCAAACTACACTTGCTGCAAATTTGGACCAGATTTGTCAAATTTGGTGAAATTCATTCAAACTTTCTCCAAAAATTCCAAGTAAAATCAGGCAGCCTCTGGGTGCATTGAGTGGTCACCTCACCAAGTTACAGCCCCAGAAAAAGTTTTCTCATAGCCAAATCATTCTGTCGAGCACCTGCAGTGCATTTTCAATATCAAGTTCAGATAATTCAGAGAACAGTTCAGTGGCTTACTGTCGTTTTCTTCAGAGATGGTTGTCGATCTCGAAAGTGCCCCGATGTCGCCTTGCTCCCCGTCCCCTCCCTCTTGTTCCGGCACCGCACGAGCGTCTGGCACCTTGCGGACGTCGGCGACGAGCAGCAGAAGGTGCGCCGCCCCGTGACCGACGCCAGCGGCGGCTTTGCGGCCGCCAGTGAGAGGCACGACGCTGACGGCGCCACCCAGCACCGCCCAAGCCACCGGAGCTCGCCGCGTGGCCTTCCACTCCCCCGAACGCGCTGCCACCCTCGTCGTGAACCGCAGGGCGCGGAGCGCGCTCTCTGCCGCCGTCGTGCCCGTGCGGCCACCTCACCGTGGACCGACGCCGTTACGCCAAGACCAGCCGAGATTAGCGGGGGAATGACACCAGTAACTTCCACTGATGCTGCCTGGCCACTCAAACCTCCTGCCAATCCACTGCATCGCCGTAATCGCTCGCTGGAGATTCTCCGTTCACGGCCACCCCGTCGATCCGCCTATAAATAGAGGCCCCGAGCTTCGACTCGCACCCACACCATCCCTGCACTCCACCTAGAGCACGCCTAGACACTGGAAGAGCCTCGAGGAGGTCTCCTTCCTCGACTCCGGCCGCCGCGACCCGCCACGGGATCCAGCTCGATTCGCCCCCGTGCGTGCGCCTCCGCCTCCCATCTCTTGCCAGTAGCTTCACTATGCACCTCTCCTTCTGACCCGCGCTTCAATTCGAAGTTTGCAGCCCTCCACCGGAGTTCTCCACCCTCACCCGAGCCGCCGTCCGCCGGAGAAAGTGTCGCCGTCGACGTGGTGCTCCTCGTTGGTCGAGTCCACCACCCACCGATGCGGAAGAACACGCTGAAGCTCTTGGTACTCTCCGATCCTCCTAACTCGTCGTGGTTCGACGCCGGCGTCCACCGCAGTCTTCGGGCGCCGGCGAGCTTTTCAAACCTGACATGTGGACCCCGCATGTCAGCCTCTGTTCTATTCTTTCGCGAACCGTTTTCTGTTGGCGCCTTCAGGCAAAGTACGCTTTCCCTTTGAGCTGGCGCGTTTCTTTCCGAAGCGTTTTCTGTTTTCTCAGTTTGAACCCTGCAACTTTTCTGTTTCATTACAGATAAGTCCCTGGACAGAAACCTTTGTAACTTTTCAATAAAAAGGGATTTTTGAGTGATTCTTTTTCTGACAGTCTTAAAATTTTTTCTAGTTTTTTATGAGATTTATTTGAAACTTTTTTGGAGAAGTTTCTGTGCACCCATTGGATTTCACGTTAGTACCCGTTTTCGTGATTGCCGTAGGTTCCGGAAGAGGTGACGGAGCCGCGAACTTCGCCGAGCTAGACTCCGACTTCTCCGAACCAGGCAAGCATGCTTGAACCTTTGATATGATAGGTGTTTTGCATGTTTGCATGATAGTTGGTGCGTGGCACATGAGTGTCAGTGAGTATCTCGTTGCTTGTGAGGCAACTACCCGCATGTTCCAAAGTTGCGATGATCTCTGATGAGAGATGGCCTAATCATGTGGTGATATGAAGGGCAGCAAGGCGGTACTGTTGTAGCATACCAGCCTTGCGTCATCCGACTATTTCCGACATTAACGTGGACGGAGTCACGTTATCGTTCTTTTTCCCCTCCGTGCTACCACATGTTTCATTTGCCAGGATGCGGTTTAGTAAGTTGGTAACCTCTTTCCGTGTACACACCAAACAGAGAGGCCGGGATGATGGTACCTTGGCCTAGGATTAAAGCCAGTCATCCGGTCAGGGGGCATGGGTGTTTTCGGTTGGGACCGAGAGGGGGGGCACCCCCTTAGAGGGCGCGTATAGAAATTTGATCCCATGCTATGCGAGGTTGTGGCCTCCTCGTCTCAAGGTTTTTCTTGAACGTTGCCGAGGGTGATCCCTGGCTTCGGAAGGTTGAATTGGGTGTGTACTGGTTAGACGTGTTTCTTCCAAAACACCGTAGACGGAACTAGTCCCTGTGACTACTGAAATCCGTTGGCTGTGGTTAAGTACAAACTCTGCAGAGTCAATTCCTTCCAAGTCATCGTATCCATGATCAAGTAGTGTAATCAGTATATCCATATCTATCCGCGTGGAAAACTTGTCCCCGGTGAACAAGCTCAAGTGGTAAATCCAGATTTATTGTTATTCCTGTGGATGGACTAACTTTATATTTGTCTCGTACTTGTGTTAATTTATGTTTCCGGACTATTGAATTATTGAGCTACAATATGAGCCCTTTATGTGACGTCGCGCAGACGCCCGACTGTGGCGTGTTCTTGTTTCTTACTTTAAATATAAGCCCTTTATGTGGTGTCGCCCCGACGCCCGACTGTGGCATTACTATTCTGCAGTTTCCTCTCGAGGAGTCATTCAGACACTCGTTTGGCACCAGTATTATTATTCTCGCAGTTTCCTCTCGAGGAGTCTTTCAGACACTCGTTTGGCACCAGTATTATTATTCTCGCAGTTTCCTCTCGAGGAGTCTTTCAGACATTCATTTGGCACCAGTACTATTATTCTCACAGTTTCCTCTCGGGGAGTCTTTCAGACGCTCGTTTGGCACCAGTATTATTATTCTCGCAGTTTCCTCTCGAGGAGTCTTTCAGACACTCGTTTGGCACCAGTACTATTATTCTCGCAGTTTCCTCTCGAGGAGTCTTTCAGACACTCGTTTGGCACCAGTATTATTATTCTCGCAGTTCCTCTCGAGGAGTCTTTCAGACACTCGTTTGGCACCAGTATTATTATTCTGCAGTTTCCTCTCGAGGAGTCATTCAGACACTCATTTGGCACCCGTATTACTATTCTTGCAGTTTCCGCTCGAGGAGTCTTTCAGACCCTCGCTTGGCACCCAGTATTTATTATCTCTATGTCCGAACGCACTGGTTAACTTGTTCATATGATTCGTGTTTACATTTGTTATATCTTATGTCCGAACTGTCTTGCGAGTACTTTCATAGTACTCACCTGGCTTGTTGATTTGGCCAGATGTTGACGAAGGCGATCTCTTGGATGAAGAGTTTGATAGCGCGTCCGACGCCTAGAGGAGTCCCAGTCAGTCCTGCGTGATCCCGGATATTGGTCACTTGTATTATATACGCTTCCGCCACCCGCAATAAGTCTCCTCGAGCCTCACTCCGACGCTCGATGAGCTGTAGTCTTCAGGAGTCATATCACTCGCTTCGCGGTGATATTTCCACCACCGTTATTATCGTGAGTTAGTAGTTATGCCACCCTATCCGCCGTCTTGTTTGTCGGCGTGCATGTAATAAATTGTTGGGCAGTCTCCGCTCAACCTTGTATTATATTTAGTACTCCTGGTATTTTTCTTCTGTGACCAAGATGTTGTCTACCAGTGAGAAGGAATTCTTCCTTACTGGTCCGTAAAAGGGATTGGTCTCTCAATAATTAATTTTATTGAAAACCGGTCGTGACAAGCTTGGTACCAGAGAAAGGCTGACTGTAGGAAGCCACTAGGTGCGATCGCTAATCGGTTATTAGCGTCTTTTGTGCTTTTTCAGCATTTTGCAATTGTAGCTATTTTCTGTTGGTCATCATAAATTCATGACATGACTACTCAGAATTTTTGCCTACTTTTGTAGATGGCTGGCAGCAGCTGTGAGAATCGAGTGTTCACGAACGTGCCCGAGGGGTTTGTCAAGATCCTCGTCTCCATCACCAAGCTCGCGATCGGGCCAGCAGCTCGCCCGGAGTTCACGCTCTACCAGCACAAGCTCAGCGACGACGTGTCTATGCACCAAGCTGTGGTGCAATTCAAGGGAGGACGTTCTGCTGCTCGCCACTTTCGTTTTGTGGGAAGGGCCATGCCTACGGAGAGGCATGCCATGCAGATGGCTGCCCGTGAGGCGATAGCTCGCCTTCGGGACATCCTTCCTACGATGAAGACTCGTCGCTACCGCTACCTCCATGCCATGTGCCATACACCAGTCACTATGCATTCTCCTGCCACCAGGGAGAACGAGATGAAGCCATTGAGATGGTTGTGGAGTATCTCAAGGCTCTGGAGGAGTCTTTCGACAACCTCGTGAACGATCTTGTGGCTGCCCGCATGGACTTAGTCCGGGGCGGTCCTGCTAGCCGGAAGGAGCTTCTCAACACGGCGCCGCCTCTGACATTCGTCTCGTCTTCAGCCTCGTATGCACCGGCCGTTTTGGCCACTGCTCGCCGTCTGCCTACCACTGAGGAGTTCGACCGAGTCATCGCTCCTACTCCAGTCAGAGCCGCACCGCCTGCCGCACCCGCTCTACCACCAGTCGCCCCCGCACCATCACCGCAGCGCAGCGTTACGCGCCAGGAGCCAGCTAGAGAGGAGGTGGAGGTTGATTCTCCTGGACCGCTGAGTCTTGCCATCGGCAAGGGAAAGGAAATCTTCACCATCTCCGACTGAGAGCGCCGAGTAGCCGCGCGTTATGCCTGCTTGTATGATGTGTTGTTTTATCTGTGCGCTAGTTTGTATTGGTGTGTTTGCTGCTTTCCGGAGTAGTACGCTAGTTTAATAACATGTCAGGAATGTGTACGCGCATCCTGAGTGCTGTATCGTGTGTTTGCTTTTCGCGTGTAAGATTTATGCTAAGCAGTTCTTCTCCGTGCAAAATCGTTTGTGTTTCTTTGAAAACCTTGAAGTCTTTTAAATTTTTGCCTTTGCAAGATTTTCCTTGTGCTGCACAGTTTTTCTCATGGGCTTTTGCAAAATAATACCCCAGACTGGAAAAATGTCTCGCCCGTGGACTCGCTCCATGCCCAATCAGCCAGAAGAGGTTTATGGGACACAGACTAGCAACAATTTCACTCAGGGTCAGTCCAGTCAACAAGACAGCGAAGCAGCCCTGTCTCAAGTCTGCCGTCTCTTCGAGCAAAGCCAACAACAGCACCAAGAGATGATGAATCATGTCATAAATATGGGAAACCACCGTGAGCCCTATCAACCACATTCCAAGTTATCTGAGTTACAGAAGACTCGCCCCTCAACTTTTGCTCACACCGATAGGCCGCTGGAAGCCAATGATTGGCTTCGTGACATTGAAAGGAAGCTGATTATTGCTCAGTGTTCAGATCATGAGAAGGTACTTTATGCACCACACTAACTTACTGGAGCAGCTGCAGCATGGTGGGAAAACTTCCTACACATGCATCCCAGTGAACACAACATCACCTGGGAAGAGTTCAAGGAAGGCTTCCGTGGGGCACACATCCCCAGGAGCATCATAAAGATCAAGAAGAGAGAGTTTGATGACCTGAACCAGAGAGGCATGTCAGTGATAGAATACAATGGTCAGTTTACCCAGCTGTCTCGTTATGCCTATGACGAGCACATGACAGAAAACAAAAAGATGGAAAAATTCCTGGACGGCCTGGCACCAGCACTAAGATGCCAACTAATTGTACACACATTTCCGGATTTTAAAACTCTGGTGGACAAGGCCATTACCTTGGAGAATGAGCGCCGTAGTCTGGAAGACATCCGTAAGCGAAAGAGGGACAAGACGACTCTTGCTCGCAACAACCGAGGCAAGACTGAGGTTCCAAGGACAGAAGCAAGGAGATCCACGACTACCGATCCAAGGCCCGTCGGACAGTTTCATGCCAGGGACAAGGAATACACATACCGTCCAGGGGTCACCTGTTATGCTTGTGGTCAAGAAGGGCACTATGCTAAACAGTGCCCAAAGCCAAGGAACTCGGCACCCAAGCCAAACAATGGTGGGAACAATCCAGCCCCCAAGCGCAACAATTTCAACCCCAACAACAACCACCGGAAGGGTCACCTGAACCATGTGACCAGGGAAGAAGCGCAGAATGCCCCAGACATCGTGCTCGGTACGTTCCCTGTCAACACAGTACCTGCCACGGTTTTGTTTGATTCTGGAGCTTCCCATTCGTTCGTTTCGAAGAGCTTTGTTTTACAACATGGTTTTCCGATACTCCCCTTGGAAAAATCTATGATCATCAAGTCCCCCGGAAATAAGCAAATCGCTCAGGGTTACTGCCAAGGAGTGGTCATTGAGTTCGAAGGACTACAATTCCAAGCAAATCTCATCGTCTTGGAGAGTGAAGGACTGGATGTCATTTTAGGGATGGACTGGTTGACCACCAACAAAGGATTCATTGACTGTTTCAATCGGACCGTGATTCTCACTCACCATCGCGGCAAGACTATAAGGGTTTCCGCTCAAGAAAGGCCACGATCACCGCAACCAAAACTGAACAAAATGGACATTGCAGAACTGAGAAAAGTTCCAGTGGTATGCGAGTTTCCTGATGTGTTCCCTGAAGAACTACCAGGCATGCTACCAGACCGAGAGATAGAATTCAGCATTGAACTAGCACCTGGCACCGCTCCCATCTATAAGAAGCCTTATAGAATGGCACCCTCAGAATTGGTGGAGTTGAAGAAGCAGATAAAGGAATTATTGGACAAAGGATTTATTCGGGCCAGCTCCTCACCTTGGGGCTCGCCTGTGTTGTTCGCAAAGAAAAAGGATGGGACACTCGGACTGTGTATAGACTATCGAGCCCTCAATATGGTCACCATCATAAACAAATATCCGATGCCACGGATAAATGATTGGTTTGACCAGCTCGCACAAGCCAAGGTATTCTCAAAAATTGATTTGAGGTCGGGATATCATCAACTGAAAGTTCGGACAGAAGATATCCCCAAGACGGCATTCACTTCCAGATATGGGTTATATGAGTTTACAGTGATGCTATTTGGACTAACAAACGCCCCCGCATATTTCGTCCACCTCATGAACAAAGTGTTTATGAAATTCATGGACAAATTTGTGGTGGTATTCATTGATGATATTCTGGTTTACTCAAGGACACCAGAAGAGCATGCTGAGCACCTCAAAATTGTTTTGGGAGAACTAAGGAAACATCAGTTGTACGCCAAATTTAGCAAGTGCGAATTTTGGCTAAGACAAGTTGGTTTCTTAGGCCATATATTGAACCAAGAAGGCGCGTGGCCGTAGACCCAGAAAAGGTCAAAGCCATACTTGACTGGAAGCCGCCCGCCAACGTTACAGATGTGCGGAGTTTCCTAGGGATGGCCGGATATTACAGAAGATTTATTGAAGGATTCTCCACTGTGGCAAAACCAATAACACAGTTGCTCAAGAAGGACAAGAAATTTGTATGGACGGAAGCATGCGAGAAAAGCTTCCAAGAACTCAAGAAGAAGATGACAACCGCACCGGTCTTAACTGTGCCAGACATACACAAGAGTTTTGAAGTTTATTGTGACGCGTCCCGAAAAGGTCTCGGATGCGTACTAATGCAGGATGGCAAAGTTGTCGCATATGCCTCCAGGCAGCTGCGAAAACATGAGGAAAATTACCCAACACATGACTTGGAGCTAGCAGCAGTTATACATGCACTCAAGGAGTGGAGGAACTTTCTGTTGGGGAATCGCTGTGAAATATATACAGACCATAAGAGCCTCAAATATATTTTCACACAGCCGGAGCTAAATTTACGCCAACGACGCTGGTTGGAACTGGTCAAGGACTATGATGTCGGTATTCACTACCATCCAGGGAAAGCAAATGTAGTGGCCGATGCCCTTAGTCGAAACCCCAGCTCGGACAATGACAGTCCGCAAAACTTGAGGCCTGAGTTTCAGCAAGAGTTCACTAGGCTCAACATGATGTTAGTCTCCGAGGGCACCGTTTCAAACCTGGAGATACAACCCACCCTGGTGGAACAAATTAAGAAGGCTCAACAGGGACATCCCAGCATCGAAGGCATAAAGAAGAAAATGAACCTTGGCAAGGCTTCAGAGTTCGTCATAGACAGTGAAGGAACATTATGGTACGGAGACAGACTTTGCGTACCTAACATTGAGGAACTCAAGCAACAAATCTTAACCGAAAGCCACACCGCTCCATACTCGATCCATCCTGGAGGAACCAAAATGTACAAGGACATTCAGGAAAGATTTTGGTGGCACGGTATGAAAAGAGATATAGCCACATTCATTGCTTGTTGCGATTCATGTCAGCGCATCAAGGCCGAGCATCAAAAGCCAGCAGGGCTACTCCAGCCAAACAGGATACCGGAATGGAAATGGGATGAAATAGGAATGGACTTCATTGTCGGATTACCCCGATCACAACGCGGAAATGACGCCATATGGGTCATCATAGACCAACTAACCAAGGTTGCTCATTTCATTCCCGTGAAGACTACCTACTCCACACAAAGACTGGCCAACTTTATCTCTCCCGGATAGTTTGCTTGCATGGAGTCCCAAAGACTATAATATCAGACCGAGGCACACAATTCGTCTCCAAATTTTGGGATCACCTACAACAAGCTTTGGGCACGCAACTGGCTTTCAGTACAGCGTACCACCCTCAGACTGATGGACAAACGGAACGTGTAAATCAAATCCTAGAGGATATGCTAAGAGCCTGTGTGCTCACCTATGGATCCAGTTGGGAAGAGAGTTTGCCGTATGCCGAATTTGCTTACAACAACAGTTACCAAGCCAGCTTGCAAATGGCACCCTTTGAAGCATTGTACGGACAGAGGTGTCGTACCCCACTGAATTGGTCAGAAATAGGTGACAGCCGTATCTTCGGCCCAGACATGCTTAAAGAGGCTGAGGAGAAAGTTAAACAAATCAGGGACAGACTGAAGACAGCGCAGAGCCGACAACAGAGCTACTATGATCAGAAGCATCGTGAGGTCAGCTTTGAACCCGGTGATTCCGTATACCTCCGAGTATCTCCTATGAGGGGTCAACAACGGTTCAAAATTAAGGGAAAGCTAGCCCCGAGATTTATTGGACCATTTGGTGTAAAGGCACGAAGAGGCACGGTAGCCTACCAACTTGACCTACCCAAGGAACTGTCAGACGTCCATGACGTATTTCACGTCTCTCAACTGAGAAAATGTGTGAGTAACCCGGAGAAGCATGTACCTCATGAGAACATAGATGTGCAACCAGACCTCACCTACAGAGAGAGGCCAGTAAAGATTTTGGAAGAGTCTGAACGGAGGACCCGTCAGAAAACGACAAAGTTTTTCAGAGTTCAGTGGAGCAACCACACTAAGGATGAAGCTACATGGGAAAGGGAAGATTTTCTTCAGGAAGAATATCCATATCTATTTGAGGATCAGCAGAAATCTCGAGGATGAGATTTTTCCTAAGGGGGTAGGTGTTGTGACACCCAAGTTTTTATTTGGATTTTTTTTCAAAAGATTTTATTTGACTTGAGGGAGGTGATTTAAATTTTTTCTTCAAAAGAACTCTCGCTTTCAAATATTCTTTTTATGGCAGAAGTTGTATTTGGATTCACCCAAGATCTGTCTTTGGTCTTGGAGGTTCTTGCTTTTTATTTGGAATCAAGACAAAATACTTTTCACTTGGGAAAATGCCTTTTGAAAATATCTTTGAATTTGCACTATGGCTTTTGGAATAATCCTTTGCCACTTTCAACAATTCCTTCTTGCCATGGCCTTAGTGCAAATCCATTCTCCTAAACCTTCCCTCACCTTTGGATCATGTTTTGCATCAAATCCAACAAGTTGAACCTCCCCATGTGATTATTTCCATTTAAAGCATATTCAAACAAATTTCTGTCTTCTATTCTAGCCATTGGTGATTTACAAAGGAGCTACATTTTCTGCTTTGATTCTTGCCCCCAAACCAACTCCCCTTCCTAGTCCTTTGAACCCTCAACCAAGATCCATGAAGATCCACTGGTCTTCAGTTCAAATTTTTCAAACTACACTTGCTGCAAATTTGGACCAGATTTGTCAAATTTGGTGAAATTCATTCAAAACTTTCTCCAAAAATTCCAAGTAAAATCAGGCAGCCTCTGGGTGCATTGAGTGGTCACCTCACCAAGTTACAGCCCCAGAAAATTTTTTCTCATAGCCAAATCATTCTGTCGAGCACCTGCAGTGCATTGTCAATATCAAGTTCAGATAATTCAGAGAACGGTTCAGTGGCTTACTGTCATTTTCTTCAGAGATGGTTGTCGATCTCGACAGTGCCCCGATGTCGCCTTGCTCCCCGTCCCCTCCCTCTTGTTCCTGCACTACACGAGCGTCTGGCACCTTGCGGACGTCGGCGACGAGCAGCAGAAGGTGCGCCGCCCCGTGACCGACGCCAGCGGCGGCTTTGCGGCCGCCAGCGAGAGGCACGGCGCTGACGGCGCCACCCAGCGCCGCCCAAGCCACCGGAGCTCGCCGCGTGGCCTTCCACTCCCCCGAATGCGCTGCCACCCTCGTGGTGAACCACAGGGCGCGGAGCGCGCTCTCTGCCGCCGTCGTGCCCGTGCGGCCACCTCACCGTGGACCGACGCCGTTACGCCAAGACCAGCCGAGATTAGCGGGGGAGTGACACCAATAACCTCCACTGATGCTGCCTGGCCACTCAAACATCCTGCCAATCCACTGCATCGCCGTAATCGCTCGCCGGAGATTCTCCGTTCACGGCCACCACGTCGATCCGCCTATAAATAGAGGCCCCGAGCTTCGACTCGCACCCACACCATCACTGCACTCCACCTAGAGCACGCCTAGACACTGGAAGAGCCTCAAGGAGGTCTCCTTCCTTGACTCCGGCCGCCGCGACCCGCCACGGGATCCAGCTCGATTCGCCCCCGTGCATGCGCCTCCGCCTCCCATCTCTTGCCAGTAGCTTCACTATGCACCTCTCCTTCTGACCCGCGCTTCAATTCGAAGTTTGCAGCCCTCCACCGGAGTTCTCCACCCTCACCCGAGCCGCCGTGCGCCGGAGAAAGTGTCACCGTCGATGTGGTGCTCCCCGTTGGTCGAGTCCACCACCCACCGACGCGGAAGAACACGCTGAAGCTCCTGGTACTCTCCGATCCTCCTAACTCGCCGTGGTTCGACGCCGGCGTCCACCGCAGTCTTCGGGCGCCGGCGAGGTTTTCAAACCTGACATGTGGACCCCGCATGTCAGCCTCTGTTCTATTCTTTCGCGAACCGTTTTCTGTTGGCGCCTTCGGGCAATGTACGCTAGCGTTTTCTGTTTTCTCAGTTTAAACCCTGGAACTCTTCTGTTTCATTACAGATAAGTTCCTGGACAGAAACCTTTGTAACTTTTTAATAAAAAGGGATTTTTGAGTGATTCTTTTTCTGACAGTGTTAAAATTTTCTCTAGTTTTTTATGAGATTTATTTGAAATTTTTTTGGAGAAGTTTCTGTGCACCCATTGGTTTTCACGTTAGTACCCGTTTTCGTGATTGCCGTAGGTTCCAGAAGAGGTGACGGAGCCGCGAACTTCGCCGAGCTAGACTCCGACTTCTCCGAACCAGGCAAGCATGTTTGAACCTTTGATATGATAGGTGTTTTGCATGTTTGCATGACAGTTGGTGCGTGGCACATGAGTGTCAGTGAGTATCTCGTTGCTTGTGAGGCAACTACCCGCATGTTCCAAAGTTGCGATGATCTCTGATGAGAGATGGCCTAATCATGTGGTGACATGAAGGGCAGCAAGGTGGTACTGTTGTAGCATACCAGCCTTGCGTCATCCGACTATTTCCGACGTTAACGTGGATGGAGTCACGTTATCGTTCTTTTTCCCCTCCGTGCTACCACATGTTTCATTTGCCAGGATGCGGTTTAGTAAGTTGGTAACCTCTTTCCGTGTACACACCAAACAGAGAGGCCGGGATGATGGTACCTTGGCCCAGGATTAAAGCCAGTCATCCGGTCAGGGGGCATGGGTGTTTTCGGTTGGGACCGAAAGGGGGGGCACCCCCTTAGAGCGCGCGTATAGAAATTTGATCCCATGCTATGCGAGGTTGTGGCCTCCTCGTCTCAAGGTTTTTCTTGAACGTTGCCGAGGGTGATCCCTGGCTTCGGAAGGTTGAATTGGGTGTGTACTGGTTAGACGTGTTTCTTCCAAAACACCGTAGACGGAACTAGTCCCTGTGACTACTGAAATCCGTTGGCTGTGGTTAAGTACAAACTCTGCAGAGTCAATTCCTTCCAAGTCATCGTATCCATGATCAAGTAGTGTAATCAGTATATCCATATCTATCCGCGTGGAAAACTTGTCCCCGGTGAACAAGCTCAAGTGGTAAATCCAGATTTATTGTTATTCCTGTGGATGGACTAACTTTATATTTGTCTCGTACTTGTGTTAATTTATGTTTCCGGACTATTGAATCATTGAGCTACAATATGAGCCCTTTATGTGACGTCGCGCAGACGCCCGACTGTGGCGTGTTCTTGTTTCTTACTTTAAATATAAGCCCTTTATGTGGTGTCGCCCCGACGCCCGACTGTGGCATTACTATTCTGCAGTTTCCTCTCGAGGAGTCATTCAGACACTCGTTTGGCACCAGTATTATTATTCTCGCAGTTTCCTCTCGAGGAGTCTTTCAGACACTCGTTTGGCACCAGTATTATTATTCTCGCAGTTTCCTCTCGAGGAGTCTTTCAGACACTCGTTTGGCACCAGTACTATTATTCTCGCAGTTTCCTCTCGAGGAGTCTTTCAGACACTCGTTTGGCACCAGTATTATTATTCTCGCAGTTTCCTCTCGAGGAGTCTTTCAGACACTCGTTTGGCACCAGTACTATTATTCTCGCAGTTTCCTCTCGAGGAGTCTTTCAGACACTCATTTGGCACCAGTATTATTATTCTCGTAGTTTCCTCTCGAGGAGTCTTTCAGACACTCGTTTGGCACCAGTACTATTATTCTCGCAGTTTCCTCTCGAGGAGTCTTTCAGACACTCGTTTGGCACCAGTATTATTATTCTGCAGTTTCCTCTCGAGGAGTCATTCAGCCACTCGTTTGGCACCCGTATTACTATTCTTGCAGTTTCCGCTCGAGGAGTCTTTCAGACCCTCGCTTGGCACCCAGTATTTATTATCTCTATGTCTTGAACGCACTGGTTAACTTGTTCATATGCTTCGTGTTTACATTTGTTATATCTTATGTGCGAACTGTCTTGCGAGTACTTTCATAGTACTCACCTGGCTTGTTGATTTGGCCAGATGTTGACGAAGGCGATCTCTTGGATGAAGAGTTTGATAGCGCGTCCGACGCCTAGAGGAGTCCCAGTCAGTCCTGCGCGATCCCGGATATTGGTCACTTGTATTATATACGCTTCCGCCACCCGCAATAAGTCTCCTCGAGCCTCACTCCGACGCTCGATGAGCTGTAGTCTTCAGGAGTCATATCACTCGCTTCGCGGTGATATTTCCACCACCGTTATTATCGTGAGTTAGTAGTTATGCCACCCTATCCGCCGTCTTGTTTGTCGGCGTGCATGTAATAAATTGTTGGGCAGTCTCCGCTCAACCTTGTATTATATTTAGTACTCCTGGTATTTTTCTTCTGTGACCAAGATATTGTCTACCAGTGAGAAGGAATTCTTCCTTACTGGTCTGTACAAGGGATTGTTCTCTCAATAATTAATTTTATTGAAAACCGGTCGTGACAGTTCATCAAGGCCATCAATTTTTTTGATGAGTCTGGGCAAGTCAAACTTCATGTCATGCTTGGTTTTAGTGCCAAGTCGATCCTTGAAGGTCTGAAAGATGATGGCCTCTTTGCTTGCGTGGTCCTCCGCATAAAAACCAGAATCAGTGGTGAGCTCGTATGTTGTTTTTGCGATATCTCTCTGAAGCCATTGCTTGAATTTTTTTTGAATTTTCAACACCAAACTGGACCCACCGAATTGTGCAACGCTTCTTCCAGTATTGCCGTTGATATGAGAGAAGCCTGAGTAAATGTTTCTTGAGAATTGCCCTGAAATTGGCTTCTGGTGTTGTGAGATGTCTCTTGTTTTCCAAGCCATCAATTTCAAGTAGAGCCTTATTAGTGTTCTCAATAGCGATGGATAACTTAGAGATGTTCTTGCTCCAGCTTTTGAGGTCGTGTCTTAGGTGTTTAAGCTTTTTGCACAGATTTGACGCCATATTTGTAGAGTGCACAGGTTTGGCCCAGGCCCTCTTGACAATATCTAGAAACCCCGGGTGATGGATCCAATAAGATTCAAATCTGAACAACTTGGATCGTGGGATCTTCGTTTCAATAGTGATGACACAAGGAATATGATCAGAGACCGGCCTACCGAGGGGTTTAACAATAGTGTTGGGATATGAGGTGGTCCAATGATTACTAGTGAAGAACCAATCAATTTGCTCGAGGAGGGGATCAGTTTGCATGTTGCTCCAAGTGTAGGCTCTGCCTTTGGTTGGCAATTCAATTAAAGCCTGTGATCTGATGAAATCATTGAAAGTTATCATGTCGCCAAAATAACCACCTGGTTTGTTACGATTCTCGGGCCCTCTAATGAAATTGAAATCTCCACACAGGAGCCAGTCTTCATGAGCAGGTATATCGAGTGAAAATAGCCATGCAATGAAGTTATTTCTTGGGTCCCCTTGACAAGGCCCGTAAACATTCACTAGGGTCCAGGACTGAGCTGACTGGGTGGAGTGAAAGAGAGTAACGAGCCCAAAATCTTCAGAGGCCACGGTAGTAGCTGTGAAAACAGCACTATTCCAAATTGTGTCAATTCCCCCCGAAGCCCCTCTTGAGGGGATAAAATCATACTTATCAAATCATCGTGGGCAACATGTATAATAAAAGCATTATCAAAAGAAGATTTTTTCGTTTCCTACAAGCAGATAACCGCACAACCACTAGAGTTTATAGCATTAGAAAGCGCTAGCTATTTGGATTCAGAGTTTAGCCCGCGTACATTCCAACATAGAACGTTCCAACTAACCAAAAGAGGCATAAAAAGTATAAAGAGATAAATTAGGCAGCATCAAAAGATGGCCTTGCATCCTTGCTAGCCAGGAGTTCCTCCTCCGTGAGTTCAGCCGCAGGGATTCCGCACGTGACATGGCCAACATGCTGAATGACTGGAATTGGGGTTGGAGGAGGCAGTGCGGCATCATCAGCGACTTCAGTTATAGTAACAGTAGCTCACTACTAGAATCAGCTAATTTGCCATCTGCCAGCTCTTTGTCGTCTGCTAGCTGACGGCAAAGAAGCTCTTTGCTATCAGCTACCCAAAAGCAGACGGCAAAGAAATGGCAGATGACAAAACATGCCTTTGCCATCTGCCGGCTCTTTGCCGTCAGCCAGCTGACGGCAAAGAGAGAGGTGGCCCCCACCCCCCGCCCGTTTAGAAAAACTTAACGCCCCACCTCTTTGCCGTCTGCTAGCAGACGGCAAAGAGGGATAAAGGCGGACGACAAAGAGCAGACTAACTAACAGCCCTCACCCCGCCGCCCGTTACTCTCTCTTCTCTCCCTCTCTCCTCCTCGACGCGCCCCGCCACCAGATCCCACGTCCACCGCCGCCGCCGCCACCCGCCGCCGCCCGGCGCCGCCCCCGCCACCGCCCCCGATGCCACGTCGCCCCACCACCCGCCGCCTCCCCGCCACCGCCCCCGCCGACCGTCCCATTGCTCCGGTGAGGGACTACTTCTTGTTTCTTCTTCTGTTTTTTCATTTTTTTCTGTTTAATTGTTAGTGCTAGATTGTGTTAGTGTTAGTGTTAGAAAAGAATGAGAAGAAGTAGAAGTAGTAGAAGAAGTAGAAGAAGAAGTAGAAGAAGAAGAAAAGAGAAGAAGTAGAAAAAAGATGAAAAAAGAAAAAGAAGAAAAGAAGTAGAAGAAGAAGAAAGGAAGAAAAGAAAAGAAGTACAAAAAATATGTAAAAAGAAGAACAAAAGAAGTAGAAGAAGAAGAAAGGAAGAAACGAAAAGAAGTAAAAAAGTAGAAAAAAGATGAAAGAAGAAGAAGAAGAAAGGAAAGAAGAAGAAGAAGAAGAAGAAGAAGAAGAAGAGAAAGAAAGAAGAAGAAGGATAGAAGGAAACACCCCGACCCCTTGACCCCGACACCCTGACCCCTGACCCCGACACCCGAACCCGACACCACACCCCGACCCCGACACGACACCCCGACCCCCTGACCCCGACACCCCGACTCCGACACCACACCCCGACCCCGACACGACACCCCGACACCCGACCCCCCGACCCCCTGACCCCCCGACCCCCTGACACCCCGACACCCGACCCCCCGACCCCCCGACCGCCCGACCCCCTGACCCCCTGACACCCGACCCCCCGACCCCCTGACCCCGACACCCTGACTCCGACACCACACCCCGACACCCCGACCCCGACACGACACCCCGACACTCGACCCCCTGACCCCTTGACCCCCCAACCCCGACACCACACCCCGACACCCGACCCCGACTCCACCCTGACACCCGACCCCCTAACCCCTGACCCCGACACGACACCCCGACCCCCCGACCCCGAAACAGCACCCCGACCCCGACACGGCACCCCGACACCAACACGACACCCCGACCCCCGACACCTCCCGAAAAGGTGATCTTTGGCCTTGCAGATGCCGATGGGGTCATATATTTGTGAATTATTAGTTAGGTCATATATTTTTCGATTTTGTTATGAAAACATCATATATAATTGTGTTGATCGGGTAGATTTAAATGTGCAGTTGTTTCATCGCTGCGAGGTTTGGTGGTCGACGACCTCGCCGTGCGTTTGACGAGCTCTGCCCCTTCGTTCGTGGGTGAGCACAAATGACATGTCCTCCTCCCCCGTTAATTATTTGCTCTGTTCCGGTGTTCGTGCCGATGAAACTTGATAGCTAGCTATATATGTGTCTTGAATCATGAGTATGCGTAACCAATATGTGTCTCCCATTCGAAAGCGTCATAGTTATAAATATGCATGCATTTGCATATTTATAACCTTGATTCTTTCGAATTGTCCAACGCTATCCATGGACAGCCCGAGTATGTTTAGATTGGGTTCGTTTTCCTATATGCTTTGCTCCGGATCTGACGCATAAGTTTCGTCAGTGCCTCCCCTGTTGTTCTCCGAGTACACATCCTCTCTGTTTATTGCAGAGACGTGTATCAAGAGAACAGCGGGGAGGTGCTGCCGAAATTTTGCGTAGGATCCAGAGCATAGCATGGGAAAATGAACCCAATCTAAACATACTCGGGTGGGATTAGGACCTATCATTACCTATTAGAGTGTAGGTTGCATGGACGTAATAAAATTGACAAAGTAGATCAACTGATGAATATATACATGGTGAATTATATATATATATATTTGTTGTGTGTCTAGTAGCTCTGAAAGTCAAGATGAGTGATCGTGTGTGGATGTACACCGGTCACACTGGTCAGAACAAATGGAGCACTGAATGGTTCACAAAAACCAAGGGGTTTGTGCAAGCCGCATTTGCAAATGGCCAGAGGAAAATCTAGTGCCCCTGTTTATGGTGCGGCAATTGGGAAAAGAGGACAGAGGCTGAAATGGGCAAACACCTGCAGAAGAGTGGTTTTACGCCCGATTATACGGTGTGGACATTTCATGGTGAGTCTGCCCAACGTGACCGAGCTGAGGTGGATCGTCGTCGCACCGACGAGCATGGTACCGGGATGGAAAACATGGTGCAAGACTTCGATGATGCTCGGGATTCGGACGAGGAGATGGAGGAATCTGCAAAGGCCTTCAATGAAATGTTGGAGTCTTCAAAACGTCCGCTCCATGAGCACACTAAGCTTTGTTAGTTGGATGCCATCTCACAAATAATGGCTCTGAAGGCTCAGTTCAACTTGGGCAGAGAATGCTACGATGCAATGATGACAGTATTTGGACACTTTCTACCCAAATGCCATGTAATGCCTGCAAACCTGTACCAGTCGGACAAAATCCTCCGTGCACTGAAGATGCCCTATGAGAAGATACATGCCTGTGAGAAAGGATGTGTCTTGTTTAGGCTTGACTATGCGAACTTGAACTATTGTCCCATTTGCAACTCTTCCAGGTATGTTGTGGTAGACAACGGTATGGGTGAGAAGACACAGATCAAAATCCCCGTTAGTGTTCTTCGGTATATGCGAATCGTACCAAGACTTCAACGTCTTTTCATGGTCGAAGAGACGGCCAGACAGATGACATGGCACAAAACGGGCAAAAGAACCGAACTAGATGCAGATGGGAATCTAATGATCGTACACACATCGGATGGTGTTGCGTGGAAAAAGTTTGATGAATTACATGCTGACAAAGCGGCAGATCCGAGGCATCCTCGAGTCGGCATCAGCACGGATGGGTTCAGTGTGTTTGGTATGACGGCAGCCCAATACAGTTGTTGGCCCGTATTTGTCTTTCCACTCAATCTCCCCCCGGACAGATTATGCAAAGAAAGAACATTTTCCTGACGTTGATAATTCCAGGGCCCAACTATCCGGGGAAAAATATGAATGTGTACATGCAGCCGCTTAATGACGAATTGCAAGAAGCCTGGGATAATGGGTTCAAGACATACGACGCCTATAGCAAACGGAACTTCATAATGCGTGTCTGGTACATGTACTCGACGCATGACTTGCCGGCGTATGCGCTATTCGTTGGCTGGTGTGTGCATGGAAGGTTCCCGTGCCCCACATGCAAGGGAGCTCTTGAGTTTCGTTGGCTTCAGGCCGGTCGCAAGTTTTCTTGCTTCGACATGCATAGACAGTTCTTGAATCCTCGCCATAAGTTCAGGAAAGACAAGAAGAACTTCATCAGAGGTAGAGTTGTCAAAAACGCTGCACCACCTGCATTGACAGGCCAACAGACCCTGGATCAGTTAAACGCTCTCGAGCCAGATCCAGAGCGTCCAGGGTACTTCAAGGGGTATAATTCTAAGCACGCCTGGACTCACAAAACATGCTTATGGGATCTGCCTTACTTCAAAGACCTCCTTTGCCCACACAACATCGACGTGATGCACACTGAGAAGAATATCGCCGAGGCACTTTTTGGTACATTGTTCGGCATAGATGGGAAGTCAAAGGATAATACTAAGGCTAGAGTCGATCTGGAGGCGCTATGTGATAGGCCGTTACAAACATGAAAGAACCGAAAGGAAAGCAGAACTGGACGAAGCCAAATGCATGGTTCAATCTTGGAAGGCCAGCTATGAGGGAAATTATCTTGTGGGTGAAAATGCAGTTGATGTTCCCCGATGGGTATGCAGCGAATCTAAAGAGGGGAGCCAGTCTTGATAAATTGAAGATATTTGGTCTCAAGAGTCATGATTGGCACATATGGATTGAGCGGGTAATGCCGGTGATGTTGCGTGGCTTCATCCCTAAGGATGAATGGCTAGTACTGGCAGAACTCAGCTATTTCTTCCGTGTTATTTGTGCGAAAGAACTATCGCCTGGCGTGCTAGAAGAAATGGAAGAGTTGGCGCCGGAGTTCATCTGCATGTTAGAGAAGTTCTTTCCACCAGGCTTCTTTAATCCAATGCAGCATTTGATTTTGCATCTCCCGACCGAGGCAAGATTGGGGGGGCCCGTGCAAAATCGTTGGTGCTACCCAACTGAGAGGATGCAGAAGACGCTTCGACAAAAATGTAAAAATAAACGTAGAATTGAAGCATCGATGGCTGAGGCATTCATCACTGAGGAAGCGGCAAACTTCGTGACAGCACACTACGAAGCCAAAAATCATCATTTGCATAATCCGAACCCTTGGTACAATGCTGACGACCCTTAAAAGGGTGGATCCAACCTCAGCCTATTCAAAGGGAATCTGTCGATACATTCGATACGTCGCCTTATTCTCGTATGGAGCGGTGATCCAAAAGGATTCTGTCGAAGAGTATGAGCTTCTCGCAAAGCAAGGAGGCGGCGATCCCGGTTTCATCTCTTGGTTCAAACAAACGGTAATTTCTATTAGACAATTTCATTTCATTCGCTAATTTGTGCGTAATGCAACAATCCTTTCATATTAAACTTGTAGGCTAATTCAGAGTCTATAGACGCCGAATTGAGACAAGTCGCTAATGGTTTTGACTATAAGGTCCGTTCATTTGACAAATACGACATCAACGGGTATCGCTTTCGTACCTATGGCAAAGAGCTATCTATGGCCGACCGAAAGTCTACAAATTGTTGTGTATCTTCTATCGGCGAAGGAGGTACCGAGTATTATGGGAGAGTTGAAGCAATTAATGAACTTCTATTCTATGGTGAAAACCCACCGAATGTCGTAGTCTTCAAATGTTATTGGTTTCAGCCGAAGGAGACTAGAAGGACTCATGAACATATAGGGCTAGTTGAAATCAACCAAAGCACCCATTTAGATGTTCCTGATGTCTATATTACGGCTCAACAGGCGACCCAGGTATTCTATCTACCGTGGGCCTGCCAAACTAATCCAAATCTGAAAGGTTGGGATGTCGTTTATGAAGTGCTGCCACGTGCTAGACTATCTCACCCAAAGGAAGAGGATTATGAACCTCACATTAACCCAGACACATATGAAGGAGAATTCTTCCAAGAGACACGTCTTTCCAAAAAGCGTTTCAAGAACCGCTATACTTCACCCCAAAACATTGAAGTAGACAGCGACAGTGAATCCGACATCACCCCAGAGGAGGAACAAGAAGAGTCGGAACAAGAAGAGGTTACTACTGCGGATGACCTGTCATTGCTTGACCGATTACGTCAAGTTGTCCTTCCACATGTTGATGCCACTGAACCCTATGAGCCTGTCATTGATTATAGTGATGATGATGATTATGCATTTATTGATGATACTGATCGAGATTATTAGTAATGTCAGGTATTAAATTTTTTTATGTTGTACTTGATGATGATACACTTAAGTGATACACATATTATTATTCATGTCGGTCTTTTTTTTATGTTGTACTAATTTCGTTTACTGTTTGTCATGGCAGGTGTTGAAAGATGGTGGGCGCTGGTCGGGAGCGCGCCAAGGCCCCTTCTTCGTCGGCGCGTGGTGTGAGGTCTTCCATTCCACACGCACCTCTCCGCCGAGCGTTGCTGGACAGTATGGCGACACCGCCGGGCCCTTCTTCGTCGACCGCGGTGCCCAGCAAGGGACGGGGTAGGGAGAGAGGAGGTGGGGCACGTGGTCGCGGGAGAGGAGGTAGGGTGACTGCTACG
Source organism: Aegilops tauschii subsp. strangulata (assembly GCF_002575655.3). Taxonomy (NCBI): domain Eukaryota; kingdom Viridiplantae; phylum Streptophyta; class Magnoliopsida; order Poales; family Poaceae; genus Aegilops; species Aegilops tauschii. Next base: position 574,012,823 of record NC_053036.3, read on the forward strand.
GCGCTTTCCTCGCCGCCACCCCCAGCTGTTTCACCTGAGCACGTGACTGCTAGGGTGGACTCGTCCTAGGAGGAGGCTACACGGACTGCAGTCCACGAGCCTCCGGTCCACGGGTCTTGGGCCCACGAGCCTCGGGGCGACGGGCCTTCGGCCCACGAGAGTTCGGCCCACGAGACCCCGGAGGAGCACACGTCTGGATGGGGTACCTGGCCGGATCAGCCTGAGGAGCCGAGTGGCCATGCCGATGATGGCGGGGAGCCGACTGATATTGAGGAGGAGGGGGGCACCGTCTACCAGCGTGGAGCTACACGGCTCCCATCCGTGCCGGCGACCCGCGAGCAGAGGTGGTTGATTTTCCCTGATGGGGAGAGGTAAGTGCATTTAATATTTTTGTACCTTCTGCATTCATGTTTCTTCAAATAACTAATGCGCTGGCCTTGTCATGCTGCAGGGGTTGGGACCACCATCATAGTGTCCGCTGGCCCAACTCCGTCCTTGGAGTTCTTTGCCGGCAAAACTTCCCGGGGTTTGTCACGTTGCCTGGTGAGGGTCGGCTTCCAGAGCTTGGATTGAGCTGGGAGCACTACTTGGCTCCCCCGGCCCCGCCGGATGAGATTATCGACGGTGTCTTGTGCGACACGAGGGCAGACGTGGTGATCAGAAAGTTCTGGGTAATTTCTCCTTTAGACATTTAAAAATCTTCAACTAGCTAGTTATTAATTGTACTAATCAATATTGTCTCATTTGATTGCAGACATTCTACAGGTGTGAGGAGGGATACGAGGAAGACGCGGCAGATGTTATCGAGAACGTCTGCAAGCGCCTACTACAGAACTTACGGCACGAGGCTCGGGTGCAGGCTGTTCGAGACTACTACGCCTTGCGTGGTATCAAGAAGACCAAGCCGGCGTGCCGCGATAAGTTCCTGAGTAAGGAGCAGTACATGAAGGTAATTCTTAAGGCCTTGTACTTAAGTTCCTTGATTTAGTAATTCTTAGCCGTAGCGCTCAAGTTTCTATTTGGTAACTTAGGCGCCTCCGAGATGGTGTGCGGATCGGATGGATTGTTGGGAGGTGTTGGTCAATGAGTGGTGCTCAAAAGAATGGCTAGCCCTCCACAACGAGGCCAAGGACAAACGTGCCCAAATGGAAGGTGTGCCACACCATCAAGGCAGCTCCAACTTATATCAGTTCGGGCGGAACTGGGTATGTGATTTGCTTCATGATTCATGCAATTCATTCATCATGCTAGCTTGAGCCCTTTAATTACTAATTTACATTGTTTCTCTCTTTCAGGCACGCTACAATAAGGTGGATAAGGCGCCAGAGGTGTACGACCTGTATGCCATGGCCCACACTGCCTCTTTCAAGAAAATCAAGGCATTCTCTCCGTCTGACCTCGATGATGCAAACAACTTCACCAACATCTCCTCCCACAACAAGCTCGTGAGATATAGAGATGAGGGGAAGGCGAGGAAAGGGGAGGACTTTAACCCGAGCCAGGGTCCCATTGATCCAGAGCTGGTGATGATATCTAGTGGCGGGAGGTCCCATGGCTCCATAGCCATTGGAGATGGACTTATCCGTTGTCCTAGCACTCTCCCGGAGATCAAGGCGCGCCAGTCGAGCTCCGCTCCTGAGATAAGGCCTCGTGAACGGCCAGTCCAACTCGCCATCAAGGTTAGTGATACGTACTCAGCTATCTTTCTCCATTACATTGTGTGCGCTTCCATCAATGATTACAAATGGTCATGTGAGTGGTGTTGCAGGCTACTATACAGAGTGAGAGAGATAGAACGGAGAAACTTCTGGCGGAGGCGGCGGAGAGGCAGCGGGAGTTGGAGGAGAGGACGACAAAGATGTTGGAGGAGGAGAGGGCACGGAATGACATGCAGGCAAGGGCCATGTACGAGCTCCTTGTGGTAAGTTTCTTCTGCAGATTAGCCAAAACATTCATGTAGTGTTTGTTTCATTACTAACTAGTATGACTGAGTCGTCAAAACCAAATGTGCAGTCTGTGTGCGAGAAGACCGGTCAGACCGCTCCGCCGATGCCAGCGATTGCTCCTGGGACCACGGTGAGTTTAATTTGAATGGACATTAATTGCTAGTCTTAACATTTGAGTGTCATCATGCTAACAAGACATTGGAAATGATCTTTGGTGCAGCGTAACTCCAGACAAGCATCGCACGATCCTTCTCCAGCTACCAACACGAGCCAGCCCGCACCTACACCTCCTGGATCATGGTAAGTTTATCTAGTGTTTTGCTTAACACATGCATAAAGACCTAGACTTAGCTTTATTTCCACCAATACTTACCATAATGACCTAGACTTAGCTTCTTCTCCTCCAAAATGACTTAATAAGCTGACTGACCTCCAAAACCATCCATTTTACCTAAGTTAGCTATAAAACGATCTGTACTTAGCTTACTTATGTCAAAAATTGCATAATTAGCTTAGTTAGCTCATAAACGATCCATTTTACCTAAGTTAGCTCTAAAATGACCCATTTTACCTTGGTTAGCTTATAAATGATCCAGTTCATCCAAGTTAGCTCAAAAATGACCCATTTTACCTAGATTAGCTCCTAAATGATCCATTTTACCTACGTTAGCTTTAAAATGACCCATTTCACCTAGGTTAGCTCCAAAATGACCCATCTTACCTAGGTTATCTCATAAACGATCCATTTCAACTAATTTAGCTCATAAACGATCCATTTCACCAAGTTAGCTAAAAAACGATCCATTTCACCTAAATTAGCTCTTAAATGATCCATTTCACCTAAGTTAGCTCAAAAAGATCCATTTCAATTAAATTAGCTCATAAATGATCCATTTCACCTAAGTTAGCTCAAAAACGATCCATTTCAACTAAGTTAGCTCATAAATGATCCATTTCACCTAAGTTAGCTAAAAAATGATCCATTTCACCTTAGTTACCTAAAAAAGATCCATTTGACCGTAGTTAGCTCATAAACGACCCATTTCAACTAAGTTAGCTCATAAATGATCCATTTCACCTTAGCTAGCTCATAAACGACCCATTTCAACTTAGTTAGCTCATATATGATCCATTTAACGTAAGTTAGCTCATAAATGACATATACTTCTTGTTCTAGTCTTCTTCTTGTTCTACTCTTCTTGTTCTAGTCTTCTTATTCTAGTCACCTATTTCTAACTTTCTTATTTTGCCATTTTGTAGATTTCATTCACTTCATGGAAGCTACCTTGCTATGGAGTGCTTGTTTATGTATGGATGGAACTTGCTTATGTATGAATGGATGGATGGAACTTGCTTATGTAATATGTATGGATGGAACTTGCTTATGTATGAATGGATGGAACTTGCTTATGTATGAATGGATGGAACTTATGTGCTGGATATATGTGATATGTTTGCTGTTAAATAGGCCTGTGAAATATATCTATATATGTCATATATATTTGCTGTGAAAATTGTTGGATTTAATAAAAAAACAGAAAAAAGAGCCAATATGCAGGCTCTTTGTCGTCTGCCACCGACAGCAACGGGCTCTTTGCTGTCAGCCGCAGACGGCAAAGAAGCCACGTGGCAGCCAACTGTGCTTCCTGGGAGCTGACCCATTTGGTCAGTTTGCCTATAGTGGCAGACGGCAAAGACACTAGAAAGTTTGCCTACAGTGGCAGACGGCAAAGACACTAGAAAGTTTGCCTACAGTGGCAGACGGCAAAGACACTAGAAAGTTTGCCATCAGTGGCAGACGGCAAAGACTTGCCGTAAGCGGCGGACGGCAAAGGCCTGCCGTTAGCCACTTAACGGACTGACAGCGCAATTATTGCCGTCTGCTCTCTTTGCCGTCCGCTGCAGACGGCAAAGGCCCTTTGCCGTCAGCCGCCCGGAAGCAGACGGCAAAGTAGCTCTTTGCCGGTCCTTACTTTGCCGGAGCCTTTTGCCGTCCGCGGCTGACGGCAAAGGCCTTTGCCGTCCGCCGTTCATGCCTTTGCCGTCCGCCGTGGCAGACGGGAAAATAGCTGATTCCTATAGTGGCTGTAGCAGATGGAATGACCCTTGGCTTCACCTTGGAGGCTCTAATCTTAGTATCTGAAATCGGTGGCACTTTAAAGCCATCATACTTGTTTTTGCGGGCACTCCTATGAAGATTGACCGAAGATTCAGGCACTAGAGCTTTACCATGACGACTGATCAGAGAGGGCTCGTGTGCAGGCAGGCCAGCAGAGGTAGCAGGCACAGTGGGGCCTGGAAGCTGCAACATGGAATTGTCAGAAGGAGTGGCATGTTCCGAGAACAGTAGAGGAGAAGCGATAGTCAGTGCAGAGCCACTTTGAACCTCGTCAGACTCAGCCTCATTGATCGGTTCAGGCAGATCGAAGACCATAGCCATGGTCATCTGTTCAATAATGGTAGTAGCAGAGTTATGCAGCGTGACAGTTTGTGTAGCTTCAGTAATAGAGAAAGTCCCCTCTTCCTCAGTAATGGCAACATGAAACTCCACTCTTTCATCTCTAAGACCAAAACCTGTGCTCCATGGGCCATAAGCAGCAATAATTTGCATGATTGCAGACCTGAGGAAGGAGTTGAGCCTGACAATGGGGAAGCCTGTATGAATCAGCATAGAATTGACAATATCACCGTGTGTAGTCATAGAAAACTGAAGACCAGCAGCAGACAGGGAGACGTGAATTTCCAGGGCAGCAGTAGGAGCCGGACTAGGGACAATACTATTGTCAGGCATGGCAGAGCTTTCCCCAACTGTCAGAGCATGGAAGATGTTGCTGGGAACCAAGATATAACTGTCCAAAATTGTTTCACTGGAATCTGAACTGTCAGATGCAGAGAAAGAGTCGTTCCAAGCAGTACCTGGACTATCCTGAAGATTGTTTGCAGGTAAAATCCCATCCTGAACCTGAAGGCCTTCCGCTGTCAGCCATGCTTGAAAGTTATACAGAGCAGGCGGTGGAGACGGTGGCCATGCACCCCAACCAGCAGGGAAGTGAACATCATGTCCTTGCGCATCATTGTGGTGTGGAGCAGCATCAGCTTGGTTTGGCGCAGCATTCTGAGCAAGCCAATTATGCAGATGTGCTTGGTACATCTGCTCCGCAGTGAGGCCTTGTCCGAACAGGGGGTGGGGGATTCCATCAGCAGGAGGTGGATCCTTGTCCGCTGGCGGCACATCGGGGATATGTGCGTTCCAATCACTGCTGCGCAAGATTGTGACACAGACCGTCCAGCAATGGCGCTCTCCACCCAGCTGATGCATAATGAAGCTTTTGGGGACCCGACGCAAACTAAGAACACGAGCTTTGATCAGAACAAACTTCCTGTCTCCTCTAGGATTATTCCAAGTTATAAGCTCACCAAACTTGTCCACAGACTTATGAATGTAATGAGACGTCTGATAATCATGCGAAAAACCAATATAAAGCAACCACACTTGAGGCCCAAAGCTAGTTTGGTGCATATTGATAGCAGCATCGTGAGGAACAAAAGAAACAATGGTGCCTTGGTTATCATCATCCTCATCTAGCTCAAATGTTGTGCCCACTACAGCATCTCCCACAACCGAATCCACGAAACCAAAGATGCCAATCCCTAGTGGATAATCGTCAACTTCAGTGGGGAAAAAGTTGGACTCATGGAGCAAACCTTCGATGGTGTGGCGAAGCAGAGCTTTCTGATGGAAAGGGACGAAGCGGTTCACCTCTACAATGGCCAAGAAGTCATGGCGGAGCGGCGGCACCGGACTAACCACCATCTCGTCTCTGACTAGTCGATCTTCAGGCCCCAGCTCGATTGTCATGCCCTGCAGCAAGTACGGTACGACATTGACGGGGCAGTTCGCCATGGGAGAGCTCGGTGGACGGGTGGGGGAAGGGACGGAGGGAATGACAGGTGACAAAGAGGGAGGCGTATCGGCAGGGGTATTTTGCCTCTTGGGAACCCAAACGCGACGACCCTGCCTCCGCTTGACCCAACAAGATGTTGCTACGTGGCCAGGGTCACCACACGATCTGCATCGAACGGCATCGGTGCATTTACTGCCCGCCATGGGACCGGGGTGGGTGAGGGAAACTGAGTCATTAAAATCACGCTGGTTGATTGGATGCCGCTAATCGATATTGACTAGGATAGACCGAGATAAGTTGCCAGAAATATTTTGAAAGGAATCTGCCGAAATTGATTTATCCCTTCTTTTGGGCGGCAATAAATCCTTACTCTGGCCAGGCGGCTTAGGAACATGGATCGGACCAAGGTTCGTGGGCCGGTGATCTAGCATCTATTTACGAGCCCATTTAAGGCGTGAGACCTGGGCTCCCCAACAATCTCCAGAGAAGTGGCCCAGCCAGCCGCATGATGAGCACCACCTGAGGCCCGGGAAATTATAATAAGAATGATTGGTAGAGTTGCACGTTGGGCAAGATATAATGATCGAAGGGCCAGCCTCAGGGTGGGCTTGCCAGCTTTTGCCTGGGAGGGTCGCGAGAAATCCAGGTACATGGGACCTGGTGAGGTGGCATGCTCCAGGCGTGACCTGGGCGCAGCCCCAGTGCCCAGCCCCCTCACGCGGCCCTCCCGTAGGAAGAAAGGCGTGGTGGGGCCAAAGAGCGAGCCTTGCGGATCTCCTGAGGTTAGTGCAGCCGCTAGGGCACCCTCAGTTGTTTATTCACTAGCGCGGAGCATGTTGCTTCTACTCTTGCATGGGCATAGCCGCTCCTCGACCATGTCGTCTGCCAGCACGGAGCATGGGGCTTGCACTGGTGCGTGGGTGGGAGCTCCGTCTGAGGGGAGACTCCGGGGGCGTGTACAGCCCCATCCTGACACGTGGCTTGCATGACGGGAATAGAGGAGGTGTATATGGGCACCCGTGAGCCAGCGCGGGACTCACAAGGCCCTACGTCAAGGCTGGTTGTGCCTGAATGTTTGGTTCGGAACATTTGTAAGGGTCCAGCGAGATGGTCAGGTGGCCTACGCCGAGTGAATCTCCAGAGGACATCACATGAGAAGGCCAAACACCAACGACCCCAGGAGGTGACGTGAATGGGGCCGGGCCGCCAGGCAGAGCTCAGCCACTGGTTTTATCGACGCTGCAGGGATGGACCCGAGCACAGATGCCGTGCCCAGTCTTCTCATGCAACAATCCTAAAGAAAGACAACCGGCACGCGGCTCCCACAACGGCGAGGCACCGGGTCGCGCGCCCTAACTCATCCACTCTCGATTAGGTCATGTGAGAACAAGGCACCAAAGACCATGGAGGTGTCGTACATGGGAGCTGGCCCACGAGAAAGAGCTCAACCACTTGGGTTTAGCCACGCTGCAAGGACGGACCCGCACACAGATGCCATGTCAGTCCTTAATCATGAGTCGGTCGTGGGCGGGTTTGTGAGGGCGCACGACATTCATGGTGGTGAAGCACAGGGCATGCAGGGTAGGACTAGTTCTGATATATGCGCAAAACAATATATGCTGTAGGGACGGACCCGTACAGCTTGGGGATAATGCAGCCCGAAGGGCGCCCCCAATTGAACAAACCAAAAAGTCACCTGGCACCATTGCTAAAGAAGTGTTGGAGTAGATGAAGATGCGCGCCGCAGAAGTCACTCCTCACGAGTCATCTGGCTCCTGAGCCTCGTGAGGCTCCGGAGGTCCAGGGGCTCGCGAGGGTCAGGCACCTCCTCCATCAGGATCGCCTGGCGCCTGGCCTCGTGAGCTACCAGAACGCTCCTCATGTGGTGCTGGTGCGAGGCAGTTGCGTTCGGTAGGCCAAAAGTCATGCGGACATACCTGTGAGGGCGGCCTCCACACTGGCCGACGCGGGACGGCCAGAAGAGCTCCTGAGAAGCAGTCCTATTGAGTCCTGGGATGTTGACGCAGACGCGCAGCTCGCCACCCACGTCAGGAGCGGCAGCTGCACTGGGTGGTGCGGGGCGACACTCGCCACGCATGGCTCGCGCCTCCTGAAGCTCCTCGAGCGCCTTGGTGATGAACTCCTGAGTGCGTGGCGCCTGGCGCCCTGCGCCCTGTTTGCGGAAGCACGCGTTGAAGCACACCTCCACATGGGGCCCGAACGCCTCCCTCATGAAGCCGGCCAGTTCAGAGGCCCTCAAGAGCAGAGCCCCCGAGGCCAACCTGAGAGGGGCGCCGAGTGCGCCATCCTATGCGAGAGGGGAAGGCGTCCCAGTAGTGGGCGCAGGTCCTGAGGCACGATCATCAGATACCCCACCCTCCTGAGATCCTCTATGGAGTAGGTGCTTCTTCTTCTTGGGGATGACCTCAGGGGGGTGGACGACGGCCTCGTCATCTGAGTTCTTGACCGCTGCGCCCTGGTAGGCGCGCTTGAGGGAGCACACCGCATCCTTCTCATCACACATGACCGTGATGATGCCGCTACTTCCTGGCATCTTGAGGACATTGTAGCCGTGGCGAGTCACCGCCACGAACTTGGCAAGGGATGGATACCCGGGGATGGCGTTGTACGGCAGATGAATGTGGGTAACGTCGAAGTCGATGAGCTCAGTGCAGTAGTTGTCGTGCTTGCCGAAGGTGACAGGGAGACGGATCTTCCCTATAGGGACGATGGAGCCATCAGTCACCCCTGATAAAGGCCAGGTGGGCAGAAGCTGGTCGTATGGCACTTGGAGCATGTCAAACGTCTCGACGGAGAGGACGTTGAGCCCCGCGCCACCATCAATGAGCGTCTTGGTGACGAGGACGTTGCTGATGGTGTCACATCCCTAGCTTCTGGCAATGCACTAGGCTAGCTTCATGTGTGCATCATTTTTAATATTTGAAAGAAACTTGAAATGGGGATGTTCAAACCCTAGCATTAAATCAACTCAACTAGGATGGATTAAAATCTTTTCAATAAACCGAAAATGTCCCTAAGAAAATTTCATGATTTCTGGTTAAGGTGGAAACCTCTGCCAAAAATGATGAATACATCCTTAGATCATTTTTCGATTTTTGAATCAAATCATATTTTATTTGACTTTGGGCATTTAAATACTATAAATATTTAAGTGCTCAAATGATTCTGAAACTAAATGTGGCTCACTGGAATAATCCAGAGAGAGTCCCCAAATTATTTCAGGAGTTTCCAAAATGGGTTAGTATTGTTACTAATTCAAAACAGAGGAAAAGAAATAGAAAACAGAAACAAATGAGAGAGAGAGAGAGAAGTGCTTACCTGTGCAGCCCACCAGAGCCAGCCCACCAGAGCCGACCCAGCTCCTGTGCTGGTCCAGCACTGTGCGGCCCAGCCCACCGCAGCCGCCACCGTCTTCAACCTCCTGCCAGTAGGCAGGAGGGCGTGTGCCCGACGCGCGCGTGCACACGCCGGCCACCTCCTTCTTGCCGCTTCCTCCTCGACGCGCCTGGAGACGCCACGACACCCCCCGGACCTCCCTCACTCTTCCCTGCGCTCTTCCCCTCCCTTCCTGCCCTCTCTCTCTCGCGACCGAACGCCACCATTGTCGCCGCTCACCGCTGCCATGGCCATCGCCTCCCCCCTCGCCCCTCTGAGCTGTCCAGAGGCTCCGCCTCGACGCCACGGAGCTTCAAGACGAAGCACGCGCCCGCGGGACGCCCGAAGCGACGCCATCGTCATCTTCCTCGCCACCTCGGCCACCGGACACTGTCGTCGAATTCGCCGCCGCGGAGACATCCCCGAGCCCTCCGACGATTCCATTGGATGCGCCGTGAGCTCCCCGTCACTTTCCCCCTAACCCCGCTGCCTTTTGCTCGCCTTAGCCGTCGCCTCCTTTCTGGCCATAGCACGCCGCCGCCCGAGCTTGCCGTTGGCGTAGCTCCGGTGACCATTTGGTCACCCCGGCGAGCCCAACGCGTTCGCGACCTTCCGTAGAGTATTCCTAGCGCTAGCACCCGCCCGTTTGCACGCCGCAACAGCTAACCCGTGGCCACCCGAACTCCGGCGGCCTTAACCGAGCTCACCGCCGTTGACTCCGGCCACCCCAAGCCCAACCATGGGCACCAACGGACGTGCCGTTGCGCCACCTGTCCGTAGGGCCCAACGGCGCCTCGAATGGTGCCCGTAGAGGAATCCCGAGCCTCTCCGCCGCGTCCGTCGTCGCCGGCGATGAGTCGCCGGCGGGTTTGACCCCGCCGACCAGGAGGTTTGACCTTTACCCGGGTCAATGACAGGTGGGGCCGCCCCTGTTAGATTAGTTTAGAATTTAGTTAGACGCTAATCCAATTTAGTTAGCCGCTAACTCACTGACATGTGGGCCCCGCCCTGCTAACACTCTAGTTAGGGTTAGATTAGCACTAACTAATTTGGTTAGTTAGCTGAGTCACTGACCAGTGGGCTTCACTGGTCAGGTTTGACCTAGACGGCGCCTGTTGACCTGCTGAGGTCAGCATGACGCAACACTGACCCAGTAATAGATTTTCTGGACTTATTCTTATACAGGAAATTCCAGAAAATGCCCAAAACTTCTAAAATTCATAGAAAATTATCTGTAACTCCAAATAAGATAAATTATATATGAAAAATGATCAGAAAAATCCAATCTATCCATCTGTACCTTTTTCATGCATGCTAGAGGAACTTATAGCTACTGTTTAGGACAAATCATGTAAATGGCATTTGAATTCCCACATATGGAGTTTGAATTTGAATCTTGGATTCAAACCAACTTCATTTAACCTGTTGCTAGTTGCATTAGCCCAAATCACAGCATATTGACATGTCTTGATCATGCATCATGTTGTGCATTGCATTGATCGTGTTTCTTCTCTGTTTGCCGGTGTTGTCCCCTCTCAGTAGACGTTGCTTCGACGATGCGATCGATGACACCGATGAAGAGCTATACTATCTTCGGAAGTGTCAGGCAAGCAAAACCCCCTTGTTCATTCTGATACAAACCCACTCTCTCGCTCCTGCTCTCTTTTACTGCATTAGGACAACAACGTTTCAATGGTTACATGCCGCGGTAGTTGAACCCCTTTCCTCTGCATGACCTATCATTGTCACAGTAAATAGATGAAACCCACTAGCATGAGTAGGAGTTGTTTGTTCCCTGATGTGCCTACTCATTCATGCTTGTTTGTCATGCCTGCTATTTCTTAGAGTTGTGTCAGGTCTGATTCATCGGGAATGAATTGGAAAGTTGTGAACATGTCCTACTGTGTGAGAGCTAAGTGTGTGAACACGATTTGGTAAAGGTAGCGGTGAGAGGCCATGTAGGAGTACATGGTGGGTTGTCTCATTGAAACCGTCCTCAGGAACTGAGTTCTGTGTTTGTGATCCATGAACAGTTACTACCACACATTGGGTTCCGGTAACTCGACCCCTCTTGACTTATTAATCAACCTGATCTCTGTCCAGGAGTTGCAACTAGTTTCTGGTGTTTGTAGGTTGTGTTAGTAGTCTACCAAGTGGTACCCGGTACAGGTGGGCTTGGGACAGACTAGGCACCGTGGCATGGTGTACCAAGCGTAGATCCATCCGTCGAGGTGGGCTTGGGAACCTTGCACACATCGTTTGGGGCCGTGAGCGACACCCCGGCCGGATCTCCTTGCGGATGGAACCCGAATAGGCGATAAACCTGGACTAGAGACTTGTGTGGTTAGTCAGTTCGTGGCCGACTCCCTCGCCAGGCTTCCGCTTGAAGGTTGCCGAGGTACACGACGTGTACATGGTGGTAAGTGGCGAGAGCGTGTGTGAAGAAGTACACCCCTGCAGGGTTAACATCATCTATTCGAATAGCCGTGTCCGCGGTAAAGGACTTCTGGGTTAGCTATAACAGTTCGTAGACAAGTGAAAGTGGATACTCTAAAACTCGCAACATAAGCGTGAGTGCTGTGGATGGCGTTCTCGTAGGGAGACGGGAGCGGATCCATAGTGGTGTATTGATATGGTGAATATGTGGACTCGTGTGCGCCACCTCAATAGAGTTACTTGCAATTGTAGCTTAGGATAGCCAGCGAGTCAAAGCTGGCTTGCTGCAGTTAAACTCCACCACCCCCTTTTGATACTGATGCATATGTAGATAGTTCTGATGTAAGTCTTGCTGGGTACAAGTGTACTCACGTTTGCCTATTTTATGTTTTGCAGAGAGACGTCAGTCTCGCTAGTAGTTCCGTGTGGACTTCGACGTTTAGCTTGTTACCTCATCTACGATCTTGTGCCCTCGGCAGGGTCTTGTAGATAGTCAGGCTTCGCAGCCTTTTTCTTTTGTAGATGTCTGTACTCAGACATGTTAAGCTTCCGCATGTGCTTTGACTTGTATGCTCTGAATGTTGGGTCATGAGACCCATGTTTGTAATATCTGGCTCTTCGGAGCCTAATGAATAAATACTCTGAGTAGTAGAGTCTTGTTGTGATGCCATGTTGTATTTGCACATATCGAGCATATTGTGTGTATGATTGAAATGCTTGGTATGTGTGGGATCCGACAACCTAGTTGTTTATCCTTGGTAGCCTCTCTTATGGGGAAATGTAGTCTTGTGCTTCCATGAGCCATAGTAGTCCGCTACAGCCCGGTTCACCGGAGTCCTGCTAGCCCAGCACTACTGCTCCGGAACACTTGACTGGCCGGCATGTGATTCACTTTGTTCCTGTGTCTGTCCCTTCGGGGAAATGTCAGTGACATCCGGAGTCCTGCCTAGCCTGCTACAGCCCGGATCACCGGAGTCCTGTTAGCCCAGTGCTACAGCCCGGATTCTCACGCTGATGACCGACATGTTCGATGTTCATTCATGTATGCCTGTCCCCGTAAGTTAGTGCCACTTTGGGTTCACGACTAGTCATGTCGGCCCGGGTTCTCTGTCATATGGATGCTAGCGACACTATCATATACGTGAGCCAAAAGACGCAAACGGTCCCGGGCCATGGTAAGGCGACACCCGTGGGAATATCGTGCGTGAGGCCGCAAAGTGATATGAGGTGTTACCGGCTAGATCGATGTGACTTGGAATCGGGGTCCTGACAGATGGTAGGTGAGCAGAGCATCGGGAGCGCACCAACGGTGGCTGTGCACTTGAGCTGATCCGTAGAGTCGAAGGTGATAGCGTACTTGGACCACCTGAGGGGACACGACTACTCGAGCTTGGGGAGGGCCGCGTTCACCTCGCGAGCGAACTGCTTGAAGACGCAATGGGAGGCGGGCGCCTGAGCGCCACCCAGGATGCAGGCAATGGCACGAGTCTCTTGGAAACCCCCTGCCCCATCATCTTGGCGGTGGTCGTCGTTCCTCCTTGGCGGTGGCGGCAATGGAGGAAGACCGGCGTTGTCCTGAGGGCGGTCCTCACGAGGCTGATCCCTCCAGGGGCCGTCGCGAGGCTGGCCCTGCCAGCGGTCCTCACGAGGCTGATCACGCCAGTCCTGACAGGGGTGGCGGTTGTCCCAGTGGCCCCCACCATGGCCTCCTCCACGACCGTAGCCGCGGTCGTTGCGCTCAGGGCGGCAGCGAAAGCGCCCGTCTCAGATGGCCCTAAGATCTTGGTAGTCGTTGGTGTTGTGGAAGACGCAGAACGGACGGCTTCCCCTGGAGGACTCGTGGTGGTCGTAGCCGTGCTTCATCTCAGGCTCGGCCGCGAGCACGGCCGGGCCCTTGCCCTTCACCTCCTTGGCCCTGGCCTTCTTGTCTTGAGGGTCGGCCTCCGGGAGCTCAAGGAGGGAGAGGCGACCTTCCTCTGCCCTCGCGCACCTGGTTGCCATGTTGAACATCTCCAGAGCCGAGCACAGGTCCTCGTGTATGGCGAGTTCTTCCTTCATCTTGACATCCCGGACGCCATCAGTGAATGTTGAAATGACGGCCTCGTCCGACACCTTAGGGATCTTGAGGCAAACATTGGTGAAGCGCTGGATGTATTTGTGCAAGGTCTCCCCTGGCTGCTGCTTGATGCGCTGTAGGTCGCCTGTAGCAGGGGCGCGGTCGCGAGTGCCCTGGAAGTTGGCGATGAAGAACTCACGCAGCTCATCCCAAGAGGAGAACGATCCTATTGGGAGGTTCAGGAGCCATGAGCGCGTGCCATCCTTGAGGGCCATGGGAAACTAGTTCGCCATGACCTTCTCATTACTGTTCGCCGCTTCGATGCTCAGCTCGTAGAGCTAGAGGAACTCAGTAGGGTCAGGGGTGCTGCTATAGCGCGGAGGCAGATCCGGCTTGAACTTGCCGGGCCAGACAACGCGGCGCAGCTCCAGAGTGAACACTCGGTAGCCTGCCGTGCTCACGGGAGCCCTCCGCGGAGGGGAGCCTGGTCTTGGCGCCCGCTTGCCGCCACCTCGGGTGGCGCACGGTCTTGATGTGGCGGTACTGGGAGTGCACGCACCTCTCCTTGAGGCCGCTGCACCACCTGGCCGCTTTCTTCATCACGCGCCGGCTCCCTGCATGGTGGGTCGTGCTGGGGCGCTTCACGCCGGGGCTCGGGGACGACATCGTGCCGGAGAGGAGGAGGAGGTGCGCCATGGGCCGGCGGGGGAGAAAGCGAGCGAGACGGCCCAGGAGCCTCTCCAGTGGCGCTGACGAGCTCGGCGATGTGGTCCAGCCAGTCCTCATAGAGGTCATCGGCCGGGTGATAGCGCAGAAGCTCACGCGCCATGAGCAATGGAGCCTGTGCGTTCGCCGGCCTGCGACGAGCATGGGAAGACGAAGCAGCGGCCATAGTCAGCGACTGAGTGGCGGTGCGACCATCACGCCGCACGGAAAGCGGCAGCAACGAGCCCTGCTGCTCCTGGGCCGCAGGACCGGTTGCAGCGTTAGCCACAGGGGAAGGGGAGCGACGAGGGGCGCCGTCTCCCATAGGCGCTGTCGGAGCAATGCGGGCGGCGAGGGCCGCCCGGCGCTCAGCGCGAACTCGACTAGCATCGGTCATGAGAATGGCAAAGCGACGGTGAAATGACCGACGGGAGAGAGGCTTCGACACGCCCCTACCTGGCGCGCCAAATGTCGGATTCAGGGCTCCGCATACCCAAGAAAGATTCGAACTCCAGGGCATGTGCAAAGGACTCAACCTCTCCAGTCAACCAACTCGTCGCTGTCACGGCCTAGCTCAATGAACGGGAAAGGAAGAGACACGACAGTTTACCCAGTTGGGGCCACCTTGCAGTGTAAAACCTTACTCCGGCTTTGTGGTGGATTAGCCTCGCGAGGGGCTGAGGATGAACTAGTACAAGGGGAAGAACAACCTCAGGAGGTCTGTTCTTGTGTGAGGTTGCGAGGGTTTGGGTTCTGGATCCCCTCCCTCCCTCTATGGTGGTGGCTAAGCTATATTTATAGTGGCATTGGTCCTCTTCCACCGAACGAAGGCGGGAAGGGATCCCACAGTGGCCAATTTTGAAGGGGGACAAGTAGTACATCTTATCCTGACGAAAGGTAGTCTTCGCCTGCAAACCTTCTGGTCGTGACGCTGTGGTGGACTCGGCGATGACATCCGTCCTGCCGTCCTGGCGGTCTTGGTCTTGTTGCACGGGAATGGAAACCTTTGGCTGATTCCTCGGAACTCCGCGCCTGTGTTTGCCTCCTTAGCACGAAAGAGGAAACCTGCTGCTCCGCGCCCGCTGGCACCCGCCTGGCCTTGGTCTTCATGGCTTGTGCCATCGGAACCTCATGAGATGGGCGCTTGCATAGAGATCTCCGCTCCTCATGGGCCAGCCCGAGGTGGCCGCTCCCTCCGGAGGTCTGGACGTCGTCAGCCTCGCGAGGCTTGGCCCCTCGCGAGGGTCTGGTCTTGTGGGTGCTGAAGATGGGCCATACCAGGCCATCGATGGAGCCACACCATGGGCTGCAGGCAGGCAAGTCTGGGTACCCTGGTTCCCGGAACGCCGACACACATCTTCGTACCTTGGTCCCCAAGATCCCCAAGTAACCGAAGGTTGATTTACTGGAAGATTGTCGTACCAGGCAAAGATAAACAAGAACCATCACATTCGTCACATGGAGTAGTAGCTTGTGTGTACATAGAGTCTTGGATTGCCCACTCATCACTACACTGCCAAATCAGAGTACCGAGTACTTGCTTCTCATACCAATAAAAGCATGAAATTAAAGGAGAAACAGGAAAGCTGGCTTCACATATACGAGTAGGCAATTTTGTAAAACATAAGAGTTTTCAACTATACTGATCATCTTTTCTAACACCAAATAATTTTCTTCTCTCATAGTGGAGATAAAAATTGCAGGCTTCATTTTTACCCCTGAAAATCTTCTACACGATGCTTACGTATTTCATATACTTATTCATGTCTATATCTATGTAGTGGGAAACCACGGCCACCTATGGGACCAAGGGCCCCTTGGTGGTTCGGCAGGGGGATGAGCACATTGCACAAAGAGCAGAGAACGTCGCGCAGCACGACAGAGAGCACACGGGCAGTTTTACCCAGGTTCGAGCCACCGCGAGGCGTAAAACCCTACTCCTGCTTTGGTGGATTGATGGTGGATTGTGGTGGAAAACACAGAGCTCTTGCCCGACAGGGTTGCCTCGGGGTGAGAGCAGCTACGCGTGTATGAGTATCAAGGGGTCCGAATCCTCTCTATGTTTGCCACGGGCCTCCTTTTATAGATCAAGAGGTCACCACAATGGCAAATCAGTCATTATGCACTGATTAGATAGCGAACAGTGCTATCGTACCTAACTCTATAGACAGGGCAGAGCGCACTAAATGCGTCGCTTAGTGTCACATCATGGAATGCCCGGCAAGCCTTGCCGGGCTATTCTGCCACCTTCTTGCCTGTCTTCTTGACACGTCGCTGGACGGGTGTCATTTGGACGTGTTTTCCATAGGAAGTGGCTGCCATGTGTCAAGAAACATCCACTTAGTCACTTGGGAGCTTGACACCGCAGCAATCGATAACTTGCATTGCCGCAAGGTGGAGCGGTGGGGCCTTGGCGGGGTACTTTGCCTTCGTTGTGCCCGGCAGGCCTACAGGGACGGTCTTGATAATTACTCTTGGAGCCACCTTGACCTCCCCAGGCTTGCCTGCCCGACAAGGGAGGTTTTCCCCTAGTGGCGTCCTGCTCCTTTGGCTTGACTTGGTCTTCTTGATCTGCCTTCTAATTTCTCAAAGAGCCGATCTCATCAGCTTAGCCTTGGCTTGGATGTTGCAATCTTGTTCTTTTAGGCTTGTGCACAGTCCGGGCAACAGACCCAGGGTTTGTTGCACCGACAGGAGCCCCCAGGCCTGGCCCGAGTGCACTGCTGAGCGTCATCGGGGTAGGTTCTATCCAGTGCACAGGCAAGAGGATAGCAGTTGCTTGTCTTTTGAGATATTTTTTGCTTCTTCATTAACCTGTGCCCAGGTCATTTTCAGGTTTTCCTGTGCGTCGCATAACGCCAATTTCAGTGGGGGAGATAATGGGCCATGATCTACGGATTACCCACGTCTCATGTTCACGGGGCGGTAACCGCCACCCCACTATCCTTCCCGCACCAAGTGCTTCTGCCACGTGTATCGCATGCATTGCACAAGGTTGGTGGCGGACGCGGAGGGTGCGGGAATGGGCGCCATGGCAGAAAGACAGGCGTCGTAGAGTGATGCAAGGGGCCAGCCTTGATTCTTCGAGTCGTTAATGGCGAGGGGGGGGCCGGGTTGGTCGAACGGGGCGGTCACTTCTGTGAAAAAATCCAGCCTCTGGTTCGCCCACCTACAAAGGGGACGCGGGGCGAGGTGTTTTTCCACACTTCCTTTTCCCCTCATCCCTGCAGTAGTCTTCGCCTATCATGGTGAGGGGTCGAAGATCTGTCCCTACTCCAGTGTGACGAGAACCTCTTCTCGACAGCGTCTCCCTCCTTCCTCCAAAGACGCAGGGGCGGAACCCGCTGCGAGAGGAGGTGGGAGGGGGCGAGGTCATGTTCGTCGTGGCGCATGGGGCCGAGGAGGACGCGGCGGCACGCTGGTTGCGCCCCCACAGGCCGTCCCTCCCCCGATGGAAGGCCACGTCAGAGACCAGCCTCCTGAGTTCGTCATCAGGCTGTACAAGCCTTCGCGTGGACACCTCCATCTCCCCACCCCCTTTGCAAGGGCGATGGAGCACAAACAGCAGCGCGCGTTGAAACTGCACATGAGGGGCTGCGGGAATGGCAGATTTCCTCGCCCCTCACGTCATGTATTTCCGTCGTGGCTGGAAGACCTTTGCCCGCACTCACAGCTTTTCGGAAGGGCACGTCCTCCCTTTTAAGTCAATGGAGGCCGATATCCTTTCTGCCAAGGTTTTTGGGAGCTCAGGTGCTCGCTTAGGGTGCTGCGCGGAAAGCTCGACTAACGACGAAAACTCCTCCTTGAGCGATAGTGACGAGGAGGATAGTGACGACGATGATGACGCCGCCGACCGAGAGGACGACAACTCCGATTCCAGCTGAACACCAGCCGCACCATCACCATCAGGCGGCGGCACCATCATCTGCACCTGCACCCCTTTCCTGGCAAGGCGATTTGCAGAGGAGTTGGATGCAGGGGTGGGTGTGGTGCTCCTGGCTCCTCCAGCAGCCTTCCAGCTGGACCCCGGCAGGCTTCCTCGCGGGCTGCAGCTTCGTTCGCCCTGCCGCGTAATACTGGCCCTGGTGGTGGCGGTTGACGGGTCGTCTCCGCCGATCTCTTCACCATCACCTACGTCCACGCCCTCCCGCTCCT
The DNA here is from genome assembly GCF_002575655.3 of Aegilops tauschii subsp. strangulata. NCBI lineage: Eukaryota > Viridiplantae > Streptophyta > Magnoliopsida > Poales > Poaceae > Aegilops > Aegilops tauschii. Next base: position 574,031,422 of record NC_053036.3, read on the forward strand.
GCCAGGCTACCTCTCCTGGAGCCCGACAGGGTCAGGCGGGGCTTCTCCCTAGGCGCCCCTTTTCCCCTCTTTTCCTCCTGCTGCATTCCCTGGGAGGAGAGGGCCAAGAAAGGGCATCACGGGGCACTTATCTTTTTTCAATCTAAAACTTGTAGGCACTCGCCAAACTTTAGTTCAAATTATGTAATCTCTTTTATCCACGTTTGTTTTCCGTAAGATCTTGTACTTGTTGATCAACATTTTAGTGAAAAAGATTAACCTTGTCGGGTAATTGTGCATGTAATATGTCCATGCAGAGGTGAAATGCCTCTATACATCCAAGTAAACAAGTTTCCCCCGGCAGGCTATCCTGCCGGTACCCCCAGTTTGTTGCCGCGGAGCTAGGCCTGCCGGCACAAACCACAAAGAGGGACCAACCCCCTGCCAACCCTTTTTGCCAAAGGCCACTACGACCGAAGCAACATTTGGGTCAAAGGATGGGAGCACCTAAGTCTCAAAGGTGGCGAGGTTTTCTTCTACACAAGTACCTATTTACAGAACATGTATGGATAAAAGAAAGAACTTATCTATTTTGGCTTGCCGGGGATCGCAACATAGGCTCGTCTTCTCTTCTCCTCTTCGGGACCAAGTCCGTGGCAGGAGCCTGTAGTTTTATGCAGATGAAAATGATGCCATACGCAATCTTATCTACATGAACATGCTATGCTCATGATATGCTTATGCATGCATGCAATTTGTCGGGGCCCCCAACGCTTCATTTATTTCTCTGTTGCTCAAAGTCTACGCCTGGCTTTGTACAAGGGGTTACATGCAATTGAGGCAAGGCCTGTACAAAAGGGTGGCTGCCGGGCAGGGCCCGACAGCCGCGCCTTACGGGTAGAACTTGCGGAGATGCTCAATGTTCCATGAGTTTTGCAATTTAGTGCCATCTCCGGTCTCCAGACGGACTGCGCCAGGTCTGGTGACTCGTACTACCCGGTAAGGGCCTTCCCACTTTAGCGTCAACTTGTTTGTACCCTTGGTGAACTAAACGCGCCTATGGACAAGGTTGCCTTCCTCAAAACATCGGGCATGAACCCCATGACTGTGATAGCGACGCAGGGCTTGGTTGTAGCGTGCAGCACGCGTAGTATCCCGGAGACGGTTCTCCTCGAGTAGCACAGCGTCGTCACGCCGATATTGTTCCTGCGCTACTTTGCCGTAGGCAAGCACTCGAGGTGACCCGTAAATGAATTCCGTGGGGATAATTGCTTCTGCCCCATAGACTAGGGAGAAGGGAGTCTGCCCGGTAGCTCGGTTTGGTGTCATTCTAAGAGACCAAAGAACCACCGGCAGCTCGTTGATCCACCGCCTGCCACACTTCTGCAGCTTATCAAATGTTCTCATCTTGAGTCCTCGCAACACTTCAGCGTTCGCCCTCTCAGCTTGCCCATTGCTCCTTAGGTGAGCAATAGAGGCAAATGAGATCTTGCTTCCGAGGGCATGAACGTATTGCATGAAGGCGTGGCTCGTGAATTGGGTGCCGTTGTCGGTGATGATCCGAGCAGGGACTCCGAAGCACCACACCAATCCTTTCAAGAACATGATAGCTCACTGAGCAGTCACCTTTCTCACGGGCTCTACTTCCGGCCACTTTGTAAACTTGTCGATTGCAACGAGCAAGAATTCAAAGCCGCTGGTAGCATGGGGGAAAGGGCCCAAGATGTCGATCCCCCAGACCGAAAACGGCCATGATAAAGGGATTGTCTGAATAGCTTGGGCGGGCAGGTGGATATTCTTGGAATGGAACTGGCATGCTTCACATTTGGTGACCAACTCAACTGCATCTTGGAGGGCCGTGGGCCAATAAAATCCTTGCCGGAGGGCTTTTCCAGCCAAAGCCCTCGATCCGATGTGTGAGCCGCACATACCCTTATGTATTTCTGCCAGCAGTTCCTTTCCTTCTTCCCGGTAAGTGCACTTCAATTTCACACCGTTGGGCCTTCTTCTATATAGCGTGTCATCCACGAACTGATAGATACTGGGCCCTCCAAGCTACTCTTTCAGCTTCTTCTTTCTCTTCGGGAAGTTCTCCAGTTTGGAGGAAATGGACTATGTGCCGCGCCCAAGTTGGAGCCTGAGGCTCGGCAACGAGGACTAGAGGCACCTCCTCCATCATGGGAGTGCGCTCTTCGACCACACGGACCGGTGGTCTGGCGGGAGGAGGCAGCTCTGCGATTGAAGGGGAGTTCTTCCCGTCAGGCTCTTTGCCGGGAGCCTCGAGAGGTTCTACTGGGAGGGGCTTGCCGGAGTCTAGTTTCCTCTTCTTTCTAGACATTGTTGCCGGGGATACGAAGGGCTGAGTCAGATGGAGAACAAAAGTCCCTGGTTCCACATGGAGTTTTTGCGCAGCGCACTTTGACAAATGATCAGCAATGTTGTTTTCTGCATGGGGTATGTGCTGTTTGCAATCCGTCAAGTGCTCCTCCAACTTTCTTACTTCCTCAACGTATGCCTCCATCAATGGACTTTGGTAATCCTTTTTCACTTGTCTCACCACAAGCTGTGAATCTTCGTGGATGATCAGCTTCTTGATCCCCAGTTCTGTTGCAATCCTGAGCCCGGCAAGGAGCCCTTCGTATTATGCAGTATTATTGGTAGCCTTCTCCTGGGCAAAATGCATTTGGACGAGGTACTTAAGGTTCTCCCCAGTGGTAGCAAGGAGAAGCACGCCAGCCCCCACACCTTGTAGGGAAAAGGCACCATCAAAATACATAATCCATTCTCGAGGCGCTTCCTCACCAGGAATAAATGTCTCTAGCACTTCTTCATCAGGGGTTGGCATCCACTCTGCAATAAATTCCGACAATGCTCTGCTCTAGATAGTTGATGTGCTCTCAAACTTCAAACCAAAGCTGGATAACTCCAAGGCCCACTCCACTATCCTACTGGTGGCCTCGGGGTTTCTAAGTATCCGTTACAGAGGGAAGCGGGTGACAACCGTGATCTCGTGGCTTGGAAGTAGTGGCGCAGTTTCCTTGAGGCCATGATGAGGCCAAAAATCAACTTTTGCACGCCAGAGTACCTTGATCTAGCCCCCTGCAACAGGGAGCTGACGAAGTACATTGAGCGCTGGACCACTTTCTTCCTTGCCGCAACCTTGGGGCTGTCTCCGCTACCTTGCTCTTCTCTATCTTTATCTGCATTTGACCTTGCCGGGGTGTGCTCACTTCCTTCTCAGGAGGGGACACTAACTGTGGCTGCCGCTTCTTCCACTTCCCGCTGCGCCACTAGTGCTGCGCTAACCACTTGATTAGTTGCCGCCAAGTATAGCAGCAATGGCTCTTGTGGTTTTGGAGCGACCAAAGTGGGCACAGAGGACAAGTAGGCCTTCAAATCTTGCAGTGCAGCGTGTGCCTCTAGAGTCCACTCCACGGGTCCTACCTTCTTTAAGATTTTGACAACGGCAAGGCTAATCTGACAACAGTTTTGGATTAACCGGCTGTATCGGTTTGGTTTCTGCTGACGGGTTCGTTTGGTTCAGGTGTTAATAGGTTAACCCTGAAAAGAGTTTGGTTCAGTTTGGTTTGTTATAGCAAATGGTTGGGTATGGTTGGTTATAGGCCTGAACAGGTCCAGCTCCAAAAAGTTTAGACCCACAGTTCATGCCCAGTTGTTGAGGTTGGTTCCGTTCATAATTTCTTCTCAGGCCATTGGACCTCAACGGCTGCCGCTCGCGCTTGGCGTGTCGGCCCCACCTTCGTCGGAGCAGCTCACGAGTAGCTCGCTGGCCCCTCCTTCGCAGGAGCTACCATCGCGCATGGCTTGCCGGACTGGACTCCACGGCCACTTCCATCGAGCGCTGCTCACATGCGCCTCTTTGGACCTGCCTCCGCTACCACTGCCGTCGAGCGCCGCTCGCCTGCCGCTCTCTGGACCTGCCTCCGTAGCCACCATCGTCGCGCACGGCTTGCCGGACTGGCCTCCATAGCCGCTGCCATCAAGCGCCGCTCACGTGCGGCTCCTCGGCCCCGCCTCTGCGGCCGCTATCGTCGCGCCGCTCATCAGACTGGCCTCTGTGGCCGCCCGCCACGCAGATCAGCAATCGCCGTCTCTCCGCAGGCCCTCAGCACGGCCGTCATCGTGTAACCATCAGTTGGCAGCCCAAACTCCTGAAACCTCCTCGCGAACTCCAGAGCCGGAGTCCACTTCCCTGTGCCCATGTAGGCAATGAGAACGGCTTTCACGAAGACGCCATTCCTGATGCAGCTTTCGTCGAACAGCATTCACGAAGGCGTCCAGGAACCAGCCGGAAGTGTGGTAGGACATGGCGAGCGCGCAGGACACGAAGACACTGTTGAGGCACCCGAACCTCGCGGCGAGCACGTGTAGGGGACCCGCTTGGGCAACGGAGGCATGGCGGAGCGTGGAGCAGAGCGCGCAGGAGTCGAGCGGGCCTGGGTGGCGGGCCCCGTTGCGCGAGCGCGAGGGGGCGGGAGGACGAGGTAGCGGAGGGGGTGCGAGGAGGAGGAGGCGGCGGCGGCCAGGGAGTTGAAGCAAAGGCGGGGATGTGTCATAGGACAATGGTTATTATTGCTACTAGAATGGTTTTGGAACCATTTCAGCAACTAGCTTCAACCACAGGTAAGCACTCAGCTTCAGTTTAATTTGGGTGAAAAGTCAAGTTGGTTTGGTTTTTGTTTGGCTGACATAAATATAAACTAAGTTTAGTTTGGTTTGGGTTGCCACGTTTATTCGTCCAGGTTTCGTTGAGGTATGGTTTAGTTCTCAAACTTTTCTCAGATTAGGCAAGGCACACTCGACTGACTTGGAAATGAACCTGTTGAGCGCGGCACTGCATCCGGTTAAACACCTCACATCCTTAACTGCCTTGTGTGCTTGAATCTATTCGATAGCCTTGATCTTGTCGGGGTTGGCTTCTATCCCACGATGAGACACAAAGAAGCAAAGTAGCTTGCCGGAAGGAACGCCAAACACACACTTCTCGAAGTTTAGCTTCAAGTTGCTCTTACACAGATTAGCAAACGTCTCTTCCAAATCCTTAACGAGGGTCGATCTGTCCTAGTCTTGACCACAATATCATCCATGTAGGCTTCAATGTTTCTGTGTAGCTGGGACTCAAAACCAATCTGGATTGCCCTTGCAAAGGTGGATCCGGCGCTCTTCAATCCGAAGGGCATGCGTAAGAAGCAATACGTGGCACATGGAGTGATGAACGTTGTCTTCTCTTCATCTTCCTTGGACATAAAGATGTGGTGGTACCCTTAGTATGCATCTAGAAAAGAGAGTAGGTCACACCCGGAGGTGGAATCCACAATCTGGTCGATGCGCGGCAAGGGAAATGGGTCCTTCAGGTATGCCTTGTTCAGATCCATGAAATCTATGCAAAACCTCCATTTCCCATTAGCCTTGCGCACTACCACTAGATTTGCTAACCACGTTGGATGCAGTACTCCTCTGACCACACCAGCTGCCTCAAGTTTCTTGATCTCCTCGGCAATAAACTGCTGCCGCTCCAAGGCTTGCTTTCGGACCTTCTGCTTGACGGGTCCGGCATGTGGGCAGACAACAAGGTGGTGCTCGATTACCTCCCTGGGAAAACTGGGGATGTCAGATGGTTGCCATGCAAACACATCGACTTTCGCCCGCAGGAAGGTGACGAGCGCACTTTCCTATTTGTCGTCAAGGGTGGCACTGATAGTAAAGGTACCATCAGTGCTAGCCAGCCCTACCGAGACCTTCTTCACAGTAGGCTCAACAGGCTTGGACGTCTTGCTGTTGGAACTCTCCGCCAAGTCCTCAACGGGCTCAACGCACCCCGGAGAGGTACGTTTCCCAGATTCCTTGCAGGCGTCCTTGCCGTTTCTCTTCATTTTCCTGTTTTGCATGGCGGGAATAGTGGCTTCCACGGCCTCTGCCGCAACCGCGTCCCGGTACATCTTGTCCACGCAAATGATTGTATCCTTCTCGTCTGATGGAATGGAAACGACGCCAATCGGCCCCGGCATCTTCAAGGTGTTGTACGCATATAGTGGGATGCCGCCATGAATTTGGCTAGGGCTGGGCGACCAAAGATTCCATTGTACGGCAGGGGGAGGTCGACCAAATCAAACACAATATTCTCAGTCCAGTAATTCAACTCTCCCCCGAATGTCACCAGCAACATAATCTTCCCTTTAGGACGACTCCTGCCGGGGCTGATTCCTTGAAATGTGCCAGTAACCTCAAGCTCTTCCTCTGCTATCTGGAGTGTGCTGATGACCTTGGAGAAATCAGATTCAATCCGGCCCTGCCGTCAACCAACATCTTTGTGACTTTGAGGTTGAGGATTGTTGGTGAGACCAACAATGGCAAGCACCCTACCGCAGTGGTGCGGTCAGGGTGGTCCTCCTCGTCGAAGATGATCGGCGTGCGGGACCACTTGAGCGGCCTTCGAGAATCTGTCGCTGGCTTCACGACATTGACTTCATGCGCCCACTGTTTAAGTTGGTGGTGAGCGGAGTGCAGAGATGCACCCCCGTCAATGCACAGGGCGTCAGTGGCTTTCTGGAATTCCTGCTTGCTGGTTTCCTCTTCATCTCCTCCATCACTCTCATTATCGCAATCCTGCTTCTCATGACCCCTGGCGGGTTTCCCTTGATTCCGAGGAGCCTTGCCGGGGCGGCCTGCTTCACCGCCCCGACCCTTCCCGCCAGACCATTCTGACCTTTTTCCTTATCATGCTTCTCATATTCAACCCTCTGCTTCTTGACGAGCTGCTCACCCTGATGACACTCCTGGAAATCATGGCCCTTGGTCCAATGGATCTTGTAGTTTGGCCCATCACCTTTCCCAGCCTTCTCGGCAGCCACGACTTCCCGACAATCAGTGCACGCAGCAACTTCCTTGCCGGGTACCTCAGTCTTGGCCTTCTTGCTAGTACTAGGTGTGCCCGATCCCTCAATGGTCATCACTTCCTTATCCTTGCGCCTTTTATTGTGCTTCTTGTTCTTCTTCTTGTAACTAGTGGCCTTGTCATCGTACTCTGAGTCAACGTTGACTCCATCCTCTTCTCCAGGGAGCTGCCTCCCCTCCTCCACCTGAGCACACTTATCCACTGTAGTGTAAAGCTCCTTCACAGTCTTGGGAAGTTGAACGTTTGTCTTAGAACGGATCCGATGATTGCGCACATTGGACTGGAATGCAGCTATCACAGCTGCCGGGTGGATGTCTGGAATATTTTTGTGCAAGAAGCTGCAAGTTGCTGGGACGCCCTGGTTCTTGATGGCCACCCGCGAAGGCGCCAATGAACTCGTGCCACAGGTCAGCCCAGGTCGATATGGAGTTCTCCGGCAGGTGCATCAGCCAAGACCTCACATTTTGCTTGAGTGCCAAAGGGAAGTAGTTGGCGAACACCTACTCGTCTCTTCCCTCGGTAGCTTGAACAACGATGGTGTAGATGGTCAAGAACTCTGCTGGGTTAATCTCCCATCATACTTCTCTGGTATCTCTGGCTTGAACATGCGATCGGACAGCCAACGGACTTGCTGCAACTCACGCGTGAAGGTAGGGCACCCAGCCTCGAAAGGCATATACCCGCCTTCGACGAGTTTGGGCCCGTCGACGTCGGGGCAATCGCGCCTGTCGGGCTGGCGTTGGGTGTCGTGGTGTCGCTCGATCATGACACGCGCGCGCCTTCCCTCTGCCCAACCTCCAGGACCCACCGTTAGCCTTGACGCGCTCGAGGGTCAGATGAATCCATCGAGATGTCGTTGGGTACTTAATGGCGTGGCTCCCCACACAGCAACGCGGGCCATTGTCGTCGCCTGGGGAGGCCGTGGCCGGCTAGCTCGCTGTCATCCTCCCGCCTCGGCGAAACCAATCAGGCTTTGGATGGTGGCTCTCCACACATCAATCTAACCGGCTGTAGGCGGAAATCTCAATAGAAGTTGTGCCCGTGCCATGGCCTCGAAGGCGGTGCTTGGCACGGGTGATGACGATGTAGATCGCAACATCGCCCGGCTCCTGATGGTGCAGGTAGCGATCGTGCCATCCTCTCGTCGTTGCGAGCCAACCGCTTGGATGGCATGGTGACGAGGTGGAGGCGCTTGAGGACCAGCGGCTCCGTTGGGCACAACGGCTGGGTCATCCCGCTCTGGGGGTGGTGCATGGCCTGCGGTCGCGCCCGCAACGGGAGCGGCCGGAGAGTTGCAATTCGCCCCAGAACGAGCGCCGCCATTGTGGCTGTGCCCTTTGGCAGGGTGAAGTGGTGCAGACGGAATATTCTCTCCACCCGTACCTCGTGGAGCATCGCCGCTGGGATGCTGTTGACGCTGTCCTTCCCCAGTGCCTCCTACTCCTGCTTCGGCCGCAAGGGAGGTGGTGACGATGCCGCCTGCGCCGACCATGTTCCCCGCAGCATCCACACCCCTGTGCGTCCTCGTAGCCCCCGTGGCGTCAGCGGCCGCGTGCGAAGGGGCCTTCGAGGTAGACGGGTGAGCTACGGCACTGGGCTTCTTCTTGGGCGCCATGGTCAATGGAGCCATCGATGAAGAGAATGGCAATGAAGATGACGCGCTGCGTATGCTTCTTGGGTTCTCGCAAGTGATCCCCCTACCTGGCACGCCAAAGATGTCGTGGGAAACCACGGCCACCTATGGGACCAAGGGCCCCTTTATGTTTCGGCACGGTGGATGAGCACGTTGCACAAAGAGCAGGGAACATCACGCAGCACGGCAGAGATCACACGGGCCGTTTTACCCAGGTTCGGGCCGCCGCAAGGCGTAAAACCCTACTCCTGCTTTGGTGGATTGATGGTGGACAATGATGGAAAACGCAGTGCTCTTGCCCGGCAGGGTTGCCTCGAGGTGAGAGCAGCTACGAGTGTATGAGTATCCAGGGGTCCGAATCCTCTCTACAGTTGCCATGGGCCTCCTTTTATAGATCAAGGGGTCACCACAATGGCAAATCAGTCATTGTGCACTGATTAGATAGTGAACAGTGCTATCATACCTAACTCTGCAGACAGGGCAGAGTGCATTAAATGCACCTCTTAGTGTCACATCATGCAATGCCCGACAAGCCTTGCCGGGCTGTTCTGCCACCTTCTTGCCTGCCTGCTTGACAGGTTGCCGGACGTGTGTCATTTGGAGGTGTTTTCCATAGGAAGTGCCTGCCATGTGGCAAGAAATAGCCACTTAGTCACTTATGGGCTTGACACCGCACCGATCGATGACTTGCTTCGCCGCGAGGTGGAGCAGTGGGGCCTTGGCGGGGTACTTTGCCTTCGTTGTGCCCGGCAGGCTTGCCGGGACGGTCTTGATGCTTACTCTTGGAGCCACCTCGACCTCTCCAGGCTCGCCTGCCCGGCAAGGGAGGTTTTCCCCTAGTGGCGTCCTGCTCCTTTGGGTTGACTTGGTCCTCTTGATCCGCCCTCTGATTTCTCAAAGAACCGATCTCTTCAGCTTGGCCTTGGCTTGGATGTTGCAATCTTGTTCTTTTAGGCCTGTGCATAGTCTGGGCAACAGACCCAGGGTTTGTTGGACCAGCAATCTATGTCTTTATCATCCATACATCCATTTGTTGTCCATGCCTTAGCATCCATGTCTATGTTATCCTTGCCTTTATCATCCATGTCTTTAGCATTCATGTCTTCATCATTCATGTCATTAGGTTGTCATCGAAAACACAAAGATCATATTACGAATGAATATCGTACAAAATAACTATGCACTACTCCGGTTAACTAATTTAAGCTGTTTTTCAATTAGGATTAATTTATCTAAATTGATTCGTTCTTCGAAATCTCTAACTAAGTATATCATCATAAATCAAATATCTTCCAACTAAATCTAAAAATAACTCCAAACAAAATCGAAAATATCTCCAAGTAAATCCAAAATGTTTCAAAAACATTATCAATGGCTCTACTCGGATTGCTTCTGTCTCTCGTATAGGGATATCACTTACTTCATCTGTGCGGATTTATTTAACTTAATTAGTCCAATCATCCACAAGTCCTTCAAAAGTTGTAACTAAATATACCATGATAAATCAAATATTTTCTAACTAAGTCCAAAATAACTACAAACTAAATCCAAATATCTCCTAACTAAATTCAAAATACATTGGATTCCTTCTTTCTCATACCTCCAACATACTTCATATGGAACCACTACGCCTACTTCCTTTCAATTCAAATCTGGTACAACTTTCTCATATCACATAATCTGATGGAGTTATCACCTAATCTTAAACCACTGGCTGTGATCAATTATGCAGCCCACCTGGTGTCTCGTCATGGCTCACGTCATGAGAGCCTCGCGAGGTTTGCCCCGCCTTGATATCTCCGCTCCTCGTGAGGCAGCCTAGTGAGGCCGCTCCTAAGGAGGTCTTGCGTCGTCCGCCTCGCGAGGCTTGGCCCCTCGCAAGGGTCTTGATAGCCTTGTTGATGAAGATGGGCCGTATAGGCCTGCTAGCGAAGCCACGTCGTGGGCCGCATGCAGGCAAGTTTGGGGACCCCCGTTCCCAGAATGCTGATAGTAGCCCCCGGGCCCAAGGTGCGCTCGGGCTTGGCTTCGAGGCGAAGCCAAAGGTCAAGCGCAGAGCGCCGTGGGTCCCAAAAGACTGCGGCCTTGGTCGACGCGTGGCGGTTGATTGGACGTGGGCGTCTCCACTTCCCCATGCGGCCTCGGCAACCGCTCGACTTGACCAAAGGCTCGCGCAGGCAGCGCGTGCCTTCACTGTTCCCCTTTTCCTAGCCTTAGATCCCCTTTCTCGCTCCTTGCTGCTGATACCTCCAGATCTGCTCCGATTTCGCTCCGCATCTGCGACCCATGGCGCCGCGCAAGGTCAAGTCCTCCTCGGTGCCGGCTTGGTACGAGCCAGCTCTTGAAGCACCCACCATCACCGAGAAGAGCCTCGCCTCCGCATGCCTGCTGACGGCGGGGGAGAGCAATGAGTCGGGGAAGACGGAGCTTCGACTTGCCTTCGATGTGCCGGAGTCTGAGGGAAGCACCTTGTTCCCCTTCTTCTCGAGCAGCATCGCCGCCGGGATGGTTCCCCCCTTCTCCGATTTCTTTTATGAGGTCCTCGACCACTACGGGCTGCAGGCGTTGCACCTTCATCCCAACTCTATCCTCCTCCCGTCCATCTTCGCCTACTATTGCGAGGCATATCTGGGCGGATGCCGTCTGTGGCGCTTCTGCGCCACTTCTGCTTCCTCCGCGCCAGGGACGACCATGTTTTTGGGTGCACCAATTTCATCGCATCCGGCAAAGCCAACTCAATCTCAAGCACCGGGAAGAGAGCCGACAACATTCGGGCCAAATGGGTCATGATGGAAGCTAAGTGCGTCCACCCGCGCTTGGCATTGCCAACGAAGGCGCCCTAGTTTAACAAGGGGTGGCCCCGCGCTGAGCTCGCGGACAAGCGGGCGTCGCCGGTGTTGGCGCAGATGTAGACTGACCTGAAGCCGGGCAACGCGAAGGCGGCGAAGGTCACAGGGGCCATGCTCCTGAGGGAATTCTTGATGTTGCGCGTTGCCCCGCTCCAGGCGCGAGCGCACCCCTTATGGAAGCTTGGAGATGGAGAAGACAAGACCCGCCTGAGGCCGGGGGCCCTGCCTGACAACGAACTGGATGTTGTCCCGCGCCTCCTGTTGGGGATAACCAGGAGTACCTGCCGAGCGCCTTCACTTCTTTGTTCCTTCGCAAGGACTGGGAGCCGCTCGTGGTCTCCAGGCCAACCTTCGACGCTTGTGGGCTGGTGCCGCCTGCCCTCCCCGGAGCCCCGGCGGCGCCGAAGCCGGTGGAGCTATCTTCTGACGAGTCCCGCGGGGGAAAAGAAGAGGAGGGGGACTCGGGGGCGACCCTCGAAGAGATGGGGGAAAACTCCTCCTTGAGTAAAGCCGAAATCCTTCGCGCCCTTCCTGACGACGCCGAGGTCGATGCCCGCCAGGAGGAGGGAGAACTGCCTGTCATTCCGACAAGGAGCAGGTCATCGTTGGTTCCTCGAGATGCTGCCCCCGTCTTGACGCCTCCCGGGGCCGGCTCTGGCCCTTCTGCTGCGCCGCCTTCAGCCGCCGGAGCCCGCGCGCCCGCTTCTCACGCCCCGACGCTTTCAGGCTTCAAGCTTCTCAAGCGGAGGGTGGAATACACCGCGGTGGACCAGTAAGTGCTTGATCTCCGTCTTGTCTTTGCTCGTGTTGCTGCTTCCTGAGTTTCGTCTTTGGTTGTCCAGGCCGCTGTCTGCGGTGAAGAAGAGGAAAGAGGGTACGGCGGCTGCGCCCCCTTCTGCTGAGAAAAGAGACGCGAGCGCTCGCACCTCCCCAGCCCGGTCGTCTTTGCGAGGGCAAGAGGAGCATCGCCGGGAGGAGTCAGCCCCGCTGGCCCTGGAGGTGCCGGCGTCTGGCCCGGCTGAAGAGGTCCGGACTGCTCCGGAACCCGCAGTCTCCCAGGCCCTGGTGACGGTGTTGTCTCCTCCTACTGCCGCACCTCCACTCCTAGGTTCTTCAGACCCTGCTGCTGTCCTAGAGCGTGCTCTTTTGGAGACCCAGTTGCAGGCAGATCTCCTGAGCGCGGACCCGCGCCTGGTGGCCGAACACCTAGAGCTGGCCTCTGCTGGCTTCACTCCGACTCGTCAGTTCACGCAACGCTGAGCCAAGCCGCGGCGTCTTCCGAGAAGGAGAAGCAGAGCGCTGCCAATGCTGCAGCCGATCGCAAGGCGGCACTGAAGGACGCCAAGGCCGCCCGCGACTGCTCCCGAGAGCTAGAAGACGAGCTGAAGAGCCTGCGTGACAAGCACGCCGAAGAAGCACGCAGCCGCCAGGTGAAGGAGGAGGAGATGAAGGCCCGTGAGGACACCGTCAAGAACCGTCACGCTGAGCTGGGGGAGTTGGGGAAAACGCAGGCCACCGAGCGCAGCCGGCTTGGAAGAGCTGGATCGTAAGGTGAAGGCGAGGGAGGCCGATCTTGATGCCAAGGCACAGGTCCTGGCCGAAGACCGCGTGGCCTTTCCCAACCTTGAGCAGAGGTCTCGCGTGGCACTGAAGACGCTCTACGAGCACGGCTTGGAGAGGCCGCTGACAACTGATGAGGACGGCCCCGCCCTGCTGCTTCCCCTCTTGGTGAGGGCGCTCGAGGAAGTAGCGGATGGTATCGGTCCCATGGCGGAGGCAGAAGCTCGCGTCCTGTCTTCAGCTGCATTGACTTGCGTCTTCAGCCATCTGCACCTCCGCGACCCCAACGCTTGTCTCGACGAGCTGCTGGAGCCTGTGGCTGATGATCACTGCGCAGCCGCCCCCGCAGCTGTGCAAGGTCAGGTGGAGGCCCTGCTGAAGAAGTTCCGCGGCTTTTCCTCCGCACCCTTGTCCGGCGATGCCGCCGATCCTCCGGCTGGTGGTGCAGGTGAAGGCGACGTTACCCGGGGAGGAGCGTCTTCTGCAGGTGATGGCGGTGTCCAGGGGTGACCTGCGGCTACTCTCCTGTTTCGTTCCTGTAATATGCATCAGGCCTCATGGAGGCGTTAAACTTTTCATTTGATATTGTGAGGACAATATATTTTGTAATATTTGCTTCGAGATTTTGCGGTTTCCTTCCTATTTGCTTTGTGTTCTCCGTCGGTAGAGCCCGGCCCCGCGCATACCTCAACCACCATTGGGCCGACCGGAGACCAGGACGGACCAAGGAGTGAGGGGCTACGTGACCAGTTAGGCTCCTGAGTCGCGATGCTCAGGAGTCCCCCTTGACGCGCAAACAGCTTATAGGGAGAGTACGCGAGGATAGATTAATGTTCTACGTCGGCAGAGCCCGGCCCCGAGCATACCTCAACCGCCATTAGGCCGACCGGAGACCAGGACAGACCAAGGAGTGAGGGGCTACGTGACCAGTTAGGCTCCTGAGTCGCGATGCTCAGGAGTCCCCCTTGATGTGCAAACAATCTCCATACCCGCCCTCGCTGAGGCCACGGGAGGGGCATATGACGGCCAGGTCCGGGAGACCTGGTTGGGTGGCGTGCGCTTGGGCGTGACCCGAATGCAGCCCCCAGGTCCGGGAGACCTGGTTGGGTGGCGTACGCTTGGGCGTGACCCAAGCGCAGCCCCCGTGCCCAGCTCCCTTGGACGGCTCTCCCAAAGGGAGGCGTTGCAGTGAGGCCGGACGCCGAGCTCTGGGGCTCCCTGAGGTTGGTACGGCCGTGAGGCCGCCCTCAGTTGTTTATCACTAGCGTGGAGCATAGTGCTTCCGCTTGCGCACGGGCATAGCCGCTCCTCGGCAGTATCGACGGCCAGCGCGGAGCATGGTGCTTCCACTTGTGCGTGGGAGGTGGGCCCCCTCCGGGAGGAGCCCCCGTGGCGTGTACAGCCCCGCCCTGACACGTGGCTTGCACGGCAGGGCTGCGAGGTGTATCTGGGCACTCATGAGCCAGCGCGGGACTCACGAGGCCCTACCTCAAGGCGGGTTGTGCCTGGTCTTGGGTCTTTGATAGATGTGTGTCCCTGCGAGGCGGTTAGGTGCAAGTGCTCTACGTCCTCAGGTCCTGGCCCTCGAGCGAGCTCAGCCGCCGCTGGTATGCCAGGTTGCGATGCCGTGGTCAAGGCCAGGGGGTGAGGGCTGGAGAGCCAGTAAGAGCTCCTGAGTCACGATGCTCAGGAGCCCCCTTTTAACGCGCAAGCGAATTGCATGATGAAGGGATGTACCCGTGGTGGGTGGTAATCAGGCACATTAAGCATGGAAGGCAAATCAGCTTGGGTAAATGCAGAAAGATACATGCCACTGGGTTAGGCCCGAGCGGCTTTGTCACATCCCTAGCTTCTGGCAATGCACTAGGCTAGCTTCATGTGTGCATCATGTTTAATATTTGAAAGAAACTTGAAATGGGGATGTTCAAACCCTAGCATTAAATCAACTCAACTAGGATGGATTAAAATCTTTTCAATAAACCCAAAATGTCCCTAAGAAAAGTTCATGATTTCTGGTTAAGGTGGAAACCTCTACCAAAAAGATGAATATATTCTTAGATCATTTTTGGTTTTTTGAATTAAATCATATTTTATTTGACTTTGGGCATTTAAATACTATAAATATTTAAGTGCTCAAATGATTCTGAAACCAAATGTGGGTCACTGGAATAATCCAAAGAGAGTCCACAAATTATTTCACGAGTTTCCAAAATGGGTTGGTATTGTTACTAATTCAAAACAGAGGAAAGAAATAGAAAACAGAAGAAATGAAAGAGAGAGAGGAACCTCACCTGGGCTTACCTGGCGGCCCAGCAGAGGCCCAGCCCACGCAGCCATCTGCCAGTCGTCCTCCTCCTCTTGACAGAAGGACGCGAGGGCGTGTGCCCACCGTGCGCCGGCACGCGCCGGCCACCTCATGCTTACCTGCTCGCCGCTGGAGGCGCCCGAGGGCGCCACGCACTCCCTGCGACACCCCTGCTTCTTCCCCCCCTCTCTGGTTCCTCCCTCTCCCCCCGGCGCTAGCGCCCGCAGCCACCCGAGCGCGTCCGTCACCACTGTCCAAAGCCACCGCGGCCAGAGCCACCTCCTCGCCTCACCGAGCTGTCCAAGAGGTCCGCCGCGACGCCCTCTTCCTCATCGCCGACTCACGCGACGCCGGAAGCCCCGCATCGTTGCTCTCGACCTCGCCTTGGAGCTTCGGCTGCCGGGGATCCTCGTTGTTGATTCGCTGCCCCGAGCGCGTCCCCGAGCCCACTGACCACACTACCGACATCACCGTGAGCCCCTGAGCTTATCCCCTGACCTTCCCCTCTCGCTAGCTTCCTCTAGCCACCGCCCCACGAGCTCCCGAGGCCGTCGTCCGCCATGGCCGACCTCCTGCTCACCTCTGAGCTTACCACGCCCATCTGTGCTGCCCACCGTGCTCCTAGGGCCCCCTAGATGCGGCCTAGCTACCTGGTTCCCTCGAGGGCGAGCCGTGCCCTTCGCTCGTGCACCACCGAGCTCCGGCCACCGCACTTGTCTCCATTGCCATCGCTACGGGCCGCCCTAGCCACTGCTGCTTGCACTGATCCATGCGGACGAGCACGAGCAACGCGTAGATGCCCTCCGCCGCGCTTTAGGCGACCGAAGGAGGAATTCCGGTGAGCCTCCGCCGTGCGTGCTGTCGCCGCCGGCTAAACTCCGGCCTAACCACAAGTTGATTAGACTAATGACCTTGCTAATCTAATCCTAGCCACTGCCATGTGGGGCCAGCCCCTGTTAAAAGTTAGTTTAGTTTAAACCTAAACTTAATTAGGCACTGAGAGACTGACACGCGGGACCCACTGGTCAGGTTTGACCTGGACCAGCCGCTGTTGACCTGCTGACGTCATACTGACGTAGTGCTGACGCAGTAATTTAATTACTAGAATTATGTTTATACAGGAAATTTCAGAAAATGCCCAAAACTTCTAAAATTCATAGAAAATTATCTGTAACTCCAAATAAGATAAATTATATATGAAAAATGATTAGAAAAATCCAATCTATCCATATGTACCTTTTTCATGCATGTTAGAGCAACTTATAGCTACTGTTTAGGACAAATCATGTAAATGGCATTTGAATTTCCACATATGGAGTTTGAATTTGAATCATGGATTCACACCAACTTCATTTAACCTGTTGCTAGTTGCATTAGCCCAAATCACAACATATTGTCATGTCATTATCATGCATCATATTGTGCATTGCATTGATTGTGCTCTTCCTTGTTTGCCGATAATTGTCCCCTCTCGGTAGACGCTGCTCCGACGCTGTGATCGTTGACACTAATGAAGACTCAATGTTATCTTCAGAAGTGCCAGGCAAGCAAAACCCCCTTGTTCATTCCGATACAATCCCACTCTCTCGCTCCTGCTCTCTTTTACTGCATTAGGACAACAACGATTCAACTGTTACATGCTGCGGTAGTTGAACCCCTTTCCTCTGCATGACCTGTCATTGCCACAGTAAATAGATGAAACCCACAAGCATGAGTAGGAGTTGTTTGAGCCCTGATGTGCCTACTCATTCATGCTTGTTTGTCATGCCTGCTACTGCTTAGAGTTGAGTCAGGTCTGATTCAACGGGGATGAATTGGAATGTGGTGAACATGTCCTACTGTTGAGAACTAAGTGTGTGAACACGATTTGGTAAAGGTAGCGGTGAGAGGCCATGTAGGAGTACATAGTGGGTTGTCTCATTGAAGCCATCCTCAGGAACTGAGTTCTGTGTTTGTGATCAATGAACAGTTACTACCACACATTGGGTTCCGGTAACTCGACCCCTCTCGGCTTATTAACCGCCTCGATCTCTGTCCAGGAGTTGCAACTAGTTTCTGGTGTGTGTAGGTTGTGTTAGTAGTCTACCAAGTGGTACCCAGTACAGGTGGGCTTGGGACAGACTAGGCACCGTGGCATGGTGTACCAAGCGTAGATCTATCCGTCGAGGTGGGCTTGGGAACCCTGTACACATCGTTTGGGGCCGTGAGCAACACCCCGGCCGGATCTCCTTGCGGATGGAACCCGAATAGGCGATAAACCTAGACTAGAGACTTGTGTGGTTAGTCAGGTCATGGCCGACTCCCTTGCCAGGCTTCCGCTTGAAGGTTGCCGAGGTACACGACGTGTACATGGTGGTAAGTGGCGAGAGCGTTTGTGAAGTACACCCCTGCAGGGTTAACATCATCTATTCGAATAGCTGTGTCCGCGGTAAAGGACTTCTGGTTTGCCTGTACAGTTCATAGACAACTGAAAGTGGATACTCTAAAATGCGCAAGATAAGCGTGAGTGCTATGGATGGCGTTCTCGTAGGGAGACGGGAGCGGATCCATAGTGGTGTATTGATATGGTGAATATGTGGACTCGTGTGCGCCACCTCAAAGAGTTACTTGCAGTCGTAGTTCAGGATAGCCACCGAGTCAAAGCTGGCTTGCTGCAGTTAAACTCCACCACCCCCTTTGTTGATACCGATGCATATGTAGCTAGTTCTGATGTAAGTCTTGCTGGGTACATTTGTACTCACGTTTGCCTATTTTATGTTTTGCAGAGAGACGTCAGTCTCGCTAGTAGTTCCGTGTGGACTTCGACGTTTAGCTTGATACCTCAGCTACGATCTTGTGCCCTCGGCAGGATCTGGTAGATAGTCAGGCTTCGCAGCCTTTTTCTTTTGTAGTTGTCTGTACTCAGACAAGTTAAGCTTCCGCATGTGCTTGTTGCTTGTATGCTCTGAATGTTGGGTCATGAGACCCATGTCTGTAATATCTCACTCTTCGGAGCCTAATGAATAAATACTCTGAGTCGTAGAGTCTTGTTGTGATGCCATGTTGTATTTGCAGATATCGAGCATATTGTGTGGATGATTGAAATGCTTGGTATGTGTGGGATCCGACAATCTAGTTGTTTATCCTTGGTAGCCTCTCTTATGGGGAAATGTAGTCTTGTGCTTCCATGAGCCATAGTAGTCCGCTACAGCCCTGTTCACCGGAGTCCTGCTAGCCCAGCACTACTGCTCCGGAACACTTGACTGGCCGGCATGTGATTCACTTCGTTCCTGTGTCTGTCCCTTCGGGGAAATGTCACGCGGTGACATCCGGAGTCCTGCCTAGCCTGCTACAGCCCGGTTCACCGGAGTCCTGTGTCCCCAGGGCTACAGCCCGGATTCGCACGCTGCTGACCGACATGCTCGATGTTGATTCATGTATGCCTGTCCCCGTAAGTTAGTGCCACTTTGGGTTCACGACTAGTCATGTCGGCCCGGGTTCTCTGTCATATGGATGCTAGCGACACTATCATATACGTGAGCTAAAAGACGCAAACGGTCCCGGGCCATGGTAAGGCGACACCCGTGGGAATACCGTGCATGAGGCCGCAAAGTGATATGAGGTGTTACCGGCTAGATCGATGTGACTTGGAATCGGGGTCCTGACAGGCTTGGGGATGATGCAGCCCGAGGGGCGCCCCCAACAGGGTAACCTAAAGACATAAGCAAAGGGATACATGCCACAGGGACGGACCCACGCGGCCTGGGAATAATGCAGCCCGAGGGGCGCTCCCAGCTAAATGAACTTGGAAAATGTCACCTGGTCACGTTGACGAAGAGATGTCGGGGCAGCTGAAGGCACCCGGCGAAGGGGTCATTCCTTACGAGCCACCGGGGCCCTGAGCCTCGGGAGGCTCTGGGGGCTCAGGCGGTTCCTTGATGACCGTCTCCATCTCCGTCAGGACGGCACGGTGCCCGGCCTCCTGAGCCACCGGGAAGCGCCGCAAGTTGCGCTGGTAGACGAACATCACGCTCGGCAAGCCAAAAGGCATGCGAACGTAGCTGTGCGGTGGACCCTCGCATTGGCCCATGCACGAAGGCCAGAAAAGCTCCTGAGAAGCGGCCCTGTTGAGCCCTGGAACGTCGATGCAAACGCGCAGCCTGGCATCCTCGCCTGGATGGGGAGCTGTGCCTCGTGAGCGGCGGTCGCCGCGCATGGCCCTTGCGTGTTGCAGTTCCTGAGGCCCTCTAGAAGAGAGCCCCCCGAGCCCTGCCCGAGGAGGGCGCTGGGCGCGCCTTCCCATGCAATGGAGGGAGGCGCCCCTGGAGCGGTTGCTGATCCTGACGAGGTTCCAGCCGCGACGCCACCCTCCTGAGGCCCGGCACGGCGCAGCTGCTTCTTCTTCTTGGGGATGGCCTCGGGAGGGTCCTCGCTCTTGTTGTCGGGTCGTCGATTGCAGCAGCTTGAAAGGCGCGCTCGAGGGAGCACACCGCATCTCTTTCTTCGCACGGGGCCGTGATGATTCCGCCGCTTCCTGGCATCTTGAGGACATTGTAGCCGTGGTGTGTCACCGCCATGAACTTGGCCAGGGCTGGATACCCGAGGATGGCGTTGTACGGCAGACGGATGTGCGCGACGTCGAAGTCGATGAGCTCAGTGTGGTAGTTCTTGCGTTCCCCGAAGGTGACAGGGAGGCGGACCTGGCCTATCGGTGTGGTGGAACCGTCGGTCACTCCTGAGAAAGGCTTGGTAGGCTGAAGCTGCTCATATGGCACTTGGAGGTTTTCAAATGTGTCGATGGACAAGACGTTGAGCCCTGCACCGCCGTCGATGAGGGTCTTGGTAACTTGCACGTTGCTGATGACTGTTGAACAAAGCATCGGGAGGGCGCCAGCGGTGGCTGCGCATTTGAGCTGATCTGCTGAGTTGAATGTGATGGCGCACTGGGACCACCTGAGCTGGCACGTGGCCTCGAGCTTGTGGAGGACTGCATTCACCCCACGAGCGAACTGTTTGAAGATACGCTGCGAGGCTGGGGCCTGAGCGCCGCCCAAGATGCAGGTGATTGCACGCGGCTCCTGGAAGCCCCCAGCCCCCTCATCTTGATGGTGGTCGTCATTCCTTCTTGGTGGTGGCGGCGGCGGGGGAAGACCGGCGTTGCCCTGAGGATGATCCTCACGAGGCTGGTCCCTCCATGCGCCCTCACGAGGATGATCCTGCCAGCGGTCCTCACGAGGCCTGTCGTGCCACTCCTGGCGTGGGCCACGGTCGTCCCAGCATCCGCCTCCACGTCCTCCTCCTTGGCCGTAGCCCCGGTCGCTGCGCTCGGGGCGTCGACCGAAGCGCACTTGGTCGCTAGGTTGAACAACTCCTGAGATGTGCACAACTCCTCGTGGATAGCGAGCTCCTCCTTCATCTTGATGTCGCGGATGTCATCAGAGAACACAGAGATGATGGCCTCGTCCGTGACCTTGGGGATCTTGAGGCGAGTGTTGTTGAAGCATTGGATGTACTTCTGGAGGGTCTCTCCTGGTTCTTTCTTGATGCGACGCAGGTCACCCGCAGCCAGCGGGCGGTCGTGAGTGCCCTGGAAGTTGGCGACGAAGTGGTCGCGCATCTTGTCCCAGGAGGAGATCGAGCCCTGAGGCAGGTTCAGGAGCCACGAACGGGCGCCGTCTTTGAGCGCCATTGGGAACCAGTTCGACATGACTTTCTCGTCGCCATTGGCCGCCTCGATGCTCAGCTCGTAGAGCTGCAAGAACTCTGCGGGGTCGAGGGTGCCGTCGTAGCGAGGATGCAGATCCGGCTTGAACTTGCCCGACCAGGCGACGCTACGAAGCTCGGGGGTGAAGGCGCGGCAGCCGGCCGTGGTTGCGGGGCCCGTCTCGGAGGTGGAGCTTGGTCTTGATGAGGCCCGCGTGCCGCCACCGTAGGTAACGCGCGGTCTTGGCGAGACGGCGCGGGGAGCGTAGGTACAGCTTCTCGCGGCCGGGGAATTTCTTGGCAGCTTCTCTCTTTGCGCGCGGGCACCGGGCGTGGTGGGTCGCGCCGTGGGGCCGCGCGCCTTGGGGCCAAGGCACCGTCTTGGGGCAGAGGTGGTGGAGGCGCTCCATGAGCCACGTCGCCCGTGGCTGGCGGAGGGCAAGGCAGAGAGAGGGACGGCCGCGGGGAGCCCCCTGCGGTGCGGACGAGCTCGGTGACACGGTCGAGCCAGTCCTCGTAGAGGTCGTCGACCGGGCGGTAGCGCAGGAGCCCTGCGCGTCCATGGGAGCGCAACGTGCGTGGGACGAGGAACCAGCCGGGGTCAGCGATGAAGTGGCGGTGCGGCCGTCATACCGCACCGACGGGTGCAGCGAGGACGCTTGCTGCTCGTTCGCCGCCGGGCCGGTGGCGGCGTTGGCAGCAGGCGACGGGGAGCGACGAGGTGGCCCACCAACGGGAGCCATCTGTGCAACACGGGCGGTGAGGGCAGCCCGACGCTCAGCTCTAGCGCGGCGAGCGTCCGCCATGGAGACGACGGAGCGACAGAGCGCGGATCAACGGAAGGGAAGCTACGGCGCACCCCTACCTAGCGCGCCAAATGTTGGATCTGGGGTTCCGGCAAAACCCTTAAGGTTCGAACTCTGGGGTGCGCGCGAAGTTCTTTCCCTCCTACCTATCTACACCCTAGCTCGCTAAGATCTCGCGGACGAACTCGACGAACGCGCAACACAGAAAGACACGAGATTTATACTGGTTCGGGCCACCGTTGTGGTGTAATACTCTACTCCAGTGTGGTGGTGGTGGATTGCCTCTTGGGCTGATGATGAACAGTACAAGGGGAAGAACAGCCTCTGTAGGTTGAGGTGTCCTTGTGCTCGATGAACTTGTGTGGGTGAGATGCCTCTGAAAATGAGTTCTCCCCTACGGTGGTGGCTAGCTATACTTATATAGGCCCTAGTCCTCTCCCCAAATATTGAGCGGGAAGGGAGCCAACAACGGCGGCCAATTTGAAAGGGGACAACTAGTACAAGCTATCCTGACAAAAGCGATCTTCGCCTGCGAAAGGGCTCTGGCTGTGACGTCGTCTTGGGCTCCACGGTGACCTCCATCCTGCTGGCCTGCTGGTCTTGGTCACGATGCACTGATACGGAAACCTTTGCCTGATGCCTCGGTACTCCGCGCCTGCACTTGACCCCTTGGCACCAAAGAGGAAACCAGGACGCTGCGCGCGCTGGCGCCCGCCTGGTGTCGATCATCATGGCTCACGTCATGAGAGCCTCGCGAGGTTTGCCCCGCCTTGATATCTCCGCTCCTCGTGAGGTAGCCTAGTGAGGCCGCTCCCGAGGAGGTCTTGCATCGTCCGCCTCGCGAGGCTTGGCCCCTCGCGATGGTCTTGACGGCCTTGTTGACGAAGATGGGCCGTACAGGCCTGCTAGCGAAGCCAGGCCGTGGGCCGCAGGAAGGCAAGTCTGGGGACCCCCTTTCCCAGAACGCCGATAGAAGGACCGCTAACACAACTTCAAAGAAAACGCACGAATGGATGTTATTTAATTATAATTTAAAATAATTACACCTAATTGATTTTTAGTACCATAAAATCTCTCATGATGTAAAAGGTTTTCTAAAATCTATAAAGGTAATCAAGTTCATGCAGCTATATAGATGATGAAGTCAGTGTTCCGATCAAACCATGGCATTTTTTACTAAAGCATTGGATAGTATTTCATGTTGGACAGTTAAACACTATAAAAAGTCCTGTTTAAATAATACCAAACATCATGTTTTTGAAAAAAAAATTATACTTCTTAGTTATAGGAATCACTTTTTAATTCTTGTATCTATAAACGAATGTTCGAGCTTGAATAAAGTTACATGTTAATCTTCTTAAAAAAACTGAGAGCATCTCTACAGCGGATCTAGCTAATCCGCGCCCACTAAACGTCCGCGGACGCGCCCAGGCACATATGTGGACAGTGACCGATCACCTCTGAAAAGTCCTCTTCCACAACGGGATACCTCATTATCAAATCCTCAAATCCATACGATTACATGCAACGTAAAACCTACTCCCTCCATCCATATATACTAGATCGGCAATGCGCCTTGGCGTGAGGGTGCCGGTCCAACCGACATGGCAAAACAGCGAAAGATCAAATCGCGTGATGCATTAGTAGGAAGGCAAGTTTCGCACATGTTACAGAACAACCGATTTTCTGGTTCATGGAAAAGAACAAAAATTTCAGGAGCGTAACATCATCGAGTTCAACAAAGTCATGAGATTATAAAAACTAACCGGCCCCAGAAGTAAGGCAACATCAAGGTCAATGCAGCCATGAGATTACAAAAGCTAATTAGTTGACATTAAGTTCAGTAGTACAAGCAGGAACATTAGAGAGCAAAAGCCAACACGGTAGCAGTGGATGCGCTAAAACTACGAAGCCATGGTTAGGCGTACTGATAGATAGCTTTGGTTCAACTACCTCCATGAGTGCCATTCCATATGAATCTGGTGTGAATAGTTCGTAATATAGATGACCACATGATGGTTTTGTATAGAAAATACACCTGTGATTTCCTTCTAAAGTGTATGGACAGGACAGTGAGCAATAATTTCCCCTTATAATCTTGAAGGCGAAGATCCTTATCTGAGTATATGTTATTCTTTTATTCCTGCCGCCTTGACAGAGTCTACCCAATTGGTACTGTGGCCCTCTTCTCCATAGGAAAATATTCCAGAGCAGGCATGGAAATGAGCTCGGGATGGAAAATAATTAGTGTATTTTTGGGTGACATTGGCAAACATGACTTCATCTCTTATTTATCGTGAAATAAAAAAACTTTGTTGATCCGGTTATAAAACACGATTTATCAAGAAGAGTATGCCTAGCTTCCAATTTGAGACCTCTTGAACAAATATATTAGCAGCATTAGTATGAGAATTCCATATCTTTAGGAATTCCAATGACGGTGATGCCTACAGCACATGAACTAAATTATAGTGGCAGAATAGGATCAGTCTTTTTATTTTAATAAGGAGACTAATTTCTGTTAAAGGTGATAAATACTTGCTGTTAATAAATAACAGTCCTCATACTCGAAAAGAATTCTAATCTCTTCCACTAAAATTATCACTAAGAAGGCTTGGTTGAGATACAAATTTTGAAGAAGTACACGATATAACAGAAATAAACATGATATGAACCATTAATTTTTGATATGCAGTGGAAGACACGAATTTAGAATATACGAGCTAAAACAGATTCACTGCTCGTTGATATATTATGCTAAGGCATAACATCTAAAACTTTTATGAGGGGAAAAATATTTAACGGCTCCAAAAATGAATATAAAAGAGAGCATTACTTTCCACATACCACAAAAGAAGAGCATTACTTTGCCAGACCACAGAAACACACATCCTTTGATATGGTTTGGTTACCTGATCATCACCGGATGCCTGGAAAAAAGATTCCTGACCGTGACACCTTTTGGAGCCTTTTCATATTATGGAAACTCTTGTAGGGGACTAACAACCAACCGGAAGATAAAACTAGCATAAGCACTTGCAGACAACACGTACATAAACATGGATAACTGGGACCATATTGGTGATTGAGAGGAAGTGTACATAAATACAAGACATATTTTATCACTAAGTTGCGTTAAACTGTTTAGCAAAACAAAAATACATCTTGGGGCATATCCATATCAAACTCGATATAGACGGAAGTAGTATTCCAAGTGTAGAAATATGGGGCACGGGATATCTTTTTGGTCTTCAGCTGAAAAGTGCATCGAGACCAGCCAGAAAAGGGGAAAGAAAAGCAAGGGGTGGAATATGCAGTACGACAATGAAAGCTCCATCAGATATCCAGTAGTACTATACAGACATAAGCAAGGTACTGGTAAAATCACCCAAAAGTATAGAATACAAATAAGCGACTACAATGTTTCTCAAATGCCAAATCAATGTCACAGTTAAGATGAATAGGTAACAATCATTGTCATGTACATCATCAACATTTATGTGCTTGTAGAAAGGGTCCAGTGGTTGCTTACCACATAACCAATAGGCCTATAATTTTGCAAGAGCAACGACATTGGGAATAAATAATCTGTTTTACTGTCTAGTGACTTCATTGTTTCTTTGTTTATGACCCCAGCAGTCACTCCCACCTGTCAATCGATTTCTTGAAACTCCATAGCTTGCACAAGGTTGATCATGAATTTCCTACTTGGAATCCAACAGTGGAACTACAAAATTCTTCCTGTAGAATTAGAAACACAGTGGTCATTTAAAAGCATGAGAAATGTTGCTGTACGACATGCTATTCTAGTCGGCATTTATTTTCATACCTTGAGCGCTCACCCAAGTTTGGGCATGGACATGATGGTGATGAGTCATGTAGAAGTTTCCGATCACTGCCACAATACTACCTAGCTTGTAATAAATAGAAGCAGAGGCCTGAAACCACCCTAGCTCTACTCGAATACTATGTTGGTCAAGTTGGAGATTCACATGTTAATGCAAGAAACAATCGATCACTCATCACATACAACCTCTCTAGTCCGGAACTCTGTCGTTGTAGTCTGTTGTTGTAGCTTGTTGCCATGGCCCTCTCCTAAAATTCAACAACATTTCAACTATGTAAAATATACCACCCAATCCACCACAATTTGGCGTACTGAACTACAAATCAAGTTGACATTCAACTTTCAGCTTGAGCAAATACCTAATTCAATCACATCCAAGATTTAATTCCATCATTTGAAATTTCTGATCTAACAAAATTTGATTCCGTCACCCGCAATATTTTATCCAACAGATCGTGGAAGCCTGAGATGGTACCTTCAACCTCCAGGGGAAGGGAGGCGGCGGTGCCACGCTGGTGACAACCCTCCGACCCTAGCCCCATTCATGCAACCACGACTTCGGTAGAGAAAACAGGCGGCACGAATCAAGGGCCGTGCTCAGATCTCGGACCAGCTGCAACACGGCTAATGGAATTAGTCACACACGCGCGTGCACACACACATAGAAAGAGGAGGGAGAGTGTCGTGGAATTGTCACGGCAGATGTCCTCAAGCTAGGACTTAGTCGTGGAGCCATTGCCGCTAGGAAGCTTGAAGGGGTTAAACGGGACAAGGAACACGAGGGTTTATACTGGTTCGGCCCCTTATGGTGAAGGTAAAAGCCTACGTCCAGTTGAGGTGGTATTGATTAGAGTTTCGATGACCAGGGAGCTTAACTGCTATGCCTGGCTCTCGACGAGATCTTCCCCCCTAAACCGCTGCCGGGTCGTCCCTTTATATAGAGAGGTTGACCCCCAGCAGCTCTCAGAGTCCCGGCCGGCTCATAAGAGTGTCCGGCTCGGACTCTCAACTATTCTTGCCTTACAGTACAAGTTCTACCATAATGACGGTTGTAACTACGGGCCTTAAGCCATATCCGGGTCTTAAGCCCATCTTTGGCCCGCCGTCTTCAAGCTTGGCGCCGGGCTTCAGGCGGTGACCATTATGAGTAACCCGGCCCCTTCTGGCGGGTGACTCTAAGGTTTATATCTTCAACATTAGGCCCCAGATTGATTTGAGCCGGCTCATGTCAATCTTTAATTCTTTCGACAGAAAATCTCCGGCTTACAATTGCGTGAAGGCCATAACCCGGCGTGACGTCATCCTCTGGACTCCGGGTAATCCGCCGTGACGTCATCTTCCATTAAGTCCATTTTTTATTCCACCGTATCTGCAACGGATCTTATCTTTACTGCCATCCCAAAAATCGAGGCGCCTCTCGGGCGAGATAACCGCGACGTGGCCTCCTCGTTTCTCGTGCCCACTTATGAGTCTGGCCTTATAAATAACATGACCCTCGGGTCTTTCCATTCTCCCCCTTCTGTCGTCCTCTTCCTCTCGCTACTCTCGTGCTGCTCGAGCTCCGCCGCCGCCGCAGCAGACCTCCGCGTCCTTGTCGACCTTGGCCGCTGCATCACCCTGAACCGTCCAGAAAACCGCGGCGAACCCTCGCAGCACACCTGCATCTGTAAGTTCCTTCCTCCTCATAGGATAGATCTACGTTAAGCTCCTGCTGTTCTTCCCGTGTTCTTCGCCGTCGCTCGCGAGTTCTTGGTATTTTTTATTTTTACTGCCTTTCTTGATCTCTATCTGCATAGGACAGCCGCGGTAGTTGGTTCACGCCCATTCCAATGTTCATAGATCCCTTTCTACTACATAGAGGTCCCGCTTGAACCTGCGAACTTTCTCCTGCATCTATTTTAGGTCTAGAAATTTTCCTTTTCAGCCGACCGTTTTGATCCAAATTATTTACTACGATGTATGAAACCTGTTTTCACCACACACTTAGTAAAAAACTGCACCTGCCAAGTCATGGCGGTTTACGTTTCCGTCTTAAAGAAGCCACGCACCGTAAAAAAATTCCGGCTCATTTGCAGCAAGGCTGTAGATAATTGAATTACTCTCAATACTTCCAGCGGCTTAGATAATCCAATGCACTTAGATATATGTCATTAGGCCGCTCCATAAGCCGCCACTTTAACATTGAACTGTAAATTGCGTCCGGCTTATAATTAAACCGGACGTTTCCTTTTATCATAGGCTTCCGACTTTCACCATGCCTCCCAAAGCTCCCAAAGCATCCATCACATGCAATTGGATGAGGTCCAACGTCACCGACGAGACTTTAGCAGATTTCGTGAAATCGGGTTACCTGCCCAAGAAGGACGTCATGTCCTACTGTGCCCCCGACCCATCAGAGGAGAGACCACAGCCAAGGGACAGGGAGGTGGTAATTTTTGCGGATCATATGAGCCGGGGCTTCGCACCGCCCGGCTCAAAGTTCTTTAGGGATGTGCTGAATTTCTTTGACCTGCGGCCACAAGACATAGGACCCAAATCGGTGTCGAACATATGCAACTTCCAAGTATTCTGCGAGGTCTACCTTGGAGAAGAGCCCAGCCTGCTGCTCTTCAGAGAGCTCTTTTACCTAAACCGCCAGAACGAGTGTGCCAACGGGCCAAGCTTAGAACTTGGTGGAATCTCCATTCAGCGACAGAGAGACTACCTTTTTCCTTACGCCGAGCCGCCAAGCCACCCAAAGGACTGGAACCAGACGTGGTTCTATTGCCAAGACACATCGCCGGCTGATGAGAGCCCGCTTCCCGGCTTTCGTCCTTCGCGTCTGGAACCAACTCACCCTCTGTCAGACAAGCTATCTCAGGCGGAGCGCCAACCTTTGATCCCCACCATCAACAAGATCAAGGCTCTCCTGGATAACGGCCTCAACGGCATTGATCTGGTCCGGGTCTGGATCTCCTGGTGGGTGATCCCTTTGAGCCGCCGCCTCGGCTTAATGTGTGATTACACGGGCCGGAAAGATGACCCCCTGCGACACAGCCGCAACGACCTTCCTGAAGACTGTCGGGTGGTTGGTGCGACATATGCCAACGGGTGGCTTATCATTGTGGGTGCCAATAAGACATCGCCGGTGCCTGGAAACGGGATGAGGCGAAGACATGCACGCCGGCGGATCATACCCAGGTTCGGGGCTCTCCGAGGAGATAACACCCCTAGTCCTGCTCTGCGGGGTCTCCGCATGATCACTAGATCAGGAAAAGGTAGCTACAATTGCTCCTAGAGCTGTTGGCTTCAAGGGAGAAGAAGAACAAGGCTAGCTCTTGCTTCTCTCTCTCTCTATGGTGTGTGTGCTGTGTTCAGAATTTAACCCTTTGCATGGGTGCCCCGGGGGGTTTATATAGGCCTACCCCCCGGGGGTACAATTGTAATCCGGCTGGGCTTTGGGCCCAGCCGTCAGTGTCCACGCTTGCCGGCTTCTCCGCCGGCTGTTGGGGCCCGCTGACAGGTGGGTCCCGCCGGCTGCCGGCCTCTTGGCTGACAGGCCGGCCCCACCGCCTAGGGTCTTGTCGGCGGCTGCTTACTGTAGCCTCGCCTCTGATGACGAGGGCTTTGTCGAGGTAAGCGTGGCTACAGTGTGCCGCCTCGAGGGCTCTCACTGTAGCCTTACCTCGTCTTGTCTCCTTAATGGGGCTCCTGCTTCGAGGAAGGGAGTAGCCGGCTTCTGGGGGCCGGCTACACCCCTGGCCGACTGGGGGAGGCCGGGCCGCCTTTGCGCCTCTCTCTGGCAAAAGGGGCCCGCCGCCCGCGGGCCGTACAGGAGTCGGTCATGGATGACGTTGAGGCTGGCATGGCTACAGTGCCGAGCCGAACAGGAGACGGTCATCCCGTACGGCCTCCTGTGGCCATGCCTGCCTCGGGCCTCGGGGGTAGTGGGCCGCACTGTGGCCACACCTCGTCTTGTCACCGTTATGTGGGTGTAGCTTTGGTGGTTGTGGTCTCGGCCGGCTTCTTGGAGTCGGCGCTCTTCGAGGCCGGCTTCCTGGAGTCGGCCACCCCGCGGATATCCTGGGGAGGAGGTTGCCGAGGCTGGGCCGCCTCCCGTGAGTCGGCTTCGGGGGTAGCCGGCTAGGGGAGGTGGTCCAATGCTTGGAGTGCTTGGAGGCCCAAAGGCCTGATAATTTTTTCAGAAGAACCAGGGGCAGTCGGTTAGGCTACCCGTGGCCATTTACTCCGACAGTAGTCCCCGAAGCTGATGGGGCTTCGAGGTTGAGTAGGAGTTGAGAAGCTCGATCAGCTTCCTATCTTGACAAGCCGGCAGCTGGGAGCCGGCTTTGGTTAGGCGCGCCGCCTTGGTCGAAAACACCGGAGTCGGAGGACGGGAGCTCGCCAGTGCGCGCATCGAGCCGCGGGCCGGCCACTTGCCGTCTGCGAACCACGTGGCCCCTCTTGGCCAGAAAGCCTGCCAGCCCACGCGCGCGACGGGACATCGCCGCAGGGCGGGGGCCCGCCACGTCCACGCCCGGGCCCAGGCGCGGATTCTCTGCATCCCGAAACCGCCCGCACGTCTTCTTGCGGCAGTTTCGGCTCGCCTTTAGGGCGTAATAATCGCGAGACATGGGGGAATGGGTGCAGTTAATCCCACATCTCCCCCCACGTTCGGCCTCCCCGGCCTCACCTCGCGAGGCTATAAGTAGGGGAGAGGGAGAGCGGCAGGCTCTCGCACGCTCCTCCTCCTTCCACCGTCTTCTTCTTCTTGCCGTTTCTCGCGACAGCGCCTCGCCGCCGCGCTCTTCCACTACTCGCTCCTCGGTCGCCGCACTTGTTCTCACCATGCCTCCTGCCTTGGAGCAATATGGCGGGGACTGGGACGGCTCCAATGTCCATGAAGATCACGTCGAGTTCCTCCGCCAGACGCGGCGGCTGCCCGGCGCGGACGAGGTGGAGGTCCGCCTCGCACCGGCGAGGGACATTACGCCGGAGCCGCGGGAGGGCGAGCGGGTGGTCTTCTGCTCGCACTTCTTGCGCGGCATCGGCCTGCCAGTGAGTGCCTCCTTCCGCTCCTGGCTCGATTTCTACCAGCTCCAGCCGCACCACCTCACCCCAAACGCGGTGGTGCTGCTGTCAGCCTTCGTCACCCTGTGCGAGGGCTACCTCGGCGTCCTCCCTACCCTCGAGCTCTGGGGGGAGTTCTTCCAGTCCAAGCTAGGCACACGCATGCAGGGCGTGCCGGCTCAGACTGGCGCCTTCATCACGTTGCGGAGGTCGGTCGCCGACAACCCCTTCCCCGTCATTCACGCTGATCCAATCGGTGAAGAAGTGGCAAAAGTCGTACTTCTACGTGCGGAACATCGCCCCACGAGGCGACTACATCAACCTGCCGGCTTACGTAGCCGGCCCACCGGCGGGCAGGCGGCCCCAGTGGTCCTTCCGGGCCGTGACTCTGACGCCGGCCGGGTCCGCAGCCATCGCCCGAGTGGGAGTGCTGACCCAGTCGGAGGGCTTGACGGGGCCCGACCTGCTGGCCGCCTTCGTCACGCGCCGGGTACTTCCGCTCCAGAGCCGTCCTCATCTGATCTGTCAGATGAGCGGCCAGCTCGATCCGAGCCGAATGTGCACCAAGGACATGCCGCACGCGGAGGTCGCCTATATGGTGAACTACCTCGCGAACTGCAAATTCACCGAAGAGTGGCAGTTCGGCAAGGAGCCATATAGCCGAGCCTATCCGCCGCCTACGGTATGTTCTCCTTGTCTCTTTTTCTTCTCTTAACTTTGTTGCCGAGTTCCTCTTGGCCGACTCTAACTTAGTCGGCTTGTTTTTTGACAGAGCCCTCTTCTTCGGCCGGCCGGCGGGTCAGACGCGGAGCGTCGATTCGTCCCCGACCAGACGGAACACGATCTGGAGGACCCCGACTTGGGGGCGGCCGCTATGGACGACAACATCGAGCCGGGTGGTGGCCAAGCCGGCGGCGAAGCAGGCGGCTCCGGGCACGGAGTCACCTTCGACGACTGGCCGGACGACGATGAGGCCGAAGTCGCCCCGCGCCGCCGGCCGGCATCTGGACGCGGCGTGGGTTCCTCAGCTGCACCGCCTACTCGGGGCGGAGGGCAGAAGCGTCGCGCCGCCCAGGGTTTGTTCGGCAGTCGGACGAAGAAACCCAGGGGCGGGGCGGCAGCCACCAGGCGGGAGGAGGCGGCCGCGAAGGCGGCTCGCTTC
Organism: Aegilops tauschii subsp. strangulata; assembly: GCF_002575655.3. Lineage (NCBI taxonomy): Eukaryota > Viridiplantae > Streptophyta > Magnoliopsida > Poales > Poaceae > Aegilops > Aegilops tauschii. The sequence continues at coordinate 574,063,210 of NC_053036.3, forward strand.
CGCAAGACGGTGAAGCAACCGCAGACCGTGTCGGCGTAAGTTCACATTCTTTCGTATACTCTTTTTGCTTTCTTTTCTCTGGTGGTTCCTGAACCCTTGTCTTTTTCTCCAACGATCAGAGCTCCGTTGTCGCTTGAGCGGGCGGCTAACACCTCCGTCGTCGAGTCGCCGAGGGGGTCTGGGAGCACCACTTGCCGTGTGGACCCCCGCGCCGAGCTTCAGGAGGGGACGGAACGGAACGCGCGGGAGGCGCGGGAGGAGCAGGAGGCGCGGGAGGCGGAGGCACGGAAGGCGGCCGCCGCCCAGGCGGCACGGGAGGAGGAGGCGGCGAAGGTGCTCGCCGACGCCGCAGCCAGGGCCCAAGCGTAGGCTGTAGCTGCAGCGGCGGCGGGGGTGGTCCTGATGGTCACCCCGCTGCGCGTCGTAGCGCCTGGGGACATGGAGCCCTCGCCAGAAGGGGCCAGCGGCGACCAGACAGGACTTGAGAGGGACGACGACGTCATCGTCCTAGAGAGGGCGCCGGTGCCGACCCCGCCAACTGGGGTGGCTCAAGGCGGCAGGCCTGATACGCCGCCTGCGCAGTCGGCGGGGGGCGAGCCGGTCCCGAGGACTGAGATGGCCGGATGCCCCCGAGTCGTCGTGCGGGGAAAGCTGCGTCGGAGCCGCAGCCGGCCGTGGGCTCCAGCTCGACGGCCCAAGATGCGGAGGCGGCCAGCGCTACCTCGGGGTGGATGCCAGGCGGAGGGACGGCCGTGATGAACGTGGCCGCGCAGGACGTCCGGACCCGGCTCCAGGGCCAGGCTATGGCGCTGAGGCAGTTCACCGACGAGTTCCTTGCGACGCGGGCGGCCATCCGGGTTAGTCTTCCCATCTTGCTTCTTCTTGATTTTGATTTCTTCTTGATCTTGATTTCTTCCGTGGGGGCGCGTCAGCGCACCCACTGGGTGTAGTCCCCGAGTTCCGAGTCGGCTGCTGAGCAGGCGGCTTGGAACTTCTTAGTGGATTTGTCTTTGCTATTCTTGTTCTTACTTCGATCTTCTGTCTATCTTGCAGGACTACCACAATCTTCGTGCGGCCGCCTTCAACCCCAGGCTCGGGAGCTGACCCAGAAGACTGCCGACCTTACTGAGAGCCGAGGTACGTGCTTTGTTCTTTATCTCATGTGGGGGCGCGTCAGCGCACCCACTGGGTGTAGTCCCCGAGATTCGGGCCGACTGCTGAGCAGTCGGGTCGGATCTTTCTTGACGACTTCCTCTTACTGTTCTTTCTTTTTCTGCCGTCTCTGCAGCGGCCAACGCCAGTCTGAGGGCACAGCTGGGGGAGTCTCAGACTGCCCTTCGTGCCAAGGATGCCGAGCTCGCCGCCTTGGTGCAGGAACGCGACCGCCTGGCCAAGAAGTTGGCCGACCAGGAGGAAGGCCACAAGGCGGCTCTGAAGGCGGTGCAGGACCGCGAAGCCGCCCTCCAGGCCGAGTACGAGACGGAGGCGGCTAGCTGGGCTGAGGCCAGGCAAACTCTGATCTCTGGCTATGGTCAGATCGAAGATCTGGTTCACGGTAAGCCGCCTACCTCTTCGTCCTTTCTTGCCATCTGCCACTTTTGGCTCGTTTTCTGACTTGGTGCTCTTTTCTTCTTCTCTTCTTCCTTCTTGCGCAGAATATTTCCCTGGCTATTCTACCGCCGCCAACCAGACCATCGAGGCCCGCCGCCAGGCGCGGAGGCAGGCTGGCTTCGAGATTTCGCCAACCACCGGCCGTTCGCTGGAGGAGCAGCTCTTGGCGATCCAGGCCCGCATCCAGCCGGCTCACCGACTGCTCCGCCGGCTTCAGCGTGCCGGGGCGCAAGTCTTGGCCGCCCTCTGGCCCGGCCAAGTGGTTCCTCGCACCCCCAGTCGGACTGCCGACTGGCTCGAGGTGGCAGTCGGCCGCTTCGAAGCCTGGAAGGCCTCGGCGGCTCGCTCCGGCGCTAGGCGGGCGCTGGAGTTCGTCAAGGCCTGGTATCCCAGCCTGAGCCTGGATCAGCTGGCTACCTGGCGGCAGCAAGACGACACGGAGCTGGAGCCGGCGCGGCCGGGTATCATCCGGCGGGCTTCGGCGATCGCCGACTACACCGACACCAGCGTCTTCGCCCCCGAGGTGGATGACAACGGTGTCGCCCAGCCGGAGGAGTGGTTCGGGCTGAACCCGGCGGACGGTGAAGACTCGGCGGAGGAGATCGACTCCAGCGACGAGGGCGAAGAGGAGGAGGAGGAGGGTGAAGACGCCGAGCCGGCTGGTGGAGCAGCCGACCAGCCTCAGCTTGACCGCGCCTCCAGCACTACGTCGCGTGCGAGTACGTCGCCTGCCACTGGTGCTGACCAAGCCGAGACCCGCTAGGCGGCCACTCCTTCAGCCGGCGGGGCCGTCTCCACCGACCAGCTCGGCTTCCGCGCCGCGCCTTAGTCTGCCATCTTTTGTTTTCCTATCTTGTTACTTTTGGAACAATGTTTGGTTAAGTCCGCACAATTCCACCCACTGGGTGTATTCGAACTTATGTCTGTTGCCGGCCTGTTGGGGGCTTTATATGTATATATAACTTATGCACGCAGTTGGCCTTTCCTTGTACTTTGCTTTTTATCCTTCCGCTGTTTCCTTTGCCGCCCTCCCTTGGTTGCCGCCTCCCCAGTCCAACAGTTGCTCTGCAATCTGTAGCTGGAGGAGTGCTTGGCCAATTGGGGGGGAGTACTCTAGCTTTGCTGGACATAAGCTAAGTGTTTAGGAAGCCGGCCAGCCGGCTGTTCTAACAGCCGGCAGGCGTGTTTGGAGGCCGTCCTTTTGCTATATAAGTTCGTTGGTCCTTAGCCGTTTTTCGTGTGGGCATCCTTTCTGCCATGCCTCTTGCTAGTCGGACAGTCGGTTCTTCGAGCTACGACTTTCAACAAGAGAGGACTCGGGAGCCGGCACACTACTTTTCTGACTTCAGGTAGAACTTTTAATATAGCTAAAGGCGGCCAGTCCCCGGGCCGACTAGTCGAACCCGGTGCCAGACAAGAAATCAAATGTAATAATACATTCATGGATATGACACTTGTCATTCATAGATAGACAAAGGCAGTCCTCAAGTACTGTTAGGGGGGCCTGTTGGTTTGCACTGAATACAAAAGGGTAGCATTATACATACTGCTTTCAACTGTAAAATCGTCTCAGGAGGTTTGCGTTCCATGGTCGCTCCGACTCCTTTCGGAGTCGTCTCTCTTGCGTGCTCTTGGTTTTGTGCGTCGATCAAGTAGTAGGAGTCGTTGTCGAGTGCCTTGCTGACGACGAAGGGGCCTTCCCAAGGGGCCGAGAGCTTGTGCTGGCCGGCTGTTCGCGGGATCAGCCGGCGCACAAGGTCGCCCTCTTGGAAGGATCTTGGCTTGACCTTGCGGTTGTAGTAGCAGCGCAGCCCTTGCTGGTAGATGGCGGACCGGCTGAGTGCTAATAGCCGGCCTTCTTCCAGTAGGTCGACGTCGTCTTCTCTTGCTTCTTTGGCCTCCTCCTCCGTGTACATGGTGATCCGAGGCGAGTCGAACTCGATGTCTGTTGGGATGACAGCCTCGGCACCGTACACGAGGAAAAATGGAGTGAAGCCGGTTGACTTGTTGGGTGTAGTGCGCAGACTCCAGAGGACAGCCGGCAGCTCATCGAGCCAGCAGCCGGCTGATCGCTCCAGTGGTACAACCAGTCGGGGCTTGATGCCGGAGAGGATAAGTCCATTTGCTCGCTCGACCTGGCCGTTTGACTGCGGGTGGGCAACGGACGCTAAGTCCAGTCGGATGCCCTGCGTCGCGCATAAACGTGCCAGTGCTCCTTTGGCGAAGTTCGTGCCGTTGTCGGTGATGATGCTGCGCGGCACGCCGTACCGAGTAGTGATGTCGGTGATGAATGTCACGGCAGTCGGCCCGTTCAGCTTCTTAATCGGCTTTGCTTCGATCCACTTTGTGAACTTGTCCACAGCGACCAGTAGATGTGTCAAGCCGCCGCGGGCTGTCTTGAAAGGGCCCATCATGTCCAGTCCCCAGACCGCAAAAGTGAAGGAAATATGCCCTAGAGGCAATAATAAAGTATTATATATTTCCTTATATCATGATAAATGTTTATTATTCATGCTAGAATTGTATTAACCGGAAACATAATACATGTGTGAATACATCGACAAACAAAGTGTCACTAGTATGCCTCTACTTGACTAGCTCGTTAATCAAAGATGGTTATGTTTCCTAGCCATAGACATGAGTTGTCATTTGATTAACGGGATCACCTCATTAGGAGAATGACGTGATTGACATGACCCATTACATTAGCTTAGCACCCGATCGTTTAGTATGTTGCTATTGCTTTCTTCATGACTTATACATGTTCCTATGACTATGAGATTATGCAACTCCCGTTTATCGGAGGAACACTTTGTGTGCTACCAAACGTCACAACGTAACTGGGTGATTATAAAGGTGCTCTACAGGTGTCTCCAAAGGTACTTGTTGGGTTGGCGTATTTCGAGATTAGGATTTGTCACTCCGATTGTCGGAGAGGTATCTCTGGGCCCACTCGGTAAGGCACATCACTATAAGCCTTGCAAGCATTGTGACTAATGAATTAGTTACGGGATGATGTATTACGGAACGAGTAAAGAGACTTGCCGGTAATGAGATTGAACTAGGTATCGAGATACCGACGATCGAATCTCGGGCAAGTAACATACCGATGACAAAGGGAACAACGTATGTTGTTATGCGGTCTGACCGATAAAGATCTTCTTAGAATATGTGGGAGCCAATATGGGCATCTAGGTCCCGCTATTGGTTATTGACCGGAGAGGTGTCTCGGTCATGTCTACATAGTTCTCGAACCCGAAGGGTCCGCACGCTTAACGTTACGATGACAGTTTTATTGAGTTTTGATGTACCGAAGGAGTTCGGAGTCCCGGATGAGATCGGGGACATGACGAGGAGTCTCGAAATGGCCGAGACGTAAAGATCGATATATTGGACGACTATATTCGGACTTCGGAAAGGTTCCGAGTGATTCGGGTATTTTTCGGAGTACCGGAGAGTTACGGGAATTCGTATTGGGCCTTAATGGGCCATACGGGAAAGGAGAGAAAGACCCCAAAGGGTGGCCGCACCCCTCCCCATGGGCTAGTCCGAATTGGACGAGGGAGGGGGGGCGCCCCCTTCCTTCTTTCTCCTTCCCCCTTCCCTTCTCCTACTCCCACAAGGAAAGGAGGAGTCCTACTCCCGGTGGGAGTAGGACTCCCCCCTTTGGCGCGCCTCTTCCCTTGGCCGACTGCCTCCTCCTTGCTCCTTTATATACGGTGGCAGGGGGGCACCCCATAGACACAACAATTGATCCTTGAGATCTCTTAGCCGTGTGCGGTGCCCCCCTCCACCAAATTACACCTCGATAATACAGTTGCGGAGCTTAGGCGAAGCCCTGCGTCGGTGGAACATCATCATCGTCACCACGCCGTCGTGCTGACGAAACTCTCCCTCAACACTCGGCTGGATCGGAGTTCGAGGGACGTCATCGAGCTGAACGTGTGTAGAACTCGGAGGTGCCGTACGTTCGGTACTTGATCGGTCGGATCGTGAAGACGTACGACTACATCAACCGCGTTGTGATAACGCTTCCGCTGTCGGTCTACGAGGGTACGTGGACAACACTCTCCCCTCTCGTTGCCATGCATCACCATGATCTTGCGTGTGCGTAGGAAATTTTTTGAAATTACTACGTTCCCCAACAGTGGCATCCGAGCCTGGTTTTATGCGTTGATGCTATGCACGAGTAGAACACAAGTGAGTTGTGGGCGATATAAGTCATACTGCTTACCAGCATGTCATACTTTGGTTCAGCGGTATTGTGAGATGAAGCGGCCCGGACCGACATTACGCGTACGCTTACGCGAGACTGGTTTCACCGTTCGGAGCACTCGTTGCTTAAAGGTGACTGGCGGGTGTCTGTCTCTCTCACTTTAGTTGAACCGAGTGTGGCTACGCCCGGTCCTTGCGAAGGTTAAAACAGCACCAACTTGACAAACTATCGTTGTGGTTTTGATGCGTAGGTAAGAACGGTTCTTACTAAGCCCGTAGCAGCCACGTAAAATATGCAACAACAAAGTAGAGGTCGTCTAACTTGTTTTTGCAGGGCATGTTGTGATGTGATATGGTCAAGACATGATGTGATATAATGTGTTGTATGAGATGATCATGTTTTGTAACCGAGTTATCGGTAACTGGCAGGAGCCATATGGTTGTCGCTTTATTGTATGAGATGCAATCGCCATGTAATAGTTTTACTTTATCACTAAGCGGTAGCGATAGTCGTAAAAGCAATAAGTTGGCGAGACGATAACGATACTACGATGGAGATCAAGGTGTCGAGCCGGTGACGATGGTGATCATGATGGTGCTTCGGAGATGGAGATCACAAGCACGGTGCTTCGGAGATGGAGATCACAAGCACAAGATGATGATGGCCATATCATATCACTTACATTGATTGCATGTGATGTTAATCCTTTATGCATCTTATCTTGCTTTGATTGACGGTAGCATTATAAGATGATCTCTCACTAAAATTTCAAGATAAAAGTGTTCTCCCTGAGTATGCACCGTTGCAAAAGTTCTTCGTGCTGAGACACCACGTGTTAATTGGGTGTGATAGGCTCTACGTTCAAATACAACGGGTGCAAAACAGTTGCACACGCGGAATACTCAGGTTAAACTTGACGAGCCTAGCATATGTACAGATATGGCCTCAGAACACAGAGACCGAAAGGTCGAGCGTGAATCATATAGTAGATATGATCAACATAGCGATGTTCACCATTGAAACTACTCCATCTCACGTGTTAATCGGACATGGTTTAGTTGCTTTGGATCACGTAATCACTTAGATGATTAGAGAGATGTCTATCTAAGTGGGAGTTCTTAAGTAATATGATTAATTGAACTTAAATTTATCATGAACTTAGTCCTGATAGTATTTTGCAAATTATGTTGTAGATCAATAGCTCGCGTTGTTGCTTCCCTGTTTATTTCTGATATGTTCCTAGAGAAAAATTATGTTGAAAGATGTTAGTAGCAAAGATGCGGATTGGATCCGTGATCTGAGGATTATCCTCATTGCTGCACAGAAAAAATTATGTCCTTGATGCACCGCTAGGTGACAGACCTATTGCAGGAGTAGATGCAGACGTTATGAACGTTTGGCTAGCTCAATATGATGACTACTTGATAGTTTAGTGCACCATGCTTAACGGCTTAGAATCGGGACTTCAAAGACGTTTTGAACGTCATGGACCATATGAGATGTTCCAGGAGTTGAAGTTAATATTTCAAGCAAATACCCGAGTTGAGAGATATGAAGTCTCCAACAAGTTCTATAGCTAAAAGATGGAGGAGAATCGCTCAACTAGTGAGCATGTGCTCAGATTGTCTGGGTACTACAATCGCTTGAATCAAGTGGGAGTTAATCTTCCAGATAAAATAGTGATTGACAGAATTCTCTAGTCACCATCACCAAGTTAGTAGAACTTCGTGATGAACTATAGTATGCAAGGGATGACGAAAGTAATTCCCAAGCTCTTCGTGATGCTGAAATCGACGAAGGTAGAAATCAAGAAAAACATCAAGTGTTGATGGTTAACAAGACCACTAGTTTCAAGAAAAGGGCAAAGGGATAGAAGGCGAACTTCAAGTAGAACGGCAAGCAAGTTGCTGCTCAAGTGAAGAAGCCTAAGTCTGGTCCTAAGCCTGAGACTAAGTGCTTCTACTGCAAAGGGACTGGTCACTGGAAGCGGAACAACCCCAACTATTTGGTGGATAAGAAGGATGGCAAAGTGAACAAAGGTATATTGGATATACATGTTATTGATGTGTACTTTACCAGTGTTTATAGCAACCCCTCGGTATTCGATACTGGTTCAGTTGCTAAGAGTAGTAACTCAAAACGGGAGTTGCAGAATAAACAGAGACTAGTAAAAGGAGAGGTGACGATGTGTGTTGGAAGTAGTTCCAAGATTGATATGATCATCATCGCACACTCCCTATACTTTCGGGATTAGTGTTGAAACTAAATAAGTGTTATTTGGTGTTTGCGTTGAGCATGAATATGATTTGATCATGTTTATTGCAATACGGTTATTCATTTAAGTTAGAGAACAATTGTTGTTCTGTTTACATGAATAAAAACCTTCTATGGTCATACACACCAACGAAAATGGTTTGTTGGATCTCGATCGTAGTGATACATATAATCATAATATTGAAGCCAAAAGATGCAAAGTTAATAATGATAGTGCAAACTATTTGTGGCACTGCCGTTTAGGTCATATTGGTGTAAAGCGCATGAAGAAACTCCATACTGATGGGATTTTGGAATCACTTGATTATGAATCACTTGATGCTTGTGAACCGTGCCTCATGGGCAAGATGACTAAAACGCCGTTCTCCGGAACTATGGAGAGAGCAACAGATTTGTTGGAAATCATACATACGGATGTATGTGGTCCGATGAATATTGAGGCTCGTAAGGTATCATTATTTTCTGACCTTCACAGATGATTTGAGCAGATATGGGTATATCTACTTAATGAAACAGAAGTCTGAAACATTTGAAAAGTTCATATAATTTCAGAGTGAAGCGAAAATCATCGTAACAAGAAAATAAAGTTTCTACGATTTGATCGTGGAGAAGAGTATTTTAGTTACGACTTTGGCCTTCAGTTAAAACAATGTGAAATAGTTTCACTACTCACGCCACCTGGAACACCACAGCATAATGGTGTGTCCGAACGTCATAACCGTACTTTATTGGATATAGTGCAATCTATGATGTCTCTTACCAATTTACCACTATCGTTTTGGGGTTATGCATTAGAGACAGCTACATTCACGTTAAATAGGGCACCATCAAAATCCGTTGAGACGACGCCTTATGAACTGTGGTTTGGCAAGAAACCAAAGTTGTCGTTTCTTAAAGTTTGGGGTTGTGATGCTTATGTGAAAAAGTTTCATCCTGATAAGCTCAAACCTAAATCGGAGAAATGTGTCTTCATAGGATACCCAAAGGAGACAGTTGGGTACACCTTCTATCACAGATCCGAAGGCAAGACATTCATTGCTTAGTATGGATCCTTTCTAGAGAAGGAGTTTCTCTCGAAAGATGTGAGTGGGAGGAAAGTAGAACTTGATGAGGTAACTGTACCTGCTCCCTTATTGGAAAGTAGTTCATCACAGAAATCTGTTCCTGTGACTCCTACACCAATTAGTGAGGAAGTTAATGATGATGATCATGTAACTTCAGATCAAGTTACTACCAAACCTCGTAGGTAAAGCAGAGTAAGATCCGCACCAGAGTGGTACGGTAATCCTCTTCTGGAGGTTATGTTACTAGACCATGTCGAACCTACGAACTATGAGGAAGCGATGATGAGCCCAGATTCCGCAAAATGGCTTGAGGCCATGAAATCTGAGATGAGATCCATGTATAAAAACAAAGTATGGACTTTGATTGACTTGCCCAATGATCGGCGAGTCATTGAGAATAAATGGATCTTCAAGAGGAAGACGGATGTTGATAGTAGTGTCACTATCTACAAAGCTAGAATTGTCGCAAAAAGGTTTTCGACAAGTTCAAGATGTTGACTACGATAAGAGTTTCTCACTCGTATCTATGCTTAAGTCTGTCTGAATCATGTTAGCAATTGCCGCATTTTATGAAATATGGCAAATGGATAAACAAAACTACATTCCTTAATGGATTTATTAAAGAAGAGTTGTATATGATGCAACCAGAAGGTTTTGTCAATCCTAAAGGTGCTAACAAAATATGCAAGCTCCAGCGATCCATCAATGGACTGGTGCAAGCATCTCGGAGTTGGAATATACGCTTTGATAAATTGATCAAAGCATATAGTTGTATACAGACTTGCGGTGAAGCCTGTATTTACAAGAAAGTGAGTGGGAGCACTACAGCATTTCTGATAAGTATATGTGAATGACATATTGTTAATCAGAAATAATGTAGAATTATTCTGCAAAGCATAAAGGAGTGTTTGAAAGGAGTTTTTCAAAGATAGACCTCGGTGAAGCTGCTTACATATTGAGCATCAAGATCTACAGAGATAGATGAAGACGCTTGATAAGTTTTCAATGAGCACATACCTTAACAAGATTTAGAAGTAGATCAAAATAGAACAGTCAAAGAAAGAGTTCTTGCCTGTGTTACAAGGTGTGAAATTGAGTAAAGACTCAAAGCCCGACCACGACAGAAGATAGAAAGAGAATGAAAGTCATTCCCTATGCCTTGGCCATAGGTTCTATAAAGTATGCCATGCTGTGTACCAGATCTATTGTATACCCTTCGCTGATTTTGGCAAGGGAGTACAATAGTGATCTAGGAGTAGATCACTGGACAGCGGTCAAAATTATCCTTAGTGGAATAAGGATATGTTTCTCGATTATGGAAGTAACAAAAGGTTCGTCGTAAAGGGTTACGTCGATGCAAGTTTTGACACTAATCTAGATGACTCTAAGTCTCGGTCTAGATACATATTGAAAGTGGGAGCAATTAGCTAGAGTAGCTCCGTGCAGAGCATTGTAGACATAGAAATTTGCAAAATACTTACGGATCTGGATGTGACAGACCCGTTGACTAAAATTATCTCACAATCAAAACATGATCACACCTTAGTACTCTTTGGGGGTTAATCACATAGCGATGTGAACTAGATTATTGACTCTAGTAAACCCTTTGAGTGTTGGTCACATAGATGTGAACTATGGGTGTTAATCACATGGTGATGTGAATTATTGATGTTAAATCACATGGCGTTGTGAACTAGATTATTGACTCTAGTGCAAGTGGGAGACTGAAGGAAATATGCCGTAGAGGCAATAATAAAGTATTATATATTTCCTTATATCATGATAAATGTTTATTATTCATGCTAGAATTGTATTAACCGGAAACATAATACATGTGTGAATACATAGACAAACAAAGTGTCACTAGTATGCCTCTACTTGACTAGCTCGTTAATCAAAGATGGTTATGTTTCCTAGCCATAGACATGAGTTGTCATTTGATTAACGGGATCACCTCATTAGGAGAATGACGTGATTGACATGACCCATTACATTAGCTTAGCACCCGATCGTTTAGTATGTTGCTATTGCTTTCTTCATGACTTATACATGTTCCTATGACTATGAGATTATGCAACTCCCGTTTACCGGAGGAACACTTTGTGTGCTACCAAACGTCACAACGTAACTGGGTGATTATAAAGGTGCTCTACAGGTGTCTCCAAAGGTACTTGTTGGGTTGGCGTATTTCGAGATTAGGATTTGTCACTCCGATTGTCGGAGAGGTATCTCTGGGCCCACTCGGTAATGCACATCACTATAAGCCGTGCAAGCATTGTGACTACTGAATTAGTTACGGGATGATGTATTACGGAATGAGTAAAGAGACTTGCCGGTAACGAGATTGAACTAGGTATCGAGATACCGACGATCGAATCTCGGGCAAGTAACATACCGATGACAAAGGGAACAACGTATGTTGTTATGCGGTCTGACCGATAAAGATCTTCGTAGAATATGTGGGAGCCAATATGGGCATCCAGGTCCCACTATTGGTTATTGATCGGAGAGGTGTCTCGGTCATGTCTACATAGTTCTCGAACCCGAAGGGTCCGCACGCTTAACGTTACGATGACAGTTTTATTGAGTTTTGATGTACCGAAGGAGTTCGGAGTCCCGGATGAGATCGGGGACATGACGAGGAGTCTCGAAATGGCCGAGACGTAAAGATCGATATATTGGACGACTATATTCGGACTTCGGAAAGGTTCCGAGTGATTCGGGTATTTTTCGGAGTACCGGAGAGTTACGGGAATTCGTATTGGGCCTTAATGGGCCGTACGGGAAAGGAGAGAAAGACCCCAAAGGGTGGCCGCACCCCTCCCCATGGGCTAGTCCGAATTGGACTAGGGAGGGGGGGCGCCCCCTTCCTTCTTTCCCCTTCCCCCTTCCCTTCTCCTACTCGCACCTACACAAAGTGCGCCATTACTAAGTTTGACCAAGGTTTGACCAAGTCATACACATACTAATGGCGCACTTTGTGAAGGTGCGCCATTACTATGTCAACTAGTAATGGCGCACTACCCCTGGTGCGCCATTACTAACTTTCTTTACCCCCCCCCCCCCACCCCCCCCCCCCCCCCCGTGGACCGCCTTTTCAGTTTTAAAAAAATAAAAGAAAATGATGGAAATGTCAAAAAAATAAAATAAAATAAGTTTCCCATCTGATATGTGGTCGAGTTGTTGGGAAAATTTACAAATATGAATTTCGACTTTATCTGCAAAATCTCTAGTAAAATGGGCATAACTTTTGCATACGAACTCGGATTAAAAGTTTTTTATATGAATCCCCAAAAACCTAACAGAACAAAAGATACGGGGCTTTCAAGATCTAGAGGGGGAAAATGGAAAAAGTTTCAAACTTACTAGTGCCGCACCATTTGCTAGGTGCGCCACTAGTTTCAAACTTACTGGTGGCGGACCTTTCGGGAAGTTTAACCACGCAGTGCGATTTGACTTGAGATTAAGCGATAGTGAGCATTACTAAGTCAGATAGTAATGGCGCACCAGATAGGCATAGTAATGGCGCACTATAGGTGTGCCATTACTATCTGGGATACTAATGGCGCACCAGAGGTGCGCCATTACTATTTGTTACTAATGGCGTGATAATAGTGGTGCACCTATAGTGCGCCATTAATGGCCAAAACAGGTGCGCCACTAATTAGCCTTTTCCTAGTAGTGGGATCTCGGTCTCATCGAGATGGGCTTGCAAACTCTCTGTTGCCTATTGCAATAATTTCGGTCCCACCGAGATATGCAATCGGCTCCACCGAGTTTGCTTGGCCAACTCTCTGTTTTGCTTATTACCCAAATCGGTCCCACCGAGTTTGAGTAATCGGTCAAACCAAGATGAGGATTTACCCTAACGCTAACACATCGGTCCCACCGAGTTGATCCATTTGGTCCCACCGAAATGCCTAACGGTCACATTTTGAGCTAAATCGGTCCGACCGAGTTTGGTGATTTGTGTGTAACGGTTAGATTTTGTGTGGAGGCTATATATAACCCTCCACCCACTCTTCATTCATGGAGAGAGCCATCAGAACATGCCTAAACTTCCAACATACATTTTCTGAGAGAGAACCACCTACCACTACAAAAAAATACACTTCCGTGATGATGCGTGTTTGTCACAGTAGGTCACATTTTTTGTCATGCATGTACATCCATGACAGAATCAAGATAGTCATACCTATGCTGTCGTAGAAGTGTTCCATGACATTACCAAAATTATCATCACGGAAGTGTTCACTTCCATGACGATAAATCGCGCATCACAGAAGTGCTTTCGTCAAGGGTGACCGACACGTGGCATCCACCGTAACGGAACGCCGTTAAGCTATCGGGTCGGGTTTTGGATCCGATAACCCGTTAACAGCCCCGACCAATGGGGATTTTCCACGTGTAAAATCATCATTGGCTGGAGGAAATACGGGTCGGCTCATCGCTGGGACAGATGTCATCCACTCATTGGACAGAAGGCGCCTATGATACGTCGACACGTGGCACAGCCCAACAGTGGCCCATTCCTGTGAAAAGGCCGGCCCGTTTCACTTGGTAAAAAGCTGGCGGGCCGGCCCATGGAAAGCCTGTTAATGGCCTGTTCGCATATAGCCCATTTACAGCCCGCCAACCCAAGGCCTGTTACGCCCTATTTGAATTAGGCCCAGTTGCATCATCTGGGCCATCCAATATGATTCCAGCCCGTTTTCACTTCTGGCCCATGTATGGCCCATGACGTCTTTGGGCCCATATGAGGCCCTATGTAACTCTTGGCCTATTAATGGCCCGTGCTGAAACTGGCCCGTAATGAACAGTGTATTACTTTACACCCATTAACGGCCCGTGGTGAAACTGGCCCGTAATGAACAGTGTATCACTTTATACCCATTAACGGCCCGTTATTCCGTTGGGCCGTTTCCAGCCCATGTTATCTTTCGTCCTTCTCAGAGCCCATTTATTCTTGGGCTACTTTCCAGCATTCGTTTACTTACGGCCCGTTACTGTCATTTTCTGCTTGTGGGCCAAATTCAACCCATCGTTACAGTTGGCCCGTTTGTGGTCCGTTAATACGTTGGGTCGTTTTCATAGCGTCATCAAATACGGCCTATTAACGATGGCCCGTTATGGTCGGCCCATGAACGGACGATTCCAACTCTAGCCCGTTTACAGCCAGAATGCGTTCTGTTTGGCCCATGTTTGGCCAATCGATCATACGACCCGTATAAGGCCCATTGATGATACAGCTCGTAGAAGGCCCATTGTTTCTACGGCCCGTAGAAGGCCCATGTTTCTATGGCCCGTAGAAGGCCCACTGTTTCTATGGCCCGTAGGAGGCCCAATGTCACTACAATAAATATTAGCCCATGGTTATTGTGGCCTAGTTTTAAAAAATAGGTTATTGCAGCCACTAGCAAACCGCGGAAAAAGAACTGCAATGACTACAAGCAAACAAATAAACAAGACAACAAGGAAATAAATAAGCAAGCAACTTACGCTAGGCTATCACGGCTATCACACATATTACATCCGCTGGGTATCAAAGTTCGCCACCAGTGCAAATAAACGCGCCGACAAAAGAATATACAAAACTGAGAGCACTTCAGAAGGCACGAGGCCTGGCCACTGTTGGAAATATGCCCTAGAGGCAATAATAAAATGGTTATTATTATATTTCCTTGGTCATGATAATTGTCTATTGTTCATGCTATAATTGTGTTATCCGGAAATTGTAATACATGTGTGAATACATAGACCACAACATGTCCCTAGTAAGCCTCTAGTTGACTAGCTCGTTGATCAACAAATAGTCATGGTTTCCTGACTATGGACATTGGATGTCATTGATAACGGGATCACATCATTAGGAGAATGATGTGATGGACAAGACACAATCCTAAGCATAGCACAAGATCGCGTAGTTCGTTTGCCAGAGCTTTTCCAAATGTCAAGTATCATTTCCTTAGACCATGAGATTGTGCAACTCCTGGATACCACAGGAGTGCTTTGGGTGTGCCAAACGTCACAACGTAACTGGGTGGCTATAAAGGTGCACTACGGGTATCTCCGAAAGTGTCTGTTGGGTTGGCACGAATCGAGACTGGGATTTGTCACTCCGTATGACGGAGAGGTATCTCTGGGCCCACTTGCTAATGCATCATTATAATGAGCTCAATGTGACCAAGTGTTTGGTCACGGGATCATGCATTACGGTACGAGTAAAGTGACTTGCCGGTAACGAGATTGAACAAGGTATTGGGATACCGACGATCGAATCTCGGGCAAGTAACGTACCGACTGACAAAGGGAATTGTATACGGGATTGATTGATTCCTCGACATCGTGGTTCATCCGATGAGATCAACGTGGAACATGTGGGAGCCAACATGGGTATCCAGATCCCGCTGTTGGTTATTGACCCGAGAGTCGTCTCGGTCATGTCTGCATGTCTCCTGAACCCGTAGGGCCTACACACTTAAGGTTCGGTGACGCTAGAGTTGTAGAGATATTAGTATGCGGTTAACCAAAATTTGTTCGGAGTCCCGGATGAGATCCCGGACGTCATGAGGAGTTCCGGAATGGTCCGGAGGTAAAGATTTATATATGGGAAGTCCCATTTTGGCCACCGGAAAATGTTCGGTATTTTCGATATTGTACCGGGAAGGTTCTAGAAGGTTCCGACGTGGGGCCCACCTGCATGGGGGGACCCGCATGAACGTGGATAGTGGGGGCAAGGCCCCACACCCCTGGTCAAGGCACACCAAGATCCCACCTTCGAAGGAATAAGATCATATCCCGAAGGGATAAGATCAAGATCCCTAAAAAAGGGGGATAACAATCAGTGGGGAAGGGAAATGATGGGATTTCTTTCCCCCACCTTTGCCAAGGCCCCAATGGACTTGGAGGGCAAGAAACCAGCCCCCACCCATATATATAGTGGGGAGGCGCATGAGAGCAGCACCTCAAGCCCTGGCGCCTCCCTCCCTCCCGTGACACCTCTTCCTCCCCGCTTGCGCTTGGGGAAGCCCTGCCGGGATCCCACTACTTCCAACACCACGCCGTCGTGTTGCTGGATCTCCATCAACTTCTCCTCCCCCCTTTCTGGATCAAGAAGGAGGAGACGTCCCCGCTCCGTACGTGTGTTGAACGCGGAGGTGCCGTCCGTTCGGCGCTAGGATCATCGGTGATTTGGATCACGACGAGTACGACTCCATCAACCCCGTTCTCTTGAACGCTTCCGCGTGCGATCTACAAGGGTATGTAGATGCACTCCCCTCTCTCTCGTTGCTAGATGACTCCATAGATTGATCTTGGTGATACGTAGAAAACTTTAAATTTCTGCTACGATCCCCAACAGTGGCATCATGAGCTAGGTCTATGTGTAGTTTCTATGCACGAGTAGAACACAAACTTGTTGTGGGCGTAGATGTTGTCAATTTATTGCCACTACTAGTCTTATCTTGTTTCGGCGGCATCGTGGGATGAAGCGGCCCGGACCGACCTTACACGTACGCTTACGTGAGACAGGTTCCACTGACTGACATGCACTAGTTGCATAAGGTGGCTAGCGGGTGTCTGTCTCTCCCACTTTAGTCGAATCGGATTCGATGAAAAGGGTCCTTATGAAGGGTAAATAGAAGTTGGCATATCACGTTGTGGTTTTACGTAGGTAAGAAACGTTCTTACTAGAAACCTATAGAAGCCACGTAAAAACATGCAACAACAATTAGAGGACGTCTAACTTGTTTTTGCAGGATATGCCTTGTGATGTGATATGGCCAAAAGGATGTGATGAATGAAATATATGTGATGTATGAGATTGATCATGTTCTTGTAATAGGAATCACGACTTGCATGTCGATGAGTATGACAACCGGCAGGAGCCATATGAGTTGTCTTTATTTTTTGTATGACCTGCGTGTCATTGAATAACGCCATGTAAATTACTTTACTTTATTGCTAAACATGTTAGCCATAGAAGTAGAAGTAATCGTTGGCGTGACAACTTCATGAAGACACGATGATGGAGATCATGATGATGGAGATCATGGTGTCATGCCGGTGACGAAGATGATCATGGCGCCGCGAAGATGGAGATCAAAGGAGCAATATGATACTGGCCATATCATGTCACTATTTGATTGCATGTGATGTTTATCATGTTTTACATCTTATTTGCTTAGAACGACTGTAGCTTAAATAAGATGATCCCTCGCAATAATTTCAAGAAAGTGTTCCCCCTAACTGTGCACCGTTGCGAAGGTTCCTTGTTTCGAAGCACCACGTGATGATCGGGTGTGATAGATTCTAACGTTCGAATACAACGGGTGTAAGCCAGATTTACACACGCAATACACTTAGGTTGACTTGACGAGCCTAGCATGTACAGACATGGCCTCGGAACACGGAAGACCGAAAGGTCGAGCATGAGTCGTATAGAAGATACGATCAACATGAAGATGTTCACCGATGTTGACTAGTCCGTCTCACGTGATGATCGGACACGGCCTAGTTGACTCAGATCATGTTTCACTTAGATGACTAGAGGGATGTCTATCTGAGTGGGAGTTCATTGAATAATTTGATTAGATGAACTTAATTATCATGAACTTAGTCTAAAATCTTTACAATATGTCTTGTAGATCAAATGGCCCACGCTAATGTTGCCCTCAACTTCAACGCGTTCCTAGAGAAAACCAAACTGAAAGATGATGGCAGCAACTATACGGACTGGGTCCGGAACCTGAGGATCATCCTCATTGCTGCCAAGAAAGATTATGTCCTAGAAGCACCGCTAGGTGACGCACCCATCCCAGAGAATCAAGACATTATGAACGCTTGGCAGCAGCGTGCTGATGATTACTCCCTCGTTCAGTGCGGCATGCTTTACAGCTTTGAACCGGGGCTCCAAAAGTGTTTTGAGCAACACGGAGCATATGAGATGATCGAAGAGCTGAAAATGGTTTTCCAAGCTCATGCCCGGGTCGAGAGATATGAAGTGTTCGAGAAGTTCTTCAGTTGTAAGATGGAGGAAAATAGTTCTGTCAGTGAGCACATACTCAAAATGTCTGGGTTACACAACCGCTTGACTCAGCTGGGAGTTAATCTCCCGGATGACGCGGTCATTGACAGAATCCTTCAGTCGCTTCCACCGAGCTACAAGAGCTTTGTTATGAACTTCAATATGCAGGGGATGGAAAAGACCATTCCTGAGGTATATTCAATGCTGAAATCAGCGGAGGTGGCGATCAAAAAGGAACATCAAGTGTTGATGGTGAATAAAACCACTAAGTTCAAGAAAGCCAAGGGTAAGAAGAACTTCAAGAAGGACGACAAGGGAGTTGCCACGCCCGGTAAGCCAGTTGCCGGGAAGAAGGCAAAGAATGGACCCAAGCCTGAGACTGAGTGCTTTTATTGCAAGGGAAGTGGTCACTGGAAGCGGAGCTGCCCCAACTACTTGGCGGACAAGAAGGCCGGAAACACCAAAGGTATATGTGATATACATGTTATTGACGTGTACCTTACCAGCACTCGTAGTAGCTCCTGGGTATTTGATACCGGTGCGGTTGCTCATATTTGTAACTCAAAGCAGGAGCTGCGGAATAAACGGAGACGGGCAAAGGACGAGGTGACGATGCGCGTCGGGAATGGTTCCAAGGTCGATGTGATCGCCGTCGGCACGCTACCTCTACATTTACCTACGGGATTAGTTTTAAACCTCAATAATTGTTATTTAGTGCCAGCTTTGAGCATGAACATTGTATTAGGATCTCGTTTAATTCGAGATGGCTACTCATTTAAATCCGAGAATAATGGTTGTTCTATTTATATGAGAGATATGTTTCATGGTCGTGCCCCGCTGGTTAATGGTTTATTCTTAATGAATCTCGCACGTAGTGTTACACATATTCATAGTGTGAATACCAAAAGATGTAAGGTTGATAATGATAGTCCCACATACTTGTGGCACTGCCGTCTTGGTCACATTGGTGTCAAACGCATGAAGAAGCTCCATGCAGATGGACTTTTGAAGTCTCTTGATTACGAATCATTTGACACGTGCGAACCATGCCTCATGGGTAAGATGACCAAGACTCCGTTCTCTGGAACAATGGAGCGAGCAACCAACTTATTGGAAATCATACATACTGATGTGTGCGGTCCAATGAGCACTACTAGGAAAAGGCCTACTAATGGCGCACCTAATTTGGCCATTAATGGCGCATTAGTGGTGCGCCATTAGTAGCACGTCATTAGTATATTTTACTAATGGCGCACCACTGGTGCGCCATTAGTATCTGGTATACTAATGGCGCACCACAGATGCGCCATTAGTATATACAACAGTGCGCCATTAGTATGCCTCCCAGGGGGCCATCTATACCCAGGTGCTTTGGCATACTAATGGCGCACAACAGCAGGATGCGTCATTAGTAACTTCGGCATACTAATGGCGCACTGTTTAGTGATGCGCCATTAGTATCCTTTGGCATACTAATGGCGCACTATGATGTGATGCGCCATTAGTATGAATATTAGGGTTTTTTTTATTTTTTTATTTTCTGTTTTTTGCACAGGTTACAAAATGTATAATTGGACAAAATATAGACAACACACATCAACAACAGATTCATCGAATACAATAGAAGATTAGTCTCTGAATACAATTCATCATTTTAGTCTCTGAATACAATTCATCATATTAGTCTCCGAATTGAAAAGACCGAACAAAGATAGAACATTATATTACAAGTCTTGAGACCGCGAGTTTGTCTTCACATTACAAGTCGATATCGATCATCTAAACTACCATCACATAGACGAGAGCTGCGGTCATCACGATGAGCATCATCACGATGAAACTCGTCTTCATCCGGTTCCTCCAACGCTCCCTCCCCTCTCCCGCTAGATAGCGGTCGTATCTAGATTCGGCCTCGGCCCTAGTGGCGTACCCTTTGTAACTGTTACCGCTGAATCGGTGAACCTGTCTCCAACACTCCTCCCAGTCGTCGTAGACTCCGGGAACCTTACCCTTGTACACGACATACCACGGCATCGCTATGCAGTAGCGAAACGAAACGTTAGTACCATTTCACAGACAATACATAAGCAATATATAAGTATGCAACAGAACGATCGGAAGAGAAAAGCAAGACATTAATAGCATCGATTACATCTAAGTTGAACGACTCTCGAAACCAAAGAGACATACTACAAGTTCATTAAAGTTTAATTACAACATGAGCCAATCGATGTTTCAGAACTAGACACAGCATCACTGCTTTCGACTCGACTCAAGGGACCGGAGCGTGGATGAAGCCGCCGTCTATCGTGGGAGTCATGAAACAACGGGCGTTGTCAGCCTGCATTTGTAGGATTGTGTCGATGTCACTGTTGGACGGTTGATTTCTGAGGTAGAACTGCCCCGAGGTACGAAGGACATCTTGATGGATGATTTCCGCAAACTCCGACTGGATGCGAAAGAATTCTTGTCTGATGTCCGCGTCCTGGATTGCCCCCAAGCTCGCGGCCCAATCTTTGAGATTATTTGGTAGGAGAAGGTGATTATGGTCCCGCACGATCGCCCGCATGTGATGGATGGCGTAGTAGGCATCCTTCTAACCGCCAGGCGGCTGCTTGACGCAGCAGAACGTCGTATTGTGGGAGAACACGTGCTTGCCGTACTTACGAATAGGCCTGGTGAAGGTGCCTCCAGATTTGACGTAGCCGGGGAGAACATCATCAAGAACCTTCTTGACATTTGTGTAGTCTACGTTCGACTGACAGTCCGGGTCGAAATACGTGGCCATGGAATATTTGGGGCTTAGGAGGATGAGCGTGCAATGTGTGTCACTGCAGAAAACACGGAATGTTAAAAGAAAAACGATCGAAATCTAAGAATTCATATGTTACGGGGCGGTTGAGGGGAGGACTTACTCGGGAAAGTAAGGCACGAGGAAGTTATCCTTATCTTGGTTTGCCAGAATGACGGCTTTGAGGTAAGAACTCGCGACTTGCCGGTCCCCAGCGCTGCCCAAGATCTTGGCACATATGTAGAAGGGGTCGACTATCACGATGTCCGGGGTCTTGTCACGAATGATCCGCATCTCCATACTCAGCGAAAATAGCCGAACGAAGGTGTAGTGCAGTGGATGAAGGTTCAACATAGCGTGGATGTCATCAAACCGCAGGACGATCGTACCCCCGATGGAGTTATCCACAAAGCCCTTGCCCTCTGGCACCTTGGCCGCGAAAACTGGGTATGCCACATCCTTCTCTCGGAGACGCCGCTTCTCCAAAGAAAGAACACTGTCATGCAGACTCCGCATAGCACCGGTAGCAGCATCGAGCATATTTCTCGGTAGCATCGGCCTACCCGCCACATGCACCCTCCTCGAGATATCCGCAGTTGAAGGTGGCCCGTCCTGAGCACGGATCGTACTCGGTGCCGGCTGGCCCGCACCCTTGTTAGTCTTTCTTTTGCGTGCCTTCTTCTTGATCTTCTGTAATGGGACCGAGTTCTGCTCACAGACCGCCTTCTTGAGTGTGTTGGGGCTGATCATATTTGGCACCTCGCCTATCTGAGGCTCGGTGAAGTCGGCAGCTGGAGGCGTCTCCTGAGAGCTGAACTGCAGACGACGCCTGTTGCAACTTGGCTTCTCCGCGGTACCAGCTGGATCGCACACGTCTTTTGTTGAGTTGGGTTCTTGAGAAGGAGGCCCCATGAAGTCGCCACCGTCCCCATGATCGGCAAAGTACTGATCGACGTTGGCAAATGTATCGTCGTCGTCGTCGTTCTGATCCTGTGCCATATGCATGTTTGGATCCAGTGGCATAGGGATGTCCGGCACCGTTGCGGCGGTCTTGCCATGGGGCCGACTTGGCGTCGGCACGACTGGCGGTGTTGTCTTTGGGGTGGTGTCCCCCACCCCCAAACGAATCTGGCTCTTCGGCCAAAGCAGGGGCCAGCTCAGGCAGGCGCTGAGGTTCATCACGTCATCATCGTCGCCCCGATGGGTCGAATCGGAGGTAACACCTCACCGCAGCCTGGCAGCACCCGAACCAGTTGAACCCTAAACAAGTTGGGTGGCATCTGGGTACCGTGGAACAAGGGGTTGCCCGGTTGAATGATTTTGCCCTTGGCGACATCGACCAACTCGTTGTTCACGAAGTGCAGGAGAGTGCACGGAACATCGGCGGCGCCCTGCGAAAACATGTAGGGCGTTAGGGATGCCCAGTCAAAGGCAAGGAGATGAAGTCCTCGGCCGAGAGAGAGGCTTAATTAGTTACCGTGATGATGGCGCCGACCTCGGCTAATGTCGAGGCACCGCCAACGGCGGGCGTGCAGTTGACGGAGGGGCCGCTTGCTGCAGAGGTGCTGGTCGGCGTACACCCGGGTGCATTAAGCTCCCGTGCCGGCGTCGGAGACACCAATGCCGGCTCCGCCGGAGACACCAATGGCCCCGCCATCGCGTTCTGCGAGTTGCTGCCCGTGAAGCTAGGAATCGGGGGCGGCCCCTGTTGGCCGCCCGCAATCCACGCACTAATCCCCTGGATCAAGGTAGGCACAATGGCGGTGATCGTCGCTCCGAGTTGTTGTTGCACTTGCTCTTGGACAATCTCCGGAATCCGCGCCACCTGTGCCCTGAGTTCTTGAACCTCGCGCGCCTGGCTTTCCGAGCTGGTCTTTTTCTCCTTTCGCCCAGCAGTCTCATAGTATGACGACCATTTTGTCGACAAGCCTTTGCCGGCCACACGACCAGCTGACGTCGGCTTACTGAGCTTATCCTTGTCCTTCATTACATTCAACGCCCTATTTAGAGGGGTGTCCCAAGGGTTGCTCTTAGTCGACCCCGCGCTACTGCTTCCAGTCGCCTGCGGAAGGAATGTGAACCATTTAGAAATTTGGCTTCATTAATTAGAATGCAACCATATGGAGCTAATTACGAGGGGGTGTATTCCTTACCAGAACAAGCTCAAGCGCCCTGGTCTTCGGATCCGTGGTAAGATCCTTTGTTTTCGGGTCCTTCTTGTACCGGGCCCTAACAAAGTTCCTGGTCTGCTTGTCACTGTATTTATCAAAGAGGGGCGGTAGGCCTTGCTCGGCACGGTCCGCCTCCTCCTTGTCCCATATAGGCTCCGCCACTCTGTAACCGCCGGGACCGAGTGTGTGTTCCCCTAAGTTCAGCTCCCG
Organism: Aegilops tauschii subsp. strangulata; assembly: GCF_002575655.3. Taxonomy (NCBI): domain Eukaryota; kingdom Viridiplantae; phylum Streptophyta; class Magnoliopsida; order Poales; family Poaceae; genus Aegilops; species Aegilops tauschii. Next base: position 574,086,572 of record NC_053036.3, read on the forward strand.
CATTTCTTTCCCCCACTTACTTGATTCGGAGTTTGCGGTGCTCGTGCAAATGATCTTGGAGTCGTTGTAGTCATCTTCGGTGATCGAAGGATTTTTCTCCTTGATCTTCTCATAACTCTCACCTTTCTCGATCATTCTCTTCACATTGCTTTTCCAAGTAGACAGGGCCTTGCTCATCTTCGTGAGGGCAGCATTGTTCACTTTATTCCCTTTGAGGCTTGTGTTTTAAAATTCAGCGGGGAACTTGTATCGTTCGTGCAGCTTCGTGAAGAGGAGGTTGCGCAAATTCCCTCGGTCAGGATGCCTCAGGTTCTCGGTGTTGATCGAGACGGTGCTCCGGAGAATGCACCCGAGCTGAAGCGAGTACCCCTTGACTATTCGTTCGGGCGCCGTTGGATTCCCGTCGGAGTCCACTTCAGTAACTTCCTCCTTGAGGGTGCGGAGCACGGTCGGGCGCCGGTCCTTCTGTTGCCTCTTCGGTTGGCTGCCATCTGTGCGTGCGCCGCCATCATCAGTAGTGGCATCCTCGGCGGCACCATCAGTGGTGGCATCCTCGGCAGCACAATCAGTGGTGGAATCAGTGGGGTCATCCTCGGCGGTACCATCAGTGGTCTCAGGATCGGTGGGGAAGGTGGCGTCCTCATACAAGTGAGGTTGTTCCTCCATCTCCTGGGACAGCTTCCAGAATGGCTTGTCGACGCCCGAACCCCCGGCCTCATCGTTGTTGGCCATGTTTCTCTCTAAATAGGAACAAAGTTTGGTCAAAAAGTTGGTTATTGTCAAGGAACAAGATCATGGTCTCATCATTTAGGGTTTGTCGACACCGAGGCATCCTAAAAGCTAAGCTTTTATCATTGAGGGTTTTTCGACGCCGAGGCACCCTAAAAGCCTAAGGTTTCATCATTTCGGTTTTTATCGACACCGAGGCACCCTAAAAGCCATGCATTAGTCACAAGTACGCCGGGGCACTTGATCCTACTTAATTAACTACTAAGATACCCCGGCCCATGCATTAGTCACAAGTACCCCATATGTCCTATTTTTAGCAAAGTCATGCTAAAGTTCACGGAAAATTTCAGCATGACCTTTGCTGAAAATAGGACATATGGAGTACCCGAATTTGCCGGAACGGAAGTTAATCGACATTCCGACAAACTCAAGGGCCTCTCGGGTGGACAAGGCAAAAAAGGCCTCCATCACAACATGGAAAATACATTGGCATGTGAAGAATTGATACATCTTCTTGACCATCTACTACAATTGATACATCCTATCAAGAATGGTACACATCACCATATATTGCAAAGATGTACTGGTCAGCAGCAATTTTAACAAGATGTACTGGACAGCAGCAAATTGAGCAAAAAATGTACTGGACAGCAGTATATACAGCAAAAAAATGTACTAGACAGCAGTATATACAGGGGGACAGCAGCTATATTTGCTACTGTTTTTATACCTAATTTTTTGCTACTGTTTTTTTAATTTGCTACTGCTTTTTTTATTTGCTACTGTTTTTATACCTAAACAAGATTTCCCTAGCTATATTTGCTACTCTTTTTTTATTTGCTACTGTTTTTATACCTAATTTTTTTGCTACTGTTTTTAAAATTGCTACTGTTTTTTATACCTAAACAAAATTACCCTAGCTATATTTGCTAATATTTTTTATTTTCTACTATTTTTATACCTAATTTTTTTGGTACTGTTTTTTTTAATTGCTACTGGTTTTGCTACTACCCTAATTTCCTAAAAGATTTCTAACTTTGCTAACTGTGCTAGATTTGCCCTAAAATTTAGCATGACCTATTTGAAAATCTGACATCAGACATCTTATGTTAAAAAGTTTGGCATGACCTATTTGGAAATATGTCATAGATAATTACACAATATTTTCACACAAGTCTTGACAGTTAATGGCATCATTACCAGCAACATAGTTCATAATATCAGGAAATTAGTTCATAGGAGTACACATCCATCATCTAAACTTAACAGCAAGGTTCACATGTAGTTGCATCAACTACGCAACAAGGTTTATATGTAGTTGCATCAACTACACTGCAAGGTTCACATATGCATACTGACCACCCAAAAGCAACATGTAGCTGCATCAACTAAACAACAAGGTTCACATATGCATATGGACTACCCAAAAGCAAGGCCTTTACAAGTCTACATAGTACAATGCAATAGCTTAACAAGAGTGCCACTAGGCTGCTATGCTAACTACTACAAGACTTGTGCTTGATGTAGTGCTGCTGCTACAACAAGTGCACCACAAACAAGCAACAGCAGCAAGAAAATTAAAATTTGGGCTGCTGTTATGTGGTCGTTGGAGGTGCACCACAATGCAGTAGTATGTAGTCTTGATGGCCAGCATCCAGAATTAACAATGGCTTGATGGGTGCAGACACGCATACCATTCCAAAATTGTATGAGCACAAAAGAGGACAGATTATTTTAAGAAGACCTATAGCATCACCATCAACTGATATAACACGTGAAGTTCTACTCATATTGTATCAGCTTAACAATTAGTCATGCAAAGGATCCAAAAAAACTTCCACGTCAGGAACCTAAAGAAGATGATCCAACTCACAGGTACGTATCAATAGGCATGCAGGTTCACTTAGACTTGGTTGACAATATAAATCCAAACTATAAAAAAAACATGCAACGGTCCTATGGATCCAAATATAAACGTAATTATTAGTGAAGGTCACCTAGATGACAGCAGTGGTAACATGAAGTGCAGGTCTCCTAGACCTGATTGAGACTTCAAGGAATATTGACAATGTAAATCCAAACTTAAATTATTAGTCAAGCAAAGTTCCTATGTATCCAAATAAACTTGCACATCAGAGAGCTACAGGAACAATACGATTAAGTCTTGCACATCCAAACTTGATGACAGCAGTGGTAACATGAAGAAACAGAGCAAAAATGTAATTTTGAGTAACAAAACAACCCTAAAATTTACAAAGGGGAAGGAGGAGGCCGGAGGGGGAGGGAGAGGTGGGGGCAGTATCTGAGGAGGCGGAGGAGGCCGGAGGGGACAAGGAGGAGGTCGGAGCGGCGCGGCAGTGGCGCGGACGAGGAGGTGGGCGAGGACGAGGACGACGGGGCGGCGGCGTCGGGAGAGGAGAGGGGAAGGGGCAGCGGCGTCGGGGCGTCGGGGCGGAGACGAGGACGACGGGGCGGCGTCGAGGCGGCGGGGCAGCGGCGTCGGGAGAGGAGAGGGGAAGGGGCAGCGGCGTCGGGGCGTCGGGCGGAGACGAGGACGACGGGGCGGCGTCGAGGCGGCGGGGCAGCGGCGTCGGGAGAGGAGAGGGGAAGGGGATTGAGGGCGAGGGCGAGGGAGAGAGAGGGGATAGGTTTGGGCCGGGGATAGGTTTGGGCGAGGGCACAATACTAATGGCGCACCACCCCTCGGTGCGCCATAAGTACATCCATACTAATGGCGCACCTCACCCTGGTGCGCCATTAGTATTTTTTTTATTTCTGCTCGAGCCAACAGGTTATCTTGCACCTGACCTGATCCACACCAAGTTCCCTTTACTAGCTCGACTGGTCAGCAGCCAGTTCTCACACCAGGAGGTCCTGGGTTCGATTCCCAGGCTCCACAATTTTTTTATGCATTTAAAATGCTGTTTGATATTTATTTGTGTTTAAATATGTTCAAGCTTGTTTAAATCATAACAGTAATATTTTTTTATAAGACAGTAATAATTTTTTAAAAATATCATCAAACAGTAATGCCGGTGGAGCGGGGGAGGGTGCGCGGGGTGCGGGGGGCCGGTGGACCGGGCGGTGCTCGGCGGCGAGGGGGACCGGATCTGGCGAGGTGGGATAGCGATCGAGATGGAGGGGGATCGAGATCGAGTGTCCATGAAATTTAAAAATATTCATGATAGTTCAAAAAGTGCCCATGAAATACAATCGAGAAATGAAGGCTACGATTTAAATACAATCGATCTTAGCTAGCTATCTGTTCACAATCTTCTTGCCCTTCTTTTTCGCAAATGGAGTTCTTCTGTGGAACGGACGTCCTTTAGGTAGGGTGGTCCTGCTTCTTCTTGTGGTGTATGCTGCTACTTCATCATCGTCATCATGTTCGATTCTCGGGTCGCCGTACTTGTCGAAGTCTTGCTCATTGGCTACTCCATCCATTCCGATGATCTTCCTTTTGCCTCTCCTCACGACAACACGACTGGGCTTTGACGGGTCGGTAATGAAGAAGCATTGGTCCACTTGGGAAGCCAGTACCCATGGCTCATTTTTCGCGGTGACGTTTGCGCCTGCGGTCTTGGATTTGGCTTCGGGTATAACCATGGTGGTGAAATACCGGTCTTCTTTTAGGACACTCTTGGCCCATCTGACACGGAACATCGGGACCTTCTCTCCAGCGTAGCTCAGCTCCCAGATCTCCTCGATCCTTCCGTAGTATCTGTCCTTGTCGTTACCGGTGTAGGATTCCATCGTTACCCCGGAGTTCTGATAACCATTGCTCTTCATGTCCTTGGCCTCAGTGTAGAATGTGTAGCCGTTGATATCGTACGCCTCATAGGTCATCAGGTTGTGCTCGGCGCCCTGTGACAAGGCGAATATGAGTTGTTCTTCCGCGGAAGAATCCTCATGTAAAGGGTACGACAGAAGCTTCTGCTTGAACCAACGCGTGAAACATGAGTTGTGCTCTTTGAGTATATCTCCGTCCGTCCTCTGTTGGCCTCGGTCATTGTACGTCTTCTTAATAAAGGTTTTGTGCTCTACCACCCAAGGATCGACCACGTCTATGTGTTGTAGCGCGACTAGGTTTGCTCTTTCAAAGTCGGCGAGTCGACCCTCGATGTCGACATGCATTTTGCGGCGACCCTCACGGTGACCCCATCCAGCGAGCCTGCCGAGGTGCCTGTTGATGGGCAGACCAACGGGGTTCTCGATGCCTATATAATTCGTGCAGTAGGAGATGCACTCTTCGGTCAGAAAGCCCCTGGCTATGCTTCCCTCTGGACGTGACATGTTGCGAACGTATCCTTTGATGACACCATTCATCCTTTCGAACGGCATCATGCTGTGTAGGAACGTCGGCCCGAGTTGGATGATATCGTCCACGATATGGACCAGCAGATGCACCATAACGTCGAAGAATGCGGGCGGGAAGTACATCTCAAGCTCGCATAGTATCACCACGATCTCTTCCTGTAGCCTTCTGAGTTGCCTCACGCCAACAGACTTCCGAGAGATGACGTCGAAAAAGTTGCATAGGCCAAATAGCGTTTCACGGACGTGCGCGTCCATGATCCCATGGATTGCAACTGGAAGTATCTGCGTCATCAGCACGTGACAGTCGTGAGACTTAAATCCCGCCAAACTTCAGCTTCGCTAGGTCTAGGTATCTGCTTATCTTCCCCGCGTAACCGTAAGGAAGTTTTACTCCTACGAGGCAGGTGAAAAACTGCTCGATCTCCTCCTGACTTAGAGTGAAGCACGTGGGAGGGTAGTCATTTCCGGTCTTCTTGGCCTTTTTGCCTTTGCGACGACTTTCCGTGTCCTGCTTCGCCTCATCATCATCATCATCATCATCATCATCATCATATATAGCGTGAAGCTCCTGCCTGATGCCCATTGATTTCAAGTCTGCCCTTGCTTTCGGCCCATCTTTGGTCCTCTCTGGCATGTTGAGCAGGGTACCAAGCAGACTCTCGCACACGTTCTTCGTGATATGCATGACATCAAGGCTGTGAGGCACACGGTGGATCTTCCAGTACGGCAAGTCCCAGAAAACAGACCTCGTTTTCCATACCTTTAGCAGCGGCTCTGGCGCCTTTCGCTTCTTTCCCGGCTCTGGAGCCTTTTGCTTCTTTCCCGGCAATGGGCAGTCTTTCCAATTTTTCAACAGCTCGTCTATTTCCTCGCCGCTCCTCGTACGCGGGCATCCTCGGGGTTCGGTTTCACCATCGAATAGATCCTTGCGTTTTCTCCACGGGTCATCGTCGCGAAGCCACCTTCGATGTCCCATGAACACGGTTTTCGAAGACCCGGGATCTCTATCTAGCTGGCGATATGTTGTGTCATCCATGCACCTGACGCATCCAGAAAATCCGTGGACCACCTGCCCCGCGACATATCCGTAACCGAGATAGTCCTGCACCGTCGTCAGCAGCGCGGCTCTCATAGGGAAATATTCTTTCTCTGCGGCGTCCCACGTATTGGCTGGCGTTTTCCACAGCGTGTCAAGCTCCTCTTTCAGCAGCCCCAGATACAGATTGATGTCGTTCCCTGGTTGTTTCGGTCCTTCGATTAGCATACTCATGTGAATGTACTTCCTCTTCATGCACAACCAGGGGGGAAGGTTGTACATCCACACAAACACAGGCCAGGTGCTATGTGTGCTTCTCTGGCTGCCAAACGGATTGACTCCATCGGTGCTCGCGACCAGCACGATGTTCCTTGGATCGTTCCCAAATTCTAGGTCTTCGAAGTTCAACGCTTGCCACTGGCTCGCATCCTTAGGGTGACTCAGCATCTTGTCTTTTTTATCTATCTCTGGATCATTTGCGTCATCTTCTCGCTTCTTCTCCTCCCTATCCGCGTGCCAACGCAGGAGCTTTGCTACCTTAGGGTCCGCGAAATACCGCTGTAGACGAGGAGTGATCAGAAAGTACCACACCACTTTTCGAGGAGCTTTCTTCCTCTTCTTGTATCGAGTGACGCTGCACACCGGACATATGGTAGACTCCGCATGCTCGTCCCGATAAATGATGCAATTGTTCATGCACACATGGTATTTCACGTGCGGTAAATCCAGAGGACACACGATTTTCTTCGCCTCCTCCAAACTGGTCGGGCACTTGTTCCCCTTGGGAAGACGTTCGTGCCAGAATGACATGTTCTCGTCGAAGCATGCGTCGGTCATTTTGTGTTTTACCTTCATCTCCAGAGCCATGAGCGTTACTTTCAGGCGGGTATCCTCGGGCCTGCATCCTTCATACAATGGAGTAACCGCGTCTAACTCAAGTTGATCCATCTTGGCTTTCTCTCGGGCGGCAGCTCTTGCGTTATCCGTCTGCTTGAGAAGGAGCTCTTGAATATGAGGGTCCTGCACCCAGCCCATCGATGGTCCAGCGTCGTCTGCTCCGCCGGCATCATCATCTTCATGATCATGCCCGTCGTCTGCTCCGGCATCTTCCTCATCATCATGTCCTGCATCTTCTACATGATGACTGTGTACAGCATCACCGTCGTGATCATCTCCAAGGGATTCTTCGTCTTCTCGCCCGCCCGAGCCGCGGTGGTTGTCTTGCTGCCCTTCCTCATTTCTTGCCCGGCCCCCATGGATGACTTCGTAGTCATCTTCATCACCTTGCCACCGATATCCATCCATGAAACCACGCAAGAGCAGGTGGTCCCGCACCTGCCAGGATTCCGGGTCCGCAATAAGGCTCTTCAGCTTGCATCTTCGACACGGACATCTTATCTCCGTCTCGTTCTTTTGAAGCATCTCGGCCTTCGCGGACCTCAAAAACCTATTCACGATGCCTTCGGTCATCATGCGGACCATGGTCGCCTGCGGGGTAGAGCAAAACGATATTTTAGAACGAAGAAAAAATTTGGCATGACTTTCCCTAAAAATAGGACAAAAAAGAATGCTTAATGCCAAAATTCTCGCCGAAACGGAAATGAATCAACATTCCGGCAAAATATTGGCAACTATCCCATTTCAAATACCGGTACACCTCCAAACACAAACACATATGCAACACCACAAACATATGCAACACCACGAACATACATAGATCTAGCTAGGCCATAAAAAGTGCATGTGCACATTGTTGTAGGGAGAACAACATAAATATAGCTTCCCCCCTTACTTACCTGTCAAAACAAGGTAATTTAACCACTTAAATTGAATGAATCTATGATGGAAATGAGGTGAAAAAGAGGAGGCACCCGAGACAAGGAGGAGGTGGAGAGAATGAAGTGGGGAGAAAGTGAGTGTGGGTAGGAGAGGCTGTCCAAAATATCTTGTTGCTGCCCACTTACTAATGGCGCACCAACTCTAAATGCGCCATTAGTAATCCAGGTTACTAATGGCGCACCTTCTGGTGGTGCGCCATTAGTATGTTTGGACAGGCGCACTAGTTAAAAAAATTGATACTAATGGCGCACCCTGGGCCAGGTGCGCCATTACTAGTTACAACTAGTAATGGCGCACTGTGTCTGGATGCGCCATTAGTATGTTTGGACAGGCGCACTAGTTAAAAAAAAATTTCATACTAATGGCGCACCCTGGGACAGGTGCGCCATTACTAGTTACAACTAGTAATGGCGCACTATGTCTGGATGCGCCATTAGTATGTTTGGACAGGCGCACTACTTAAAAAAAAAATTAATACTAATGGCGCACCCTGGGCAAGGTGCGCCATTACTAGTTACAACTAGTAATGGCGCACTGTGTCTGGAAGCGCCATTAGTATGTTTGGACAGGCGCACTAGTTAAAAAAAATTGATACTAATGGCGCACCCTGCTCCTGGTGCGCCATTAGTAGTTTCAACTCTAATGGCGTATCAGAAGGTGGTGCGCCATTAGTATATACTAATGGCGCACCGCTTGTCTGGTGCGCCATTAGTGTCAATCCCATCTATAGCCCTTTTTCTAGTAGTGGAGTGTTGAGGCTCGCGGTGGCTATCGTTATATTCTCACTCTCACTGATGACTTGAGTAGATATGGGTATGTCTACCTAATGAAACACAAGTCTGAGACCTTTGAAAAGTTCAAGGAATTTCAGAGTGAGGTTGAGAATCAATGTGACAGGAAAAGAAAGTTCTTACGATCAGATCGTGGAGGGGAATATTTGAGTCACGAATTTGGCACACACTTAAGGAAATGTGGAATAGTTTCACAACTCACGCCGCCTGGAACACCTCAGCGAAATGGTGTGTCCGAACGTCGTAATCGCACTCTATTGGATATGGTGCGATCTATGATGTCTCTTACCGATCTACCGCTCTCATTTTGGGGTTATGCTTTAGAGACTGCCGCATTCACTTTAAATAGGGCTCCGTCGAAATCCGTTGAGACGACACCGTATGAATTATGGTTTGGGAAGAAACCTAAGCTGTCGTTTCTAAAAGTTTGGGGATGCGATGCTTATGTCAAGAAACTTCAACCTGAAAAGCTCGAACCCAAGTCAGAAAAATGCGTCTTCATAGGATACCCTAAGGAAACCATTGGGTATACCTTCTACCTCAGATCCGAAGGCAAGATCTTTGTTGCCAAGAACGGGTCCTTTCTGGAGAAAGAGTTTCTCTCGAAAGAAGTAAGTGGGAGGAAAGTGGAACTTGATGAAGTACTTCCTCTTGAACCGAAAAGTAGCGCAGCTCAGGAAGATGTTCCTGTGGTGCCTGCACTGACTAGAGAGGAAGCTAATGATGATGATCAAGGTACTTCGGATCAAGTTACTACTGAACTTCGTAGGTCCACGAGGCCACGTTCCACACCAGAGTGGTATGGCAACCCTGTCCTGGAAATCATGTTGTTAGACAATGGTGAACCTTCGAACTATGAAGAAGCAATGGCGGGCCCAGATTCCAACAAATGGCTTGAAGCCATGCAATCCGATCTAGGATCCATGTATGAAAACAAAGTGTGGACTTTGACAGACTTGCCCGATGATCGGCAAGCGATAGAAAACAAATGGATCTTTAAGAAGAAGACGGACGCGGATGGTAATGTTACCATCTATAAAGCTCGACTTGTCGCTAAGGGTTATCGACAAGTTCAAGGGGTTGACTACGATGAGACTTTCTCACCCGTAGCGAAGCTGAAGTCCGTCCAAATCATGTTAGCAATTGCCGCATACTATGATTATGAGATGTGGCAAATGGACGTCAAAACGGCATTCCTTAACGGCTTTCTTAAGGAAGAATTGTATATGATGCAGCCGGAAGGTTTTGTCGATCCTAAGAATGCTAACAAGGTATGCAAGCTCCAGCGCTCCATCTATGGGCTGGTGCAAGCATCTCGGAGTTGGAACATTCGATTTGATGAGATGATCAAAGCGTTTGGGTTTACACAGACTTATGGAGAAGCCTGTGTTTACAAGAAAGTGAGTGGGAGCTCTGTAGCATTTCTCATATTATATGTGGATGACATACTGTTGATGGGAAATGATATAGAATTCTTGGGAAGCATAAAGGCCTACTTGAACAAGTGTTTTTCAATGAAGGACCTTGGAGAAGCTGCTTATATATTAGGCATCAAGATCTATAGAGATAGATCAAGACGCCTCATTGGTCTTTCACAAAGTACGTACCTTGACAAGATATTGAAGAAGTTCAATATGGATCAATCCAAGAAGGGGTTCTTGCCTGTATTGCAAGGTGCGCAATTGAGCACGGCTCAATGCCCGACCATGGCAGAAGATAGAGAAAAGATGAGTGTCGTCCCCTATGCCTCGGCCATAGGGTCTATTATGTATGCCATGCTGTGTACCAGACCTGATGTAAACCTTGCCGTAAGTTTGGTAGGAAGGTACCAAAGTAATCCCGGCATGGAACACTGGACAGCGGTCAAGAATATCCTGAAGTACCTGAAGAGGACTAAGGATATGTTTCTCGTTTATGGAGGTGATGAAGAGCTCGTCATAAAGGGTTACGTCGATGCTAGTTTCGACACAGATCTGGATGACTCTAAGTCACAAACCGGATACGTGTATATTTTGAATTGTGGGGCAGTAAGCTGGTGCAGTTGCAAGCAAAGTGTTGTGGCGGGATCTACATGTGAAGCGGAATACATGGCGGCCTTAGAGGAAGCACAAGAAGCAATCTGGGTGAAGGAGTTCATTACCGACCTAGGAGTTATTCCCAATGCGTCGGGCCCGATGACTCTCTTCTGTGACAACACTGGAGCTATTGCCCTTGCCAAGGAGCCCGGGTTTCACAGGAAGACCAGGCATATCAAGCGTCGCTTCAACTCCATTCGTGAAAATGTTCAAAATGGAGACATAGATATTTGTAAAGTACATACGGACTTGAATTTAGCAGATCCGTTGACTAAACCTCTCCCTAGAGCAAAACATGATCAACACCAGAACTCTATGGGTGTTCGATTCATCACAATGTAACTAGATTATTGACTCTAGTGCAAGTGGGAGACTGTTGGAAATATGCCCTAGAGGCAATAATAAAATGGTTATTATTATATTTCCTTGTTCATGATAATTGTCTATTGTTCATGCTATAATTGTGTTATCCGGAAATCGTAATACATGTGTGAATACATAGACCACAACATGTCCCTAGTAAGCCTCTAGTTGACTAGCTCGTTGATCAACAGATAGTCATGGTTTCCTGACTATGGACATTGGATGTCATTGATAATGGGATCACATCATTAGGAGAATGATGTGATGGACAAGACCCAATCCTAAGCATAGCACAAGATCGTGTAGTCCGTTTGCTAGAGCTTTTCCAAATGTCAAGTATCATTTCCTTAGACCGTGAGATTGTGCAACTCCCGGATACCATAGGAGTGCTTTGGGTGTGCCAAACATCACAACGTAACTGGGTGGCTATAAAGGTGCACTACGGGTATCTCCGAAAGTGTCTGTTGGGTTGGCACGAATCGAGACTGGGATTTGTCACTCCGTATGACGGAGAGGTATCTCTGGGCCCAAGCAGTAATGCATCATCATAATGAGCTCAATGTGACCAAGCGTTTGGTCACGGGATCATGCATTACGGAACGAGTAAAGTGACTTGCCGGTAACGAGATTGAACAAGGTATTGGGATACCGACGATCGAATCTCGGGCAAGTAACGTACCGACTGACAAAGGGAATTGTATACGGGATTGATTGATTCCTCGACATCGTGGTTCATCCGATGAGATCATCGTGGAACATGTGGGAGCCAACATGGGTATCCAGATCCCGCTGTTGGTTATTGACCGGAGAGTCGTCTCGGTCATGTCTGCATGTCTCCCGAACCCGTAGGGTCTACACACTTAAGGTTCGGTGACGCTAGAGTTGTAGAGATATTAGTATGCGGTTAACCGAAAGTTGTTTGGAGTCCCGGATGAGATCCCGGACGTCACGAGGAGTTCCGGAATGGTCCGGAGGTAAAGATTTATATATGGGAAGTCCTATTTTGGCCACCGAAAAATGTTCGGGATTTTTCGGTATTGTACCGGGAAGGTTCTAGAAGGTTCCGAAGTGGGGCCCACCTGCATGGGGGGACCCACATGAACGTGGGTAGTGGGGGCAAGGCCCCACACCCCTGGTCAAGGCGCACCAAGATCCCACCTTAGAAGGAATAAGATCATATCACTACTAGAAAAAGGCCTACTAGTGGCGCACCAGTTTTGCCTACTAATGGCGCACTACTGGTGCGCCACTAGCATCACGCCACTAGATTTTTTTACTAATGGCGCACCGCTGGTGCGCCATTAGTATCTGGTATACTAATGGCGCACCAGTGGTGCGCCATTAGTATATGCCACGGTGCGCCATTACTATCGGACTTAGTAATGGCGCACCACATAGAAGTGCGCCATTAGTAACAAATTTTTTTCAAATATTTTTTCAGAAATATTTAAAAGAAATTTCAAAATTGTTTTTTTTTCAGAAATATTTTTTTCCAAAAATTTTCAAAAAAATGTTCAAAATTTTTTTTCCATTTTTTTCTTAATCTTTGGTCACTATGGCTTAACTTCCCGGAAGGTCACCCATCCTCACACAACTCCAGCCCAAGCACGCTTAACTTCGCGGTTCTATCCAACCCCAGCACCACCTAACTTAACGGCCACTTGTTGATATATCTATCATATCAATCCTATTAAACCTTGTTGATGTCTAGGACTTTGTTCATATTCATGAGTATGATGAAATTTTGAAAAATATTTCAAACTTCCCTGTCATATTACGAATCATTTTTTGAAAAAAAATCCAACAAAATTTCAAAACCAATATTTTTTCTGTTACTAGTGGCGCACCTAGCAACCGGTGCGCCACTAGTAAGTTTGAATATTTTTGAATTTTTTGCCTCCAGATCTTGAAAGCCCCGTATCTTTTTTTTGTTAGGTTTTTTAGGATTTTGAAAATGTTTTTGAGGATTTTGAAAATTCGGATGTAACTTTTCGAGTAGATGATTTTTCATATAAAAAACTTTTTCATCCGAGTTCGTATGCAAAAGTTATGCCCATTTTAAGAAATTCCAGAGAGATTTTGCAAATAAAGTCGAAATTCATATTTGTTAATTTTCCCAACAACTAGACCACATATCACATGGGAAACTTGTTTTATTTTATTTTTTTTGACATTTCCATCATTTTCTTTCTTTTTTTTTAAAACTGAAAAGGCGGTCCACGGGGGGGGGGGGGGGGGGTGCATTAAGTGGAATGGGCCAAGTTACTAATGGCGCACCGTTGGGGTGGTGCGCCATTAGTAGTTCAACTAGTAATGGCGCACCACCCCAACCGTGCGCCATTAGTAGTTTTTCAAAAAAAAATGAAACAAAATTACTAATGGCTCACCTGTGAGTGGTGCGCCATTAGTAGTTCAACTAGTAATGGCGCACCGTGGGAGTGGTGCGCCATTAGTAGTTGAACTAGTAATGGCGCACTGTCCCACGGTGCGCCATTAGTAGTTTAAAAAATAAAAATAAAAAAAATTGAAAAAAAAATTTGAAACATAATTACTAATGGCGCACCGTGGGATGGTGCGCCATTACTAGTTGAACTACTAATGGCGCACCATCCCACGGTGCGCCATTAGTAGTTTGAAAAAATTAAAAAAAAATTTACTAATGGCGCACCGTGGATGTGGTGCGCCACTAGTATTTTCACACTAATGGCGCACCGACACATGGTGCGCCATTAGTATTTAGTAATGGCGCACCACATGTACAGTGCGCCATTAGTGGCCATTCCATCTATAGCCCTTTTCCTAGTAGTGTATCCCGAAGGGATAAGATCAAGATCCCTAAAAAAGGGGGATAACAATCGGTGGGGAAGGGAAATGATGGGATGACTACTCAGAATTTTTGCCTACTTTTGTAGATGGCTGGCAGCAGCTGTGAGAATCGAGTGTTCACCAACGTGCCCGAGGGGTTTGTGAAGATCCTCGTCTCCATCACCAAGCTCGCGATAGGGCCAGCAGCTCGCCCGGAGTTCACACTCTATCAGCACAAGCTCAGTGACGACGTGTCTATGCACCAAGCCGTGGTGCAGTTCAGGGGAGGACGATCTGCTGCTCGCCACTTCCGTTTTACGGGGAGGGCCATGCCTACGGAGAGGCATGCCATGCAGATGGCTGCCCGCGAGGCGATAGCTCGCCTTCGGGACATCCTTCCTACGATGAAGACTCGTCGCTACCGCTACCTCCCATGCCATGTGCCTTACACCAGCCACTATGCGTTCGCCTGCCATCGGGGAGAGCGAGATGAAGCCATCCAGATGGTTGTGGAGTATCTCAAGGCTCTGGAGGAGTCCTTCGACAACCTCGTAGATGATCTTGTGGCTGCCCGCATGGACTTAGTCCGGGGCGGTCCTGCCAGCAGGAAGGAGCTTCTCCACACGGCGCCGCCTCTGACATTCGTCTCGTCTTCAGCCTCGTATGCACCGGCCGTTTTGGCCACCGCTCGCCGTCTGCCTACCACTTAGGAGTTCGACCGAGTCATCGCTCCTACTCCAGTCAGAGCCGCACCGCCTGCCGCACGCGCTCTACCACCAGTCGCCCCCGCACCATCACCGCAGCGCAGCGTCGCACGCCAGGAGCCAGCTAGAGAGGAGGAGGTTGATTCTCCTGGACCGCTGAGCCTTGCCATCGGCAAGGGGAAGGAGATCTTCACCATCTCCGACTGAGAGCACCGAGTAGCCGCGTGTTATGCCTGCTTGTATGATGTGTTGTTTTTATCTGTACGCTAGTTTGTATTGGTGTGTTTGCTGCCTTCCGGAGTAGTACGCTAGTTTTTAATAACATGTCAGGATTGTGTACGCACAACCTGAGTGCTGTATCTTGTGTTTGCTTTCGCATGTAAGATTTGTGTTAAGCACTTCTTCTCCGTGAAAATCATTCGTGTTTCTTTGAAAACCTTGAAGCTTTTTTTATTATTGCCTTTGCAAGAGTTTTTCTGTGCTACACAATTTTTCTCATGGGTTCTGCAAATAATACCCCAGACTGGAAAAATGTCTCGCCCTTGGACTCGCTCTATGCCCAATCAGCCAGAAGAGGTTTATGGAACACAGACCAGCAACAATTTCACTCAGGGTCAGTCCAGCCAACAGGACAGCGAAGCGGCACTATCTCAAGTATGCCGTCTCTTCGAGCAAAGCCAGCAACAGCACCAGGAGATGATAAACCATGTCATCAATATGGGAAACCACCGTGAACCCTATCAACCACATTCCAAGTTATCTGAGTTACAGAAGACTCGCCCCTCAACTTTTGCTCACACCGACAGGCCACTGGAAGCCGATGATTGGCTTCGCGAGATTGAAAGGAAACTGATTATCGCTCAGTGCTCAGATCATGAGAAGGTGCTTTATGCACCACACTACCTTACTGGAGCAGCAGCAGCATGGTGGGAAAATATCCTACACATGCACCCCAGGGAACACAACATCACCTGGGAAGAATTCAAGGAAGGCTTCCGTGGGGCACACATTCCCAGGAGCATCCTAAAGATCAAGAATAGAGAGTTTGATGACCTGAAGCAAAGAGGCATGTCCGTCACAGAATACAACGGCCAGTTTACCCAACTGTCTCGTTATGCCTACGACGAGCACATGACAGAAAACAAGAAGATGGAAAAATTCCTGGACGGCCTGGCACCAGCATTAAGATGCCAACTGATTGTACACACCTTTCCGGATTTTAAGACACTGGTGGACAAGGCCATCACCCTGGAGAATGAGCGCCGTAGTCTGGAAGATATCCACAAGCGGAAGAGGGACAAGACGACTCTGGCCCGCAGCAACCGAGGCAAGACTGAGGTCCCAAGGACAGACACGAGGAGATCCACGACTACTGAGCCAAGACCCGTCGGACAATTTCATGCCAGAGACAAGGAGTTCACATACCATCCAGGGGTCACCTGCTATGCTTGTGGTCAGCAAGGGCATTATGCTAAACAGTGCCCGAAGCCAAGAGACTCGGCACCCAAGCCGAACAATGGTGGAAACAATCCAGCCCCCAAGCGCAACAACTTCAATCCCAGCAACAACCACAGGAAGGGTCACCTGAACCATGTGACCAGGGAAGAAGCGCAGAATGCCCCAGACATCGTGCTCGGTACGTTCCCTGTCAACACAGTACCTGCCACGGTTTTGTTTGATTCTGGAGCTTCCCATTCGTTCGTTTCGAAGAGTTTTGTTTCGCAACATGGTTTTCCGATACTCCCCTTGGAAAAATCTATGATCATCAAATCCCCCGGAAATAAGCAAATTGCTCAGGGTTACTGCCAAGGAGTGGTCATTGAGTTCGAAGGACTACCATTCCACGCGAATCTCATCGTGTTGGAAAGTAAAGGACTGGATGTCATTTTAGGAATGGACTGGTTGACCACCAACAAAGGATTCATCGACTGTTTCAATCGGACAGTGATTCTCACTCACCATCACGGCATGACTATAAGGGTTTCCGCTCAAGAAAGGCCTCGATCACAGAAACCAAAACTGAACAAGATGGACATCGCAGAATTAAGAAAAGTGCCAGTGGTATGCGAGTTCCCTGATGTGTTCCCGGAAGAACTACCAGGCATGCCACCAGACCGAGAGATCGAATTCAGCATCGAACTAGCACCTGGCACCGCTCCCATTTATAAGAAGCCGTATAGAATGGCACCCTCAGAATTGGTGGAGTTGAAGAAGCAGATAAAAGAATTATTGGACAAAGGATTTATTCGAGCCAGCTCCTCACCCTGGGGTTCGCCTGTGTTGTTCGCTAAGAAGAAGGATGGGACTTTAAGGCTGTGCATAGACTATCGAGCCCTCAATATGGTCACCATCAAAAACAAATATCCGATGCCACGAATAAATGATTTGTTTGACCAGCTCGCACAGGCCAAGGTATTTTCAAAGATTGATTTGAGATCGGGATATCACCAATTGAAGGTACGAACGGAAGATATTCCCAAGACAGCTTTCACTTCCAGATATGGGTTGTACGAGTTTACAGTGATACCTTTTGGACTAACGAACGCCCCCGCATATTTCGTCCACCTCATGAAAAAAGTATTCATGAAATTCATGGACAAATTTGTGGTGGTATTCATTGACGACATTCTGGTTTACTCGAGGACACCCGAAGAGCATGCTGAGCACCTCAGAATGGTTTTGGGAGAATTGAGGAAGCATCAGTTGTACGCCAAGTTTAGCAAATGCGAATTTTGGCTAAGACAAGTTGGTTTCTTAGGCCACATACTGAACCAAGAAGGCGTGGCCGTAGACCCAGAAAAAGTCAAGGCCATACTGGACTGGAAGCCACCCGCGAATGTTACAGATGTGCGGAGTTTCCTAGGAATGGCCGGATATTACAGGAGGTTTATTGAAGGATTCTCCACTGTGGCAAAACCTATGACCCAACTACTCAAGAAAGACAAGAAATTTGTATGGACAGAAGCATGCGAGCAGAGCTTCCAACAACTCAAGAAGAAGCTAACAACCGCACCAGTCTTAACTGTGCCAGACATACACAAGAGTTTTGAAGTATATTGTGACGCGTCCCGAAAAGGTCTCGGATGTGTGCTAATGCAAGATGGCAAAGTTGTCGCATACGCCTCCAGGCAACTGCGAAAACACGAGGAAAATTACCCAACACATGACTTGGAGCTAGCAGCAGTCATACATGCACTCAAGGAGTGGAGGCACTTTCTGTTGGGAAATCGCTGTGAAATATATACAGACCATAAGAGCCTCAAATATATTTTCACACAGCCAGAGCTGAATTTACGCCAACGACGCTGGTTGGAACTGGTCAAGGACTATGACGTCGGTATTCACTACCACCCAGGGAAAGCAAATGTAGTGGCCGATGCCCTTAGTCGAAACCCCAGCCCGGACAGTGACGGTCAGCAAAGTTTGAGGCCTGAGTTTCAGCGAGAGTTCACTCGGCTCAACATGATGTTAGTCTCTGAGGGCACCATATCGAACCTGGAGATACAACCCACCCTATTGGAACAAATCAAGAAGGCTCAACAGGGACATCCCAGTATCGAAGGCATAAAGAAGAAAATGAACCGTAGTAAGACTTCAGAATTCGTCACGGACAGTGAAGGAACATTATGGTACCGGGACAGGCTCTGCGTACCTAACATTGAGGGACTCAAGCAACAGATCTTGACGGAAAGCCACACCGCCCCATACTCGATCCATCCTGGAGGAACCAAAATGTACAAGGACATCCAGGAAAGATTTTGGTGGCACGGTATGAAAAGAGATATAGCCACATTCGTTGCTTGTTGCGATTCATGTCAGCGCATCAAGGCCGAGCACCAAAAGCCAGCAGGGCTACTCCAGCCTAACAGGATACCGGAGTGGAAATGGGATGAAATCGGAATGGACTTCATTATCGGATTACCCCGATCACAGCGTGGGAATGACGCCATCTGGGTCATCACAGACCGACTAACCAAGGTTGCTCACTTCATTCCCGTGAAGACTACCTACTCCACACAAAGACTGGCAAAACTCTATCTCTCCCGTATGTTTGCTTGCACGGAGTCCCAAAGACTATAATATCAGACCGAGGCACCCAATTCGTCTCCAAATTTTGGGATCACCTACAACAAGCTCTGGGCACGCAACTAGCTTTCAGTACAGCATACCACCCTCAGACTGATGGACAGACGGAACGTGTGAACCAGATCCTAGAGGATATGCTAAGAGCCTGCATACTCACCTATGGATCCAGTTGGGAAGAGAGTTTGCCCTATGCCGAATTTGCGTACAACAACAGTTACCAAGCCAGCTTGCAAATGGCACCCTTTGAAGCATTGTACGGACGGAGGTGTCGTACCCCATTGAATTGGTCAGAAACAGGTGACAGCCGTATCTTCGGCCCAGATATGCTTAAGGAGGCCGAGGAAAAAGTTAAACAAATCAGGGACAGACTCAAGACAGCACAGAGCCGACAAAAGAGCTACTATGATCAGAAGCATCGTGAGGTCAGCTTTGAACCCGGCGATTTCCTATACCTCCGAGTATCTCCTATGAGGGGTCTGCAACGGTTCAAAATAAAGGGGAAACTAGCCCCAAGATTTATTGGACCATTTTGTGTGAAGGCACGAAGAGGCACGGTAGCCTACCAACTAGACCTGCCCAAGGAGCTGTCAGACGTCCATGACGTATTCCACGTCTCGCAGTTGAGGAAATGTGTGAGTAACCCGGAGAAGCATGTACCTCATGAGGACATTGATATGCAACCAGATCTCACCTACAGAGAAAGGCCAGTAAAGATTTTAGAAGAGTCTGAACGGAGGACCCGTCAGAAAACGACAAAGTTTTTCAGGGTCCAGTGGAGCAACCACACTGAGGATGAAGCCACATGGGAAAGGGAAGATTTCCTTCGAGCAGAGTATCCATATCTATTTGAGGATCAGCAGAAATCTCGAGGACGAGATTTTTCCTAAGGGGGTAGGTGTTGTGACACCCAAGTTTTTATTTGGATTTTTTTCAAAAGGTTTTATTTGACTTGAGGGGAGTGATTTAAATTTTTTTTTCTTCAAGAGGACTCTCCCTCTCATATATTTTCTTTATGGCAAAAATTTTATTTGGATTCACCCAAGATCTGCCTTTGACCTTGGGAGTTCTTGCTCTTCATTTGGGCTCAAGACAAAATGGTTTTCATTTGGGAAAAAAAATACTTTTGAAAACCTTTTTGAATTTACACTATGGCTTTTGGAAAGTCCTTTGCCACTTTCAACTATTCCTTCTTGCCATGGCATAAGTGCAAATGATCTCTCCTAACTCTTCCCGCACCTCTGGATCATGATTTGCATCAAATCCAGCAAGTTGAACCTCCCCATGTATTATTTTCACATTCAAATTCTATTCAAATATTTTCTGCCTTCTATTCTACCTCTTGGAGAATTACAAAGGAACTCCATTTTCTGTTTGGACTTTTACCACCAAACTTCTTTCCCCTCCTAGTCCTTTGAACCCTCAACCTAGAACCATGAAGATCCACTGGTCTCCAGTTCAAAATTTTCAAACTACATCAGCTACAAGTTTGGACCAGATTTGCCAAATTTGGTGAAATTCATTCAAAACCTTCTCCAAAAATTCCAAGTAAATTCCTGCAGCCTCTGGGTGCATTGAGTGGTCATCTCACCAAGTTACAGCTCCAGAAAAATTCATCTCTTTACCAAAACCTACTGTCGTACACCTGCAGTGCATGGTCATTGTCAAATTCAGTAAATTCAGAGTTTCAGTCAAGTGGCTGCTGTCGTTTTCTTCAGAAGCGGGCGTCGATCTCGCCAGTACCCTCGCGTCGCCTTGCTCCTCGTCCTCGCCCTCTTGTTCCTGCACCGCACGAGTGCCTGGCATCTTGCGGGCGTCGGCGACGAGCAGCAGAAGGTGCGCCACCCCGTGACCGACGCCGGCGGCGGCTTTGCGGGCGCCAGCGGGAGACACGGCGCCGACGACTCCACCCAGCGCCGCCCAAACCACTGGAGCCCGCCGCGTGGCCGTCCACTCCCCCGAATGCGTTGCCGCTCTCGTCGTGAACCGCAGGGCGTGGAGCGCGCTCTCTGCCGCCGTTGAGCCCGTGCGGTCACCTCACCGTGGGCAGACGCCATTACGCCAGGGCCAGCTCCGTTTAGCTGCAAAACGAGTCCCGTAACATCCACTGATGCTGCCCGACCGCTCAAACCCTCTGCCAACCCACTGCTCCGCCGTAATCGCTCGCCGGAGATTCACCGTTCACGGCCACCCCGTCGATCTGCCTATAAATAGGGGTCCCGAGCTTCAACTCGAGCACCCACCAGCCCTGCACTTCCCCTAGAGCCCGCCTAGCCACTGGAAGAGCCCCGAGGAGGTCTCCTTCCTCGGCTCCGGCCGCCGCGACCCGCCACGGGATCCAGCCCGATTCTCCCCCGTGTGTGCTCCTCCGCCTCCACTCTCTTGCCAGTAGCTCCACCATGCACCTCTCGTTCTGACCCGCACTTCAATTTGAAGCTTGCAGCCCTCCACCGGAGTTCCCCAACCTCACCCAAACCACCGTCCGCCGGAGATAGTGTCGCCGTCGACGTGGTGCTCCCCGTTGGACGAGTCCACCACCCACCGACGCGGAAGAAGACACTGAAGCTCTTGGTACCCTCCGTTTCTCCTGACTCGCCGTGGTTCGACGCCGGCGTCCACCGCCGTCTTCGGGCGCCGGCGAGCCTTTTCAAACCTGACATGCGGACCCCGCGTGTCAGCCTCTGTTTTATTTCACCGAACCGTTTTCTGTTGGCGCCTTCGGGCAAAATACGTCTTCTCTTTTGCGCTTGCGCATTTCCAAACGAACCGTTTTCTGTTTTCTCAGTTAGAACCCTGGAACTTTTCTGTTTCATTACAAAAAGGTCCCTGGACAGAAACCTTTATAACTTTTTAATAAAAAGGTATTTTTGAGTGATTCTTTTTCTGACAATCTCCAAATTTTGTCTAGTTTTTTATGGGATTTATTTGAAAAATATTTGGCAAAGTTTCTGTGTGTGTGTTGGTTTTCACGTTAGTACCCGTTTCGTGATTGCCGTAGGTTCCGGGAGAGGTGACGGAGCCGCGAACTTCGCCGAGCTAGACTCCGACTTCTCCGAACCAGGCAAGCATGTTTGAACATTTGATATGGCAGATGTTTTGCATGTTCATGTGAAAGTTTGTGCGTGGCATGTGAGTGTCGATAAATACCTCGTTGCTTGTAAGGCAACGACCCGGTTGTTCCGAAGTTGCGATGACCTCTGATGAGAGCTGGCCTAATCATGTGGTGACATGAAGGGCAGCAAGGTGGTACTGTTGTAGCATGCCAGCCTTGCGTCATCCGACTTTCTTCGACGTTAACGTGGTTGGAGCCACGTTATCGATCTTTTCCCGCATGTTCCAAAGTTGCGATGATCTCTGATGAGAGATGGCCTAATCATGTGGTGACATGAAGGGCAGCAAGGTGGTACTGTTGTAGCATGCCAGCCTTGCGTCATCCGACTTTCTTCGACGTTAACGTGGTTGGAGCCACGTTATCGATCTTTTCCCGCATGTTCCAAAGTTGCGATGATCTCAGATGAGAGATGGCCTAATCATGTGGTGACATGAAGGGCAGCGAGGTGGTACTGTTGTAGCATGCCAGCCTTGCGTCATCCGACTTTTCCGACGTTAACATGGTTGGAGCCGTGTTACCGTCCCTTCCCCTTTCCGTGCTACCACATGTCTCATTGCCAGGATGCGGTTTAGTAAGTTGGTAACCTCTTTCCGTGTACACACCAAACAGAGAGGCCGGGATGATGGTACCTTGGCCCAGGATTAAAGCCAGTCATTCGGTCAGGGGGCATGGGTGTTTCCGGTTGGGACCGAGAGGGGGGGGGGGCACCCCCTTATAGCGCACGTATAGAAATTTGATCCCATGCTACGCGAGGTTGTAGCCTCCCCGACTCAAGGTTTTTCTTGAATGTTGCCGAGGGTGATCCCTGGCTTCGGATGGTTAAATTGGGTGTGTACTGGTTAGACGTGTTCCTTCCAAAACACCGTAGACGGAACTAGTCCCCGTGACTACTGAAATCCGTTGGCTGTGGATAAGTACAAAACTCTGCAGAGTCAATTCTTTCCAAATCATCGTATCCATGATCAGTAATGTAGACTTTATACCCAAATCTATCCGTGTGAAAAACTCGTCCCCGGTGAACAAGCTCAAGTGGTAAATTCTATTGCATTGTTATTCCTGTGGATGGACTAACATTATTTTTGTCTCGTGCTTGTGATAAGTTATATTCCCGAACTATTGTATTGTTGTGTTACAATATAAGCCCTTTATGAGACGTCGCGCAGACGTCCGACTGTGGCGTGTACTCGTTTCTCACTTTAAATATAAGCCCTTTATGTGACGTCGCTCAGACGTCCGACTGCGGCATGCACTGGCTTTACTTTCTGTTATAAGCCCTTTATGTGGTGTCGCCCCGACGCCCGACTGTGGCATTATTATTCTGCATTTACCTCTCGAGGAGTCTTTCAGACACTCGTTTGGCACCTGTATTATTATTCCGCATTTTCCTCTCGAGGAGTCTTTCAGACACTCGTTTGGCACCTGTATTATTATTCCGCATTTTCCTCTCGAGGAGTCTTTCAAACACTCGTTTGGCACCTGTATTATTATTCCGCATTTTCCCCTCGAGGAGTCTTTCAGACACTCGTTTGGCACCTGTATTATTATTCCGCATTTTCCTCTCGAGGATTCTTTCAGACACTCGTTTGGCACCCGCATTATTATTCCGCATTTTCCTCTCGAGGAGTCTTTCAGACACTCATTTGGCACCTGTATTACTATTCTGCAGTTTCCGCTCGAGGCGTCATTCAGACCCTCGCTTGGCACCCAGTATTTATTATCTCTATGTCTGATCGCACTGGTTAACTTGTTCATATGTTGCATGTTTACATTTGTTATACCTTATGTCCGAACTGTCTTGTGAGTACTTTCATAGTACTCACCTGGCTTGTTGATTTGGCCAGATGTTGACGAAGGCGATCTCTTGGATGAAGAGTTTGATAGCGCGTCCGATGCCTAGAGGAGTCCCAGTCAGTCCTGCGCGATCCCGGATATTGGTCACTTATGTTGTTTACGCTTCCGCCACCCGCAATAAGTCTTCTCGAGCCTCACTCCGACGGTCGAAGAGCTGTAGTCTTCTGGAGTCATATCACTCGCCTCGCGGTGATATCTCCACCATCGTCATTATCGTGAGTTAGTAGTTTGCCACCCTATCCGCCGTATTGTTTTATCGGCGTGCATGTAATAAATTGTTGGGCAGTCTCTGCTCAACTTTGTATTATATTTAGTGCTCCTGGTATTTTTCTTCTGTGACCAATGTATTGTCTATCAGTGAGAAGGAATTCTTCCTCGCTGGTCCGTAACAGGGATTGGTTTCTCAATAATTATTTTATTGAAAAACCGGTCGTGACATGGGTGGCGCACATGCTTTTAGAAACGAATATAGGAACACTAGGTGACCAATTAACCATTCTCTGTTTTAGTGATATGAGCATCATATCAAATTCGTATTTCAACATGTAAGCTTTGGGTTGAGGTCTTGAGGAGCAGTGCTAGCACGACACGAAGCACCTACGATGATGGTAGTGAATATAAAGGGGGGAAACCATAAGATTTACGAGTATAGTGCCCGTGCCATGGCGGATCTGAAGGTGCAAACCGGACAAAGCTACTTCGCAACCAATGTTTGCTTTCAACTAGCCACTACGATTTGGTACGGACGAGAAAAGTACAGTAAACAAACTACGATCTATTTTCCGGGTGAGATCAATAACTTAAGCACATATGGAAGAGTACCACCTCTCTTGCAACGCCGTGTAGGCCTCTGCTGATACGTTGAGGGTGCTGCGGGTGCGATGGCTGTCGGCGGCGGGGAAGAAGACTTTAGACGGCAGACGGCCGGGTCGGGGGATATATCCTGTTGCCGTGGACGAGGCGGTCGTAGGAGCAGCAACAACAAGGTGGACGACGCCGCCTATGAAGCGAGAGGAGGCGATGAAAGGATCCTGGTCCAGCGCTGTGGATGAGAGACATCCATCTCTTCCAGTGGACGACGGGGTAGGGGTAGCGGCTCCGGCAAAGTGGAGGATGGGGTGGCGGACGGAGGAGGCTGGCCGCAGTGCGGAGGTTGTCGTGCCGCCGACGGTGTATGAATGGGGAAATGGAGGGGGGGATCTCAAACTTTGGGAGTCGCTTCTCTGAAATGGGGGAAAGTTATGAACTTATCCCCCGTTTAAAATTTCGGACATCGCGTCAGTTGGGGATAGGACGGTAATCTCGCATCTCCCAAATATTTGCCGGTAACTATTTCGGCCGAGGAGAGGGTGTTTTGCCGCCCACAGTTGGCGCCCACGATGTATGAACGGGGCTGACAGGTAGGGCGGTTGTGTCACGTCTGATGGAAGTTACACATCTGTCACTATTTAAAATATTAGCCTACATCGATTTCGGACGAGGAGAGTTTATTTTGCCGCCCACCATGTATGAATGGGGAAATGGAGAGACACATGTCTTTCGGACGAGCTTGAATCAAATGTGTTTTGCTGCCCACGTTTGGCGCCCACCGTGTCTGAATGGGCTCAGAGGCCGTCGTGTCATGTCTGATTGAAGTTACTAGTCTACCCCTATCGACAGCAGTGTAAATCCGGTCGATAAGGATGTCAAGTGTCAGGGGTAGACAGTAATTTCCATCTCGCAAACACTTGCTTCGGGCAGCCCACAAATTATAGTGGGTGTTTATCCGCTTCGTTCAAAACTTGGGAGAATTAGCATTCACGTTTGCCCTGGGACCTGGCAAACTAAATTCAAATCCAATTTGTATTCGATTACGAATATCCACATATAATTATACGTTTTGTTATTTATTTCTTCAAAACCACAACAAAGATTTATTCCACCTTTATATATGATTATGATTTAGAAATGTCGTGATCTTCGAATTCAGTAGGTTGGATACACTCTGAGTCAAACAGTTATTTCATCCAATACAATATGCTCACACGAAAAACAGTTCACCTTATGTCAATCATACAAGTACTGAGGATTACCTCGCCTAAATAATTCGGATCATTACAACACATGGACAACATAGGGGGTCTTGGAACATAATCCATTCAGAGACATGACACAACATGCAAGTACAATAATATAATGACAATTTCAACTGGTATCTAAAGAAGAACCGGGATTACCTTGGGCTTCAGATAGCAGAAACAGCAGGACCTCCTTCGTCTTCAAATGCAACATTCTTACTTCCTCCAATTCATGGGTTGCTTGCATAATGCGTGCCGCTAATTCTGTAATTTCCAGCCTCAAGATAAAGATTACCTCATTCATGGCAGCCACACCATCTCTTTCTGCCTCTAGTAGAGCCTCAATCACTATAATATCTGTCCTCAGACTGCTCTCCGGCGGTGTTGCCTCTGAACTGCTACCATCTGTTAACATGGATGGCGCACTGCTTCCACAAATAGATTCTGGGGTTGTACATTGTGTCCTAGTGTGAACGGCATCCTGAAAGGTTTCCGCTGGACATCAGTAAGAGATAGTTATCGTATGATCCAGGAAGTAAGCTTACATGGTAAACGACGGACGAATTTGTCACGCCCAATATGCGACTCTATCCGCGAGGAACTCGAAGGTCCCACCAAGGATAGACCCGCATATTGAAACGCTTTTGCAAAGTGGATATCATTACATCAACATTACATAAAAGATGGGGATACAAACAAGGCATACAAATGCCGCAAGAATACATCAATATACATGAGAACAACATCCGACTACGGATGAAACATAAACAGAAACTCAAACGACATCCACCCTGCTAGCCCAGGCTGCCGACCTGGAACCTATCCCCTGACCGAAGAAGAAGCAGAAGAAGAACTCCAAAACAAGAAACATCCCTCTCGCGTCATGATCATTGCAAAACCTATACCTGCAACTGTTGTTGTAGTAATCTGTGAGCCATGAGGACTCAGCAATCCCATTACCATGGGTATCAAGACTAGCAAAGCTTAATGGGTAAGGAAGGGGTAAAGTGGTGAGCTTGCAGCAGCGACTAAGCATGATATGGTGGCTAACTTACGCAAATAAGAGCGAGAAGAGAAGCAATGGAACGGTCGTGAAGCTAGCAATGATCAAGAAGTGATCCTGAACCCCTACTTACGTCAGACATAACCCAAAACCGTGTTCACTTCCCGGACTCCGCCGAAAAGAGACCATCACGGCTACACACGCGGTTGATGCGTTTTATTTAACTGAAGTGTCAAGTTCTCTACAACCGGACATTAACAAATTCCCATCTGCCACATAACCGCGGGCACGGCTCTCGAAAGTTTATACCCTGCAGGGGTGTCCCAACTTAGCCCATTATAAGCTCTAATGGTCAACGAAGGATATTCCTTCTCCCGGGAAGACCCGATCAGTCTCGGAATCCCGGTTTACAAGACATTTCGACAATGGTAAAACAAGACCAGCAAAGCCGCCTAAATGTGCCGACAAATCCCGATAGGAGCTGCACATTTCTCGTTCTCAAGGCACACCGGATGAGCAGTCCGTACCACTAAAACCAGGCCTCAAGTTTCCCCGAGGTGGCGCTGCAAAGGGCTCTAGTTTGGACCAACACTCACAGGAGCACTGGCCCGGGGGGGGTAAAATAAAGATGACCCTCGGGAGCGCGACTCCGAAGGGAAAAAGGCTTAGGTAGGCAAATCGTAAAACCAAGGTTGGGCCTTGCTGGAGGAGTTTTATTCAAAGCGAACTGTCAAGGGGTCCCCATAACACCGAACCGCGTTAGGAATGCAAAATCAAGGAACATAACACCGGTATGACGGAAACTAGGGCGGCAAGAGTGGAACAAAACACCAGGCATAAGGCCGAGCCTTCCACCCTTTACCAAGTATATAAATGCATTAATTAAATAAGAGATATTGTGATATCCCAACATAAACATAATCCAACATGGAGCAAACTTCATCTTCACCTGCAACTAACAATGCTATAAGAGGGGCTAAGCAAAAAGCGGTAACCTAGCCAAACAATGGTTTGCTAGGAAGGGTGACAAAGGTTAGAGGTGGTTTCATGGCAATTTGGGAGGCTTGAAGAGCAAGTGATGGGTAGCGCAGCATATCGATAGAACGAAGCAACTAGCATAGCAATGATAGTAATGAAATCCAAGGTTACGGTCATCTTGCCTGAAATCCCACTAGGAAGAAGAACGAGTCCATGAAGAAGATGAAGCCACGAAGACGAACCAAGCGTAGACGAACGAATCCTCACGATCGCAACCAAACGGGAACTATCGAGAAGAAGCAGACAACATGGTAAACACACCACACATGAACAAGGCATGATGCTCAACCAAGCCGGATGCATGACAAAGCTACATGAAGCTACTCATGGCAAGAGATGATGCATACAAGAGCAACACATCAAAGCAAGTTTAAATGAGGCCGGAAACAACATATGACAATTCCGGTAAGTCCCCATATGCAAAATTCGAAATTGCTCCAGATCTGAATAAACCTTATGTTCAAGTTGTTAAACAGCAAGTTAAAACGCACCAAGATGATCTACACGAAATTCTAGTCAAGTTACATATAAAGTTCATTAGATTCGGAGCTACGACCTAGAAGATATGAGCAAACCAAGTTAAACATGGCATTGATGCAAAATGCATTCAAACATCAAGGAAAGCACCTCAAAACAAGGATGCAACAAAGTAACATGAAACTACATGCAAAACTAATTAACTTTGATATAAAGCATGCTCAAAACGGAGCAACGGTGCAACACATACACTCCAAACAAGATATAACAACAATCTGTCCAAAACAGCAACTAGGCACCTTGCAAGCATCAAAACAACATGCTACAGCAACTCAACATGAAAACAAAAGGCACGGACATGATGTACAGGTAAAGCATAACAAAACATGAACACTGAGCTATCTCCAGAAATCATTAGAACATGCTCAAAAGGACATGGCATAGCGGTTTAGCTCCCTGGTCATCGAAACCCTAAGTAATTCCACCTCAACTGGAGTAGGCTTTTACCTTCACCGTAAGGGGCCGAACCAGTATAATCCTCATGTCCTTTGTCCCGTTTAACCCCTTTAAGCTTCCTAGTTGCGATGGCTCCACGACTAAGTCCTTGCGCGAGGACATCTGCCGTGACTATTCCACGACACTCTCCGATATAACTAGACTCCAAAATAGTTTTTTTTTCTAGACTCAACAACGGCCAAACTATACGATCAATCAAGGGGGCCCCTAGGGTCGGTCGAGGCTCTGATACCAACTTTTCACGCCCAATATGCGACTCTATCCGAGAGGAACTCGAAGATCCCACCAAGGATAGACCCGCATATTGAAACGCTTTTGCAAGGTGGATATCATTACATCAACATTACATAAAAGATGGGGATACAAACAAGGCATACAAATGCCGCAAGAATACATCAATATACATGAGAACAACATCCGACTACGGATGAAACATAAACAGAAACCCAAACGACATCCACCCTGCTAGCCCAGGCTGCCGACCTGGAACCTATCCCCTGATCGAAGAAGAAGCAGAAGAAGATATCCAAAACAAGAAACATCGCTCTTGCGTCATGATCATTGCAAAACATGTACCTGCAACTTTTGTTATAGTAATCTGTGAGCCACGAGGACTCAGCAATCCCATTACCATCGGTATCAAGACTAGCAAAGCTTAATGGGTAAGGAAGGGGTAAAGTGGTGAGGTTGCTGCAACGACTAAGCATGATATGGTGATTAACTTACGCAAATAAGAGGGAGAAGAGAAGCAATGGAACGGTCGTGAAGCTAGCAATGATCAAGAAGTGATCCTGAACCCCAACTTACGTCAAACATAAACCAAAACCGTGTTCACTTCCCAGACTCCGCCGAAAAGAGACCATCACGGCTACACACGCGGTTGATGCGTTTTATTTAAGTCAAGTGTCAAGTTCTCTACAACCGGACATTAACAAATTCCCATCTGCCACATAACCGCGGGCACGGCTCTCGAAAGTTTATACCCTGCAGGGGTGTCCCAACTTAGCCCATTATAAGCTCTCACAGTCAACGAAGGATATTCCTTCTCCCGGGAAGACCCGATCAGTCTCGGAATCCCGGTTTACAATACATTTCGACAATGGTAAAACAAGACCAGCAAAGCCGCCCGAATGTGCCGACAAATCCCGATAGGAGCTGCACATATCTCGTTCTCAGGGCACACCGGATGAGCAGTCCGTACAACTAAAACCAGGCCTCAAGTTTCCCCGAGGTGGCGCTGCAAAGGGCTCTAGTTTGGACCAACACTCAGAGGAGCACTGGACCGGGGGGGGTAAAATAAAGATGACCCTCGGGAGCGCGACTCCCAAGGGAAAAAGGCTTAGGTAGGCAAATGGTAAAACCAAGGTTGGGCCTTGCTGGAGGAGTTTTATTCAAAGCGAACTGTCAAGGGGTCCCCATAACACCCAACCGCGTTAGTAACGCAAAATAAAGGAACATAAGACCGGTATGATGGAAACTAGGGCGGCAAGAGTGGAACAAAACACCAGGCATAAGGCCGAGCCTTCCACCCTTTACCAAGTATATAGATGCATTAATTAAATAAGAGATATTGTGATATCCCAACATAAACATAATCCAACATGGAGCAAACTTCATCTTCACCTGCAACTAACAACGCTATAAGAGGGGCTGAGAAAAAAGCGGTAACCTAGCCAAACAATGGTTTGCTAGGAAGGGTGACAAAGGTTAGAGGTGGTTTCATGGCAATTTGGGAGGCTTGAAGAGCAAGTGATGGGTAGCGCAACATATCAATAGAACGAAGCAACTAGCATAGCAATGATAGTAATGAAATCCAAGGTTATGGTCATCTTGCCTGAAATCCCACTAGGAAAAAGAACGAGTCCATGAAGAAGATGAAGCCACGAAGACGAACCAAGCGTAGACGAACGAATCCTCACGATCGCAACGAAACGGGAACTATCGAGAAGAAGCACACAACATGGTAAACTGACCACACATGAACAAGGCATGATGCTCAACCAAGCCGGATGCATGACAAAGCTACATGAAGCTACTCATGGCAAGAGATGATGCATACAAGAGCAACACATCAAAGCAAATGTTTAAATGAGGCCGGAAACAACATGTGACAATTCCGGTAAGTCCCCATATGCAAAATTTGAAATTGGTCCAGATCTGAATAAACCTTATGTTCAAGTTGTTAAACAGCAAGTTAAAATGCAGCAAGATGATCTGCACGAAATTCTAGTCAAGTTACATATAAAGTTCATTAGATTCGGAGCTACTGCCTAGAAGATATGAGCAAAACAAGTTAAACATGGCATTGATGCAAAATGCATTCAAACATCAAGGAAGCACCTCAAAACAAGGATGCAACAAGGTAACATTAAACTACATGCAAAACTAAGCAACTTTGATATAAAGCATGCTCAAAACGGAGCAACGGTGCAACACATACACTCCAAACAAGATATAACAACAATCTGTAGAAAACAGCAACTAGGCACCTTGCAAGCATCAAAACAACATGCTACAGCACCTCAACAGGAAACAAAAGGGCACGGACATGATGTATAGGAAAAGCATAACAAAACATGAACACTGAGCTATGTACAGAAATCACTAGAACATGCTCAAAAGGACATGGCAAGATTGCAAATAATAACAGTTTCACAGACATGGCAGAAACCACTGGACATGGCAGAAATAACATCAGGTTGCAAAGTTTAGAGCTATCAAACAACATGCTACAGGAACATATAGTAGAAACCAAAGGCATGCCATGAATCTACTAATTGCATAGAACAAAAGTCTCTTACTGATCACGAGCCAAAAAGGCACAGAAGATATGATGGCACCCATGTAAACATAGCAAGTTTCATAAACAGATTCAGACTTGGCAGAAAAACTGAGCATGGCATAAACAGAATTATGAAGGCATCTTTGCGAGCTCAAATCACTCATCACAAAGCATTTCAAGGCATGTGAAGGCATCAAACAGTAAGATGGCATAATTATGAAGCTAAGAATGGCAAGAGCAAGTTCATAGGGTGCATGGATAACTAGCAAAACACATGTCAAAACTGAACTTCATGTTAACAGGCTGAGAGCAACTTTATTTAGCAATTTGAGAGCAAGATTACAACAAGATACAGCAGGCTATAAATGCAAACAAGGGCATGGATGGATAGAAAATGACATGTATAACAAAACATCCTTAGTGAATATCTCCAGATTATGCATAGAATGACTAGTAGCAGCAGGTTTACATGGCATCACAACATAACAGACTCGGACTTGGCAGAAATGACTGTCACAGAAATCAGCAACATCATGGAGGCTACTTTGCATGCTTGTGCTAGTGACGAAACATATCACAAAAATACAAGACAAGCACCCCTGTAAAGACGGCATGATGTAGTTCAAAACACATGTAGAGCTAATGCTCATAGGATGCACACACAAAATGCAACGAAAATAACAAATCAGTAAGTTATATCAAGTTTCAGCAGTTAACATCATACAGCACTCTTGAAACGATGATTAGGGCATCAAGATTAACTCAAACAAACATGGCACAATGGAACAAAATGAATACCATCTCATGATGAATATCTTCATATATTATATGCACCAAACGGAGCTATGAGCACAAAGTTATGTCATGGCAAAGATGCACACATAATGTAACCGTCCC
The DNA here is from genome assembly GCF_002575655.3 of Aegilops tauschii subsp. strangulata. Classification (NCBI taxonomy): domain Eukaryota; kingdom Viridiplantae; phylum Streptophyta; class Magnoliopsida; order Poales; family Poaceae; genus Aegilops; species Aegilops tauschii. The sequence continues at coordinate 574,119,047 of NC_053036.3, forward strand.
AGGGACTTGGAGAAAATTCAACCTCGCAGATCTAGGGTTTCCGAGCACGGATCCCGAGGTTCGTCGGAGAGCTCGCCGGAGTTGAGGGGGAAGACGGCCGGAGCTGCAGGGAGGAGGCCGGAGCTCGGGGAAGACGCCGGAGGAGGCCGGGGAGGCCGGATCCGAACCATATCTCGCCGGATCCCAGCGAGGGACGGCGCGGGCAGCTCTGGCGGGGAGCTCGCCGGCGGGAGGCGGGGCGCAGGGCGGCGGCGCGGGGTCACGGGACGGCGGACAGGCAGCGGCGTGGGATCCGCGGCGCACGGTTGGCTCGGGAGCCGTGGCGGCGCCGGGCGGGGAGGTCGCCGGCGGCGGGGTCACCGGCGGGCGGAGGCTGCGGCGCGAGGGCGCAGGACGGCGGACGGGCCGCGGGGCCGGCGGCGGAAGCCGGGCGGCGCGCAGGGCGGCGACGGGGTCGGGCGCGCGGGCCGGGAGGGCCTGATCCGGGCCCCCCGGGCCGCGGCGCAGGGCAGCGGAGAGGAGGTGACGTGACAGCGTTCTATTGGACGGGGGCGACGGGCGGTCATGTCCGGCTAGGGTTCATCTGCGAATTTCGGGGGAGAGGGCCTATTTATAGCTAGAGGGAGCTAGGAGACTCCAAATGGGGTGCGGTTTTCGCCCACACGATCTTGATCAAATGACCGAGAGCATGGAGGGGGTTTGGATGGGCTCATGGGCTGTGGTGAAGGGGTGCTGGGCTGCAAAGGGCGGAGGGTTTCGAGCTACGCGGTTAACCGTTAGGGCATCAAACGACCTCCAAATGGAACGAAATTTGACGGGCGGTCTACCGGTGATATGCCAAGTCCACTCGGTAAATCTCGGCCCATTCCGAGAACATTTTTCTCCCGCTCACGAAACAAGTTCTGAGAGGGGCGACGGGCGCGTGTGGTAGTGTCGGATCGCAAAACAGACAATGGGGAAAAAGACCTGATGCAAGTTTTGAAAAACATGAGGATGCAATGTAGATGATGACATGGCAAAATGCAACACGCAAGCAGCTGACATGGCAAGGACGGCGAATAACTGGCAGACACCTGGCGCATCGAATCCGGGGCGTTACAACACTCCTCCACTAACAAGAGATCTCGTCCCGAGATCTTAGGACCGAGACGGAAGAAAAAAAGGATGAGGTGAAATAAGAACAAAACAGTGAGGATGAACAAAGTCAAGAACACTCGAGTAGGAAAGAGGAATGTTGAATGAGACAAAAAGCAAAAGCTCAAGGAATAAGGCTGAATTTGAAACCACTCCGGTTAGGACAAAATAGAAAAGGAATAATAACGAAGGAATTTATGCAGCACTCCGGCTGAACAAGGAAAGAATAGAACATGAACTTGAGAAATGGAACGATACTTGACTTGAGGAACAACACAAAACCTCCGGAAGACTTCAAAGAGTGGAATGAGAAGACCGGGGAAGAAGATGACAACTTCTACCATGAATGAAATAGAGAGCATCCTTAGAAGGAAACATTGAACAGAGTTGTTGGAAATTCAACAACAAAAGAATAAGCTTGTTGTGGACTTATGGATAACATCTCAAAATTATGAGGTGGTAACCTACCACAAGCTGAAAAGATTGAAAAGCTGAGAAGAACGAGAAAATGCAAAACTCCACTTCAGAAGAATATGGAGAATTAATTGCACTTTGAGAAGCAAGAAGAAGATACTTGAGCTACGCCTACAAGAATCTTGATGAACACTTGAAGAATGAATTAAATCATGACGAGCCACCGTGATGAACTCCGGTAACAAAAGAATGACGAGATAAAATTGAAGGATGAAAGGGGTAAGATTAAAGCCTTGCGATGATTAAGATGGAGCTTCGTGACGAGATCGGCGAGAAGCTTGGAACTCCGGAAAAGAAAAGATGAAAACACTTTGAACCGAGAATGTGATAACATGAACAATCTCCGAAAAGAAGAGATAAAACCACTTGAAGAAAGAAGAATAAGGATTACGTTATGCTTATCCTCCACCAATTAAATTGATGAGAAACAATGGATTTGCATACTTCTTATTCTCGTTGGAAAGATTAAGGGGGGATATAGCACAAAACTTGAGAAAGTCTCCGTGAACCACCGGTAGGGCTGGAAAGAACGAATGAATTGATATGATAACCACAGAAAGAATCTTGAACGAGCCACGGTAGGAATTGAAATGAATGAAGAAAAGAGAATGAATCACCGGAAAGAATTAGAAAACGAACGAAGATCCTTGAGTAAGTAAAGACGCAAGAGAACGAAGAGATCACGAACTGATTAAAAATGCTTGAACGAAACACCGATACAAATAAGGGAACGAACGAAGCTGAAAACTTGGAACGAAGGAATCTTCTGAAATGGAAGCCTCCGGATAATCAAAATGGAAGAAAAACTCCTGGAATACTCCGGATGGATGAAAAGAATTGCCCGACTGGAAACAATTTGAGAGGATAATATCGAGCTAGCAACGCGAATCTCCGGGAGAACGGGCAAGATTTAAGAGAAACTCTACTTCGGTCTTCAAATGTTGAGAATGACGACGAAAAACACCATCAAAATTGTTGAGGTACTCCAGGAGAATGAAAAAAAGGAAAGTTGAACCAAACATGAAATAATTAGCAAACGATCTTAGCAAAGGCATATGACTGATGGGATCCATACTTACGTCAGACTTTGAAAAGATTTTAGAATGGCTCCGAGAAAATTAGAAGAGTCAGGTAAGATCCTGGGAAAAGACCTATGGGTTAGGGCCCACTGAAAAAAGAAACACCGTTGGAAGGATTGTTGAATGAGAAATGATGCACCGGAACGATTGAAAGATTTGAATGAGGTGACAACCTCGAATTAGCTGGATGCAAACACGAATCTTCTGAGATGTCTTCAACACTCCGGGATAATAGAATGGCGAAAGGAGGAACGAGCAAGGGGAAAACACTTCGGTCAAGGAAAAGAATACGATCAACACTGAAAACTTGAATTGGATCCACCGGAAAAGGAAAAGAGAGCAACAATGATTAACTAGGCGAGAATTCACCGGTTGAGACAACTGAGGATAGACTGAAGATACCCCGCACGAATGAATTTGATGCTCGAAAGAGACTCATGCTCCGGGAATAAAAGGGGGTGGGAGGGCGGGAAAAACACAGGCAACTGGAACGACGAATAATTGCATAGAGAAGCGCCGGTTGAAATGATTGAGGAGAAAATGCAAAAGCTTCGCACGAGTAGGATGGATACTCGATTTCGGACTCCGGTTCCAGGAAGAAGAAGGGTTGGCGGGTGGGAAAAAGAAAGACAACTTCGGGTGGGGAAAAACAACGTCGGAAGAGAAATAACTGAGGGCTGATCTCGCAAAAGATGACGAGGATCGAAACCACCCGAAGAGAAATGCGACGGATTGAAAAGAGGATGGCAACGAACGAAAACTAACCGCGTGATCCTGAAGAAAAATTTGAAGGGGAAGAGAAGTAAGTCGAAACACCTACGTCAAGATTTCTCACCAAAGCGACGAAGGGGCTGAGGAGTAAAAATAATTCTTACTCTCTGTTGGGGATATAACTACTAGAGTCACCCGCCCAGGAGGGGCCGGGTTATGCTATGACGATCATCACATGAAGCCCAATCTCAAGTTTGAGGATGGCGGTTCAGTAATGGGCCTAAGGTCTAGAGGCGGCTTAAGGCCCGTAGTGATAAACCGCCGTTAAGGTATGACTTGTAGTGTAAGGCAAGAATATTTAAGAGTCCGAGCCGGACACTGTTTATAAGCCGGCCGGGACTCTGAGAGCCGCTGGCCGTTAACCTCTCTATATAAAGGGACGACCCAGCGGCGGTTCAGGACAAGTAAGATCAGATCGATAGCCAGGCATAGCAGTTTAGCTCCCTGGTCATCGAAACCCTAAGTAATTCCACCTCAACTGGAGTATGCTTTTACCTTCACCGTAAGGGGCCGAACCAGTATAATCCTCATGTCCTTTGTCCCGTTTAACCCCTTTAAGATTCCTAGTTGCGATGGCTCCATGACTAAGTCCTTGCACGAGGACATCTGCCGTGACTATTCCACGACAGTTGGCGCCCACTGTGGGGCCAGCGCACGGTGGATTTGAGTTCTTGAAGGGCAGCTTCGAAGGGCTCAAGGGATACACTGTGGGCCGGATGACCAAGAGTCGTTGCGGCAAGCTCTACATCGACGACGCAGGCTGGGGCCCCGACGCCGGCTCAATCGAGTACGGGTACCGGGTCCCCTTCGGCGGAATCCACGTTTTCATTGGCAAGATTGGCGAGCCAGGCCCTGAGCCGGACCTCCGCACCGACCTCGTCGAGACGGCTCAGCGTGCGAGACCCGCCCGGACTCTGCCTGCCTTGAAGCGTGCTTTCGTGGGATGCGTCCATGGAGGACTCTCTGAAGGATCTGGATCTGGCGATGAGACGGCCGCCCGCTCTGACGGCGAGTCATCCACAGATGAGACCAACTCGTTATATCAACTTCAAGATGGCGGGCTCAGAGGTTGTTCCGATGGCGACAGTATTCCGGACCCCTTTGAGCCGCCAAGCCGGGTTGGAATCTTCATGGCCGGCACACAACCTGTTCAAAACCCCACCGCTGGGGCAAGAGGCCCTGTGCACTCGCCGGCTCAGGTGCTAATGGATCTCACAGATAAGATGATGGCCCTGTTAACTGCCACGGTCGTCCCGGCGGATCAAGCTCAACATGATGCAGAAGTGGCACAACTAAAATTGGACATAGCGCAGGTCAAAGAAGACCTGGCAGCGGAAGGAGTTAGGATGGCTGCAGAGCGGGCGGGTCTGGACGCCCAGACTCAGTTTATTCAGGCGCAGTCTTTCCGGCTCACGATGGATCAGAACGCATCCAATGAGGTCATGAGAAGGAGGTATCAGAAGGCTCAATCTCGGCTCCCTCCGGTTTATGATCCTCTCAACCTCTTCAACACACCCGGTGCAGGGCCTAGCAACCCGCCAGAGATAAATTACATCACGGCACCCGGGGTGGGAACGCTCGTTCAGCCACCAGTGATGGGGCCTCCCCGTGTGAATACTGCACCGCCTCCATATGTGCCAACACCACTGGGTCATTATTCTAACCCGTTGGAAAACATGATCGCTGCAGCAGCGCGACTGGCGGCTCTTCCGGTTGAGGGTGACTCCCCAATGGCGGTCGAAACCCGCAGGGTCAGAGAACTTCTTCAGACGGCTTTGGCGCAGCAGGAGGCATATTCATATAGCCGGGACAGGATTCATTCGACCCCTCGACAGGCAATTCGTCAAAACCGGAGTCTGAGTTATAGCAGACACATGGCATCGGCGACTGGCTCAAGCAACGTCCGGTGCCATGACTTTCCTGGGGGGCATGGCCCCGCACATAATGGAGCCTTTAATGCGGTAGATCAAGACAGAGCGCGTCAGGAAGCTGAGCAGGCGGCTCAGATGACGGCTTACCAGCCTTTTCCGGTTTACCCGACGGCTTCTATTGAGGCAGGCATGGCTACAAGAGCCGGAGGCATCCCTTGCCTGGTGCCGGCTCTCCGTAACGAACGTCTGCCCAAGGATTTCAAAGGACCAAGGAAGGTAGCTAATTACACGGCTGATTTACAGCCCGGAGCATGGGTTGAGAGCTACGAGATGGCTATGGAGTTGTTGGAGGTCAGCGAAGCGACAATGGCCAAATACTTCACCATGATGTTGGATGGGACTGCCCGCACTTGGTTGAAGGGACTGCCGCCCAATTCCATCGGGTCATGGGCAGAGCTAAAAGCCCGGTTCATCCAAAACTTCAAAGATACATGTAGGCAATCAATGTCAATTGTGGATTTGACTAACTGCAAACAGCAAGAAGGCGAGTTTACAACCCATTGGGTACGCCGGGTCAAAGAGATAATACATTCGTCTGATAAGATGGATGCCGGCTCTGCGGTCTTGATGTGGGAGCAAAATTGTCATTTTGCGCCTCTGAAGATGAAGCTTGGGCGGCTCAAGCGCGATTGCAACGATATGGGTACGCTGATGGCGGCTCTGGTCAAGTACGCCGACTCTGATACTACCAAGGATCCCATGTCTGATGAGGAAAAGACAGGGAAGGGAAAGAAGAATGGCAACGACAAGGGCCCTCAGCATAACCCGGCGAACCAGGGAAGTAATAAACGTAAGGCTGATGGCAGTATGGAATTTGTGGCCAACACCAATGCGCAAGGTAACAACCACCGACGTAAGGGGAGACCACCTCCCCAATCCGCCGGATCAGGCCTGACGCTTGAGCAATTGTTGAATGAGCCCTGTCCAAGGCACGGTTCTAGGGAGAAGCCAGCCACTCATCTATGGAAAGACTGTGCAATCATGAAAGCTTCCAAAAATTCCAACACTTTCAATGGCAACAATGGGCAGGGCGGCGGCTCCGGCGGCGGCGGCTTTCATGGCCCGGGCGGCGGTTCAAATTCCAATTTTCAGAATTTTCAAGGTAATCAAGGGGGGTTCAACCAGCAATCTGGCCAGGGTAATCAGCATCAGTAGCAGGGGGATATCAGACCAATCCAAAGCAGCTCAACAGTGGACAGTATCATGTGTTTACTACCAGTTTGTTCAAGCGAAACCAGAAGCTTCATAAAAGGGCTGTGAACGCTGTTGAGCCGGCGGTTCCACGTTACTTGCGATCGTCTGAGCAACCTATTGTATGGAGTAGGGAGGATCACCCTCCCCGGGTTGATAATCCGGGTCACTTGGCTTTGGTGGTGGCTCCTCAGGTTGGTGGGTATAAATTCACTAAGGTGCTCAAGGACGGGGGCAGCAGCATCAACATCCTCTATTATGAGACCTTCCGTCGTATGGGATTAACCGATAAAAACCTCAGCCAGTCCAATACTGTTTTCCACGGCGTGGTGCCTGGTAAGTCGGCGTATCCAGTTGGTAAGATCGAGCTAGAAGTAGCCTTTGGAGATGAGTACAACTCCAGGGCGGAAAAACTGACTTTTGAGGTGGTCAAGATCAGAAGCCCGTACCATGCTCTATTTGGGCGGCCGGCTTACGCCAAGTTCATGGCACGGCCGTGTTATGTATATTTGCAGCTCAAGATGCCGGGTCAGAACGGGACCATTACGGTTCATGGCAGCTGAAAAGTAGCTTTGGAGTGCGAGGAAGGTGACGCTGCTTACGCTGAATCTGTTTGTGCGACAGAGGAGTTGAAGTTTTATAAGGATAATGTCGACCCGGCAGATATGACGTCTCTGAAAAAGCCAACCACGGAGCATGAGCCGGTAATGAAATTTAAGTCGGCCAAGTGTGTTTTTGGTGTTCCTGCAGGCAAGCTCTTCGGTTTTCTGGTTTCTCACAGAGGCATTGAAGCTAACCCGGAGAAGATCAAGGTAATCACCTCTCTGGCTAAGCCGGCGTGCATAAATGACGTCCAGCGTCTGGTGGGTCGCATCGCTTCTTTGAGTCGATTTATATGCCGGTTGGGCGAAATGGCCATACCACTGTATCAGATGACGAAGAAAACAGATGACTTTGTCTGGAGTGATGCTGCTAATGCTGCTTTTGAGGATTTGAAAAGACAGTTAGCTGAGCCGCAAGTCCTTGCTGCTCCTGTCGATAAGGAGCCCTTATTGTTGTATGTAGCCGCTAACACACGAGCCGTCAGTGTGGCCGTCGTGGTAGAGCGCAAGGAGGCAAGTAAGGAACATCCGGTTCAGCGGCCGGTTTACTACGTCAGCGAAGTACTCATTGAGTCCAAGCAATAGTATCCACATTGGAAGAAGCTTGTTTATGGGGTGTTCATGGCAAGCCGGAAGCTGAAGCATTATTTCCAAGGCCACCCCATCATTGTGGTTAGTTCTGCTCCTTTAGGAGATATCATCCAAAACAGAGAAGCCACCGGAAGAGTTGCTAAGTGGGCCATTGAACTTGGGCCTCATGATTTAAAGTATGTGCCACGCCCTGGTATCAAATCTCAAGCATTGGTAGACTTCATCAACGACTGGACAGAACTGCAGATGCCTGAGGAGAGGCCAGATAACACATACTGGACTATTCACTTCGACGGGTCCAGGCAGTTGGAGGGCTTGGGGGCTGGAGTCGTTTTAGCTTCCCCTCGAGGTGATAAATTTCGTTATGTGCTACGGTTGATGTTTCCCTGTACTAACAATGCAGCTGAGTATGAGGCCTTGCTCCATGGTCTTCGGATGGCTAAGGAGATGAGCTTAAGCCGGGTGAGATGCTTTGGCGACTCAGATTTGGTGGCTCAACAGGTATCAGGCAAGTGGGATTCCAAGGACCCCCTCATGGCGGCTTATCGCTGTGAAGTTGATGCCATCGCCGGGCATTTTCAGGGTTATCAAGTGGAGCACATTGACCGCAGAAAGAACGAAGCGGCTGATGCCTTAAGCCGGCTGGGCTCTCAGCGTAAGCCGGTGCCGCCTAATACTTTCTTGGATATTCTGCATAACCCTTCTGTCAAGTTCCCTACAGAGGAAGACTTGGTTGTTCCTGACCCAGAAGCACAGTTGGTGGCGGCTCTTCATGTTATCCCAGATTGGACAGTGCCATACTTGGCTTACATGACCCGGGGAGACTTGCCCGAGGATGAAACTTTGGCCAGACAGGTAACCCGGCGGTCTAAGTCAATGATAATTATCAATGGCGAGCTGCATCATCTCAGTGTTACTGGGGCTTTTCAGTGTTGTGTTTCCACTGAGGAGGGTCAAGAAATTTTATGAGAGGTTCACGAGGGGGATTGTGGCCACCATGCTGGCTCGAAATCCCTTGTGGCGAAGGCTTTTCGTCATGTTTTTTATTGGCCGACGGCTCACGCTGATGCAGAGGACTTAGTCAGTAAATGTGACGGTTGTCAGAAGTTCTCAAGACGTGCTCAAGTGCCGGCTCAAGAGTTGAGGATGATTCCAGTCACTTGGCCGTTTGCAGTCTGGGGGCTTGATATGGTTGGGCCTTTCAAAAGGTCCAAGGATAAGAAGACCCACCTCTTGGTGGCGGTGGACAAGTTCACAAAGTGGGTTGAGGCAGAGCCAGTTAGTAAGTGTGACGCAACCACGGCGGTTCAGTTCATGAAAAAGGTGATATTTCGCTTTGGTTTTCCACACAACATTATAACTGACAGTGGTACCAATCTGTCTAAAGGCGCCATGGAAGAATTTTGCCAACGAGAGCATATTCGACTTGATGTTTCATTAGTAGCTCACCCCCAATCCAATGGTCAAGCTGAGAGAGCCAATCAGGAAATCTTGAAGGGCATCAAGCCCCGGCTTTGGTCCCTTTGCAACGGACGCCGGGTTGTTGGGTGGAGGAGTTAACCTCTGTGTTATGGAGCATCAATACTACTCCTAACAGGTCTACGGGTTACACGCCTTTCTTCATGGTCTACGGAGCTGAGGCGGTTCTCCCTAGCGACATCCGTCATGACTCGCCTCGAGTGGCGGCTTATGTCGAGGCGGACAATGAGCAAGCGCGTCAAGATGCTCTTGACTTGTTGGAAGAACAACGTGACGTAGCAGCAGCTCGCTCGGCGATTTACCAACAAGACCTGCGCCGCTATCACAGCCGCCGGGTTAAGTCCAGGACCTTTCAGGAAGGTGATTTGGTGCTCCGGCTCATCCAGGATCAAACAGATGCACACAAGCAGTCCCCACCTTGGGAAGGGCCCTTTGTGGTCAGCAAGAACTTGCACAACAGGTCATACTACCTCATCGATGTTCGAGAGCACAAAGATTCACGTAAGTCGGAGGAGGAGACCCGCCAGCCGTGGAATATTGCTCATCTTCGGCCGTATTACACTTGAGCCAACGGCTCTCATAATGTACATATTTCTATAGCCATGTATATATTATGATGAATAATGAAGCAGGACCTCTGTCCTTTTTCCCCTCCAAAGGTAAATGTGTCATTGTTATTTTCATTATGATATCACATGATCACTTGGAGGCTGATCCTGCTTATGATCATATTCGAATCTAGCCGTTAAATATATGATCACTTGGGGCCTTCCTGTTCAAACATAGGTCGTATCCGAACCAAAGAGAACATAGCTGTCGATACCCACTTGATTGGCATATTGCCGAGCTCACTTGGGAGTTTCTTGATCATATTTGAATCATAGATCAACCCCCTTTGGGAACCGACGTGGATGGTATTCGAATCAGCGTCGTTAAACAACTCCCAAGATCATTTGGGGGCTTCCTGTTCAAACATAGGTCGTATTCGAACCAAAGAGAACATAGCTGTCGATACCCTCTTGATCGGCAACGCCAAAGCCACTGGGGGCTATATGATCGTATTCGAATCTTAGCTTAACCCCTTTGGGACGGTTCTCTGGTCGTATTCGAATCAGAAGCCTCCAAATTTTTGAAGTCTCTTTGTTGCAAACAAGTTCTTTTGATTATATCTAAAGTGTTCAAGGGTGGTTTCTACTCCACCGGCTTAACTTTGGTCAATAAAGTTGATCGCACATGATAAGAATCATATTACATAGTGGGGTTTTTACTCATTATTCGGATCACATAAACCGGAGGTGTACTTGAAGGATCACAGGTATGCTGTTATGGTTGTCTCAAGGATATAATGGAGGACCGGTTTGTTATGATTCCGGGTTATATGTAAAGTGTATGACTCTCCATGCGGTAAGCCGCCAAGGGACTTGTGATTTGTTTTTCTATGCAGGACAATTAAAGACAGCTCTTTAAACATAAGGAAAACAGAGGATCAAGCATAACCCGGAAGAATATAGAAGGGCAGCTTAAACAATGTTGAGCGCTACACACGTGCGCGATGGCATGACAAAATTAAGTGTTTGTCCTACTCTATTACATGACTCCCCGAGTCCAAAAGGTGAGGCATCGTCTTTTAAGACATAACCATGAGCCGCCTGCGAGATCAAGGGCGTTGTTGGCCTGAGGTTTCCGGGTCATCCCTCTCCGCTCCTCCGGCTGTTTCCATGACCTGGAAGGTTGATGATTTCCATTCAATGCCACTCAAGGCTTCAAATTGAGCCTCATCATCAATTAACCCGGCCGGGTCAACTTCAGGGGCGAAGGTATGCTTACGAGTTGGAGGAATCAGGCTGACTGCTTCGTAGCGTGGTGTTGGGATTCTCTGATTCTCCGCGTCATAGCCCGGTTGATATTTGGTAAGATCTGTGTCATTGCCAATCAAAGTGGCCACACGGCGTACGCTCTTCAAACAAGCGGCGAAGTCCTTCTGGTCAAAGGGGGTGCCGTTTTCCTTCAAGCTGGGATACCCAAGGGCGATGTCGGCCGGGTCTAGCTCCGGTAGAAACGCCTTGGCCCGGCTCAGAGCGGCTATAGCTCCGGCTCTTGCAGAAGCCCGTCTCAACTCTTGGAAGCGTTGAGGAAGTACGGCAAGCCGCCTGAGTACATCCGCCAGGTGAGTGGGAACTTCATTTGACAGAGCCACAACGGCTAAGGCACGTTGTGACCCGGTGTAAAGTTGCTCTACCAAGGTATAAACCGCCTTCAATTTAGTCAGCACGTTTTGATTAAGATTGGCGCTCCTGGGGCCTGCATTGCAAAGACAGGTAAGCTGATGACAATTGAGACGCTCTTTGGAAAAGATGTAAACTAGCTAAACACTTATAGAGTAACTTACCAAAGATTGCGGAGACCATCTGAGAAACATGGTGTTTTAAGCCGGATAGCTCGGCGGCTGTTTCAGGAAGAGTGGCCTCCGCTTGTTCGGCCTGGCTAAGCAAAGCCGTCTTTTCATCTGCCCAGGCTTTTCTCTCTCCTTCAAATTTCTTCTTCAGTTTCTCTTGAGCAGATACACTGAATTCAAACTTGGAGTTGGCCTTTTGGGTTTCATTTTCTTGAGTCTTCAGGCGGTTCTTTAAATCAGAGATCTTCGATTCAAATTGCTTGACGGCGGCCTATATAAATTCCGGGTCACAGTTAGGGTGATTATAATGCAACATTAAGTCCCAAGGACTTTTCAAGCAAAGACACTTGGCACTTGGGGGCTAATGTATGCTGAAGAGCTCTATTTACAGTGGTGTTTCATGCAAATAAGTCCCAAGCACTTTGCAAGCAAAGGTACTTGGCACATGGGGGCTAATGCATATTGCTGTTCAACTACTTTATTAAAACAAGGTAAGGACCGGTTCCGATATGCTGATTAAACCGGACCTTGAGTGCTACCAGGTAAGTCGGTTTTCTTGCAGTGCTTACTAAGCCGGTATTAAGTCTACAACATATTTTATCATAAGTAATAGACTTGGGGGCTGGCATGGTAAGTATAACTATGGAGTAATAAAGAGAGTTATACCTCAGATTTTTGTTGTATTTGTTTCACCATATCAATCTCCAGATCCCGGCTGTTGTGCACTTGATTCACATAGCCAGAGACAATATCTTCAATGCTTAGATGAGCATAATCAGTGATGTCCAACTTGGCCCGGCGGCGCTCCAGAAGTTCTTCCTTGGCAGAGCACTTGGCCAGCACGGTAGGTCATCCCAGTTCGACAAACTCAATCCGGGTGATCTCAACGTCCGGATCATCTGCATGAGCCGGGCTGGGGATCTCCGGGTTCTCAGAACCTTCCATAGCTTGTTCAACAGTGGGAGCAGCGGTGGCATCAGGAGATGGTACAGCCGGTGACTCGTCAGCAGAGGCATTAGGAGCAGCCGTTCTGAGTTCTGGCTCAGCCAGGACCTGCTCTTCGGCCGGCTTATTTTTCTTCGCCCTCTTGCTGGGCTTCACTTGTACACTGCAAGTCAAAGAGGTAGTGCAAAAACATGAGTAATACAAGTACAAAATCAACTGATCATCATTACCCGGGAGCGGTTTTGAAAGCTGGCAAGCTGGACTGCATTGAGTCGCCCGAGGAAGGCGAAGTTCCCTGGTAGTTTGAGTCCGAAGAATTGAGTGGTCGACGAGGGACGCCCGCCAAAGGATATAAAGAATATAAGTCGGAGATAACCTCAGTCTGGCGCTTCCTTGATGCTTCGGGTAAGCCAGAGAAGAGGTCTGCATCTTTGCTGGTCCGGGGCTGCCTCTGACTCTCATAAATCTGTCGCTTCAAAAGAAATTGAGGATCCTGATAAGCTAAAGGATGTGAAAATCTTACTTTCCGAGTTACTCTTCGGACTTTCTGTCTCGGCAAAGGCTCGGAGTCGGAGGAAATTATAGTTACCTCTTCATTCACTTCATGACTCGTTCCGGTGTCCTCCTGCTGATAATCCGTGTCAATAAGATGGTTAAAAAAGGAGCCTAAAGTGTCAAGAGCTACCTCTGACTCGGAGGTGTCTTCAGACGAAGCAGATCCGAGGCTCTAGGTTTATTCCCTTCTTACGGCGAGCGGTTTTCCTGACAGCTTTCGTAACTTTTCGGGCTTTCTTGGCAGCTTTGTGGTCATACTTGACCTTCCAGAATTTATAATTAGCCTGTAAAATACAACAAAGGTTAGTAAGTTAAGACAAAATCGTTAAAATGGAAGGTGAAGTATTCAGGTCAATGGTTTACCGCTGGAGCCGAGTTAGCCTTGCAGAAAGGGCTTAAGCCCACTCTCTCGCAATCTGCGAGGCTCTCGTTCAAAAGAGACCTAGTTGTATCATCAATGACGTCCTCAGGTAAGTCGTCTGGACTGTGCCGAAGAGGATCATCCATCTGGCCCGTATAATCACACATCAAGCCGGGGTGGCGGCTTAAAGGAATCACCCGCCAGGCAATCCAGACCCGGACCAGATCAATGCCATTTAGGCCGTTCCCTAGAAGAGCTTTCATTTTGTTGATGGTGGGAGTAAGTGGTTGACGTTCAGCTTGCGATAATTTGTCTGGCAAGGGGTGATTTGACTCCAGACGCAGGGCGCGAAAGCTGGGCAGAGGGTTCTCGTCAGCCGGAGAAGTGTCTTGGCAGTAGAACCATGTCTGGTTCCAATCTTTCGGGTGGCTTGGCGGCTCAGCATAAGGGAAGAGACAATCTCTCTGTCGTTGGATTGAGATTCCACCGAGCTCCAAGCTGGGCCCGTTGGCACATTCATTCTGGCGGTTCAAATAAAATAACTCCCAAAAGAGTAGCAAGCTGGGTTCTTCTCCGAGGCACACCTCACAGAACACTTGGAAGTTGCAGATGTTTGACACGGAATTGGGTCCGATGTCTTGAGGTCGCAGATCAACAAAGTGCAGGACATCTCTGAAGAATTTTGAGCCGGGAGGAGCAAAGCCTCGGTTCATCTGATCAGTAAATATGACAACTTCCCCATCCTTGGGTTGAGGCCTCTCTTCGGACGGGTCAGGAGCACGATAGGACATGACCTCTTTCTTTGGCAGGTAACCCGTTTTCACGAAATCAGCTAAGATGCTGTCAGTGACGTTGGATCTAACCCAGTTGCATGTGGCGGGTGCTTTGGGAGCCTTAGGCGGCATTGTGAAAGATGGAAGCCTATGACCAAATAAAATTTCCGGTTCAAATTTAAGCCGGAGGAAAGTTTCAGTTCAGTATTCAAGATGGCGGCTTATGAAAGGGCCTAATGATATATGGCTAATTGTGTCAGGTTATTTAAGCCGCCGTGGATATCATGAGCAATTAAGTTATTTAACTCTATTATGAATGATCCAGAAATTTCACAAAGCATGGCCTCTTTTAAGCCGGCGATATGAGCCGCCATGGCTAACAGATGAAGTTTTTGCCTAAGTGTTGCACAAACAAGTTTCACAGATTGCAGGGATTATTTTGGATCAAACGATCGTCCAGAAAAGAAAAATTTCTAGACCTAAAAACTGGTATAGAGAAGTTCATGAGCTCTAAATGAGGTCTTTTTGCAAGCAAAAGGGATTTGCGAGTATTGAAAATGGGTGTGAAACAACTACCGCCGAAGTTATGCACTACTCTTGGATCAAAGGAGGCCGTTGTTGAAGAACTACGAAGGAATCGCGAGGAACCACGAAGAACACAGAAGAACTCGCGAACCCTAATGCGGATCTAATATACGAGACGGCGAGGACTTACTGGTGCTGATGAGCAGTGGAGGTGCGCCGCGGTTCTCTAGTCAAGACAGGTCGATGCAGCGGCCTTAGTTGGTGCAGACGGGATGTGCGGCGGCGGCGGCGGAGCTCGGGCTCTAAAGCGTCGAGAGGAGGAAAACGATGGAAAGGGAAGAATGACGAAGACCTAAGGGCCGGGCCTACTTATAAGGAACGGCTGATGAATGGGCGCGAGAAACGAGGAGGCTGAAGAAATGGTTATCCAGCTGCGGAGACGCCTCGATTTTCAGGACAGTTATTAAGATAAGGATCCGTTGAGATACGTTGAGCAAAACGTGCATTAATGGCAGATGACATCACGGCGGGTTACCAAGAATCCAGAAGGTGACGCCACGGCGGGTTAAAGCCTTTGCGCAAACAGAAGCCAGAAGATTTTTTATTAAGGTATTGAAGATTGACATGAACCGGCTCAAATCAATCTGGGGCCTAATGTTGGGATATAACTACTGGCGTCACCCGCCCAGGAGGGGCCGGGTTATGCTATGACGATCATCACATGAAGCCCAATCTCAAGTTTGAGGATGGCGGTTCAGTAATGGGCCTAAGGCCTAGAGGCGGCTTAAGGCCCGTAATGATAAACCGCCGTTAAGGTATGACTTGTAGTGTAAGGCAAGAATAGTTAAGAGTCCGAGACAGACACTGTTTATAAGCCGGCCGGGACTCTGAGAGCCGATGGGCGTTAACCTCTCTATATAAAGGGACGACCCAGCGGCGGTTCAGGACAAGTAAGATCAGATCGATAGCCAGGCATAGCGGTTTAGCTCCCTGGTCATCGAAACCCTAAGTAATTCCACCTCAACTGGAGTAGGCTTTTACCTTCACCGTAAGGGGCCGAACCAGTATAATCCTCATGTCCTTTGTCCCGTTTAACCCCTTTAAGCTTCCTAGTTGCGATGGCTCCACGACTAAGTCCTTGCGCGAGGACATCTGCCGTGACTATTCCACGACACTCTCCGATATAACTAGACTCCAAAATAGTTTTTTTTTCTAGACTCAACAACGGCCAAACTATACGATCAATCAAGGGGGGCCCTAGGGTCGGTCGAGGCTCTGATACCAACTTTTCACGCCTAATATGCGACTCTATCCGAGAGGAACTCGAAGATCCCACCAAGGATAGACCCGCATATTGAAACGCTTTTGCAAGGTCGATATCATTACATCAACATTACATAAAAGATGGGGATACAAACAAGGCATACAAATGCCGCAAGAATACATCAATATACATGAGAACAACATCCGACTACGGATGAAACATAAACAGAAACCCAAACGACATCCACCCTGCTAGCCCAGGCTGCCGACCTGGAACCTATCCCCTGATCGAAGAAGAAGCAGAAGAAGATATCCAAAACAAGAAACATCGCTCTTGCGTCATGATCATTGCAAAACATGTACCTGCAACTTTTGTTATAGTAATCTGTGAGCCACGAGGACTCAGCAATCCCATTACCATCGGTATCAAGACTAGCAAAGCTTAATGGGTAAGGAAGGGGTAAAGTGGTGAGGTTGCTGCAACGACTAAGCATGATATGGTGATTAACTTACGCAAATAAGAGCGAGAAGAGAAGCAATGGAATGGTCGTGAAGCTAGCAATGATCAAGAAGTGATCCTGAACCCCAACTTACGTCAAACATAAACCAAAACCGTGTTCACTTCCCAGACTCCGCCGAAAAGAGACCATCACGGCTACACACGCGGTTGATGCGTTTTATTTAAGTCAAGTGTCAAGTTCTCTACAACCGGACATTAACAAATTCCCATCTGCCACATAACCGCGGGCACGGCTCTCGAAAGTTTATACCCTGCAGGGGTGTCCCAACTTAGCCCATTATAAGCTCTCACAGTCAACGAAGGATATTCCTTCTCCCGGGAAGACCCGATCAGTCTCGGAATCCCGGTTTACAATACATTTCGACAATGGTAAAACAAGACCAGCAAAGCCGCCCGAATGTGCAGACAAATCCCGATAGGAGCTGCACATATCTCGTTCTCAGGGCACACCGGATGAGCAGTCCGTACAACTAAAACCAGGCCTCAAGTTTCCCCGAGGTGGCGCTGCAAAGGGCTCTAGTTTGGACCAACACTCAGAGGAGCACTGGACCGGGGGGGTAAAATAAAGATGACCCTCGGGAGCGCGACTCCCAAGGGAAAAAGGCTTAGGTAGGCAAATGGTAAAACCAAGGTTGGGCCTTGCTGAAGGAGTTTTATTCAAAGCGAACTGTCAAGGGGTCCCCATAACACCCAACCGCGTTAGGAACGCAAAATAAAGGAACATAAGACCGGTATGATGGAAACTAGGGCGGCAAGAGTGGAACAAAACACCAGGCATAAGGCCGAGCCTTCCACCCTTTACCAAGTATATAGATGCATTAATTAAATAAGAGATATTGTGATATCCCAACATAAACATAATCCAACATGGAGCAAACTTCATCTTCACCTGCAACTAACAACGCTATAAGAGGGGCTGAGCAAAAAGCGGTAACCTAGCCAAACAATGGTTTGCTAGGAAGGGTGACAAAGGTTAGAGGTGGTTTCATGGCAATTTGGGAGGCTTGAAGAGCAAGTGATGGGTAGCGCAACATATCAATAGAACGAAGCAACTAGCATAGCAATGATAGTAATGAAATCCAAGGTTATGGTCATCTTGCCTGAAATCCCACTAGGAAGAAGAACGAGTCCATGAAGAAGATGAAGCCACGAAGACGAACCAAGCGTAGACGAACGAATCCTCACGATCGCAACGAAACGGGAACTATCGAGAAGAAGCACACAACATGGTAAACTGACCACACATGAACAAGGCATGATGCTCAACCAAGCCGGATGCATGACAAAGCTACATGAAGCTACTCATGGCAAGAGATGATGCATACAAGAGCAACACATCAAAGCAAATGTTTAAATGAGGCCGGAAACAACATGTGACAATTCCGGTAAGTCCCCATATGCAAAATTCGAAATTGGTCCAGATCTGAATAAACCTTATGTTCAAGTTGTTAAACAGCAAGTTAAAATGCAGCAAGATGATCTGCACGAAATTCTAGTCAAGTTACATATAAAGTTCATTAGATTCGGAGCTACTGCCTAGAAGATATGAGCAAAACAAGTTAAACATGGCATTGATGCAAAATGCATTCAAACATCAAGGAAGCACCTCAAAACAAGGATGCAACAAGGTAACATTAAACTACATGCAAAACTAAGCAACTTTGATATAAAGCATGCTCAAAACGGAGCAACGGTGCAACACATACACTCCAAACAAGATATAACAACAATCTGTACAAAACAGCAACTAGGCACCTTGCAAGCATCAAAACAACATGCTACAGCACCTCAACAGGAAACAAAAGGGCACGGACATGATGTATAGGAAAAGCATAACAAAACATGAACACTGAGCTATGTACAGAAATCACTAGAACATGCTCAAAAGGACATGGCAAGATTGCAAATAATAACAGTTTCACAGACATGGCAGAAACCACTAGACATGGCAGAAATAACATCAGGTTGCAAAGTTTAGAGCTATCAAACAACATGCTACAGGAACATATAGTAGAAACCAAAGGCATGCCATGAATTATTCTAATTGCATAGAACAAAAATCCCTTACTGATCACGAGCCAAAAAGGCAAAGAAGATATGATGGCACCCATGTAAACATAGCAAGTTTCATAAACAGATTCAGACTTGGCAGAAAAACTGAGCATGGCATAAACAGAATTATGAAGGCATCTTTGCGAGCTCAAATCACTCATCACAAAGCATTTCAAGGCATGTGAAGGCATCAAACAGTAAGATGGCATAATTATGAAGCTAAGAATGGCAAGAGAAAGTTCATAGGGTGCATGGATAACTAGCAAAACACATGTCAAAACTGAACTTCATGTTAACAGGCTGAGAGCTACTTTATTTAGCAATTTGAGAGCAAGATTACAACAAGATACAGCAGGCTATAAATGCAAACAAGGGCATGGATGGATATAGAATGACATGTATAACAAAACATCCTTAGTGAATATCTCCAGATTATGCATAGAATGACTAGTAGCAGCAGGTTTACATGGCATCAGAACATAACAGACTCGGACTTGGCAGAAATGACTGTCACAGAAATCAGCAACATCATGGAGGCTACTTTGCATGCTTGTGCTAGTGACGACACATATCACAAAAATACAAGACAAGCACCCCTGTAAAGATGGCATGATGTAGTTCAAAACACATGTAGAGCTAATGCACACACAAAATGCAACGAAAATAACAAATCAGTAAGTTATATCAAGTTTCAGCAGTTAACATCATATAGCACTCTTGAAACGATGATTAGGGCATCAAGATTAACTCAAACAAACATGGCACAATGAAACAAAATGAATACCATCTCATGATGAATATCTTCATATATTATATGCACCAAACGGAGCTATGAGCACAAAGTTATGTCATGGCAAAGATGCACACATAATGTAACCGTCCCAGGGACTTGGAGAAAATTCAACCTCGCAGATCTAGCGTTTCCGAGCACGGATCCCGAGGTTCGTCGGAGAGCTCGCCGGAGTTGAGGGGGAAGACGGCCGGAGCTGCAGGGAGGAGGCCGGAGCTCGGGGAAGACGCCCGAGGACGCCGGGGAGGCCGGATCCGAACCGGATCTCGCCGGATCCAGCCGGATCCCAGCGAGGGACGGCGCGTGGCGGCGAGGCGCGGGCAGCTCTGGCGGGGAGCTCGCCGGCGGGAGGCGGGGCGCAGGGCGGCGGCGCGGGGTCACGGGACGGCGGACGGGCGGCGGCGTGGGATCCGCGGCGCACGGCTGGCTCGGGAGCCGTGGCGGCGCCGGGCGGGGAGGTCGCCGGCAGCGGGGTCACCGGCGGGCGGAGGCTGTGGCGCGAGGGCGCGGGACGGCGGACGGGCCGCGGGGCCGGCGGCGGAAGCCGGGTGGCGCGCAGGGCGGCGACGGGGTCGGGCGCGCGGGCCGGGAGGGCCCGATCCGGGCCCTCCGGGCCGCGGCGCAGGGCAGCGGAGAGGAGGTGACGTGGCAGCGTTCTATTGGACGGGGGCGACGGGCGGTCATGTCCGGCTAGGGTTCATCTGCGAATTTCGGGGGAGAGGGCCTATTTATAGCTAGAGGGAGCTAGGAGACTCCAAATGGGGTGCGGTTTTCGCCCACACGATCTTGATCAAATGACCGAGAGCATGGAGGGGGTTTGGATGGGCTCATGGGCTGTGGTGAAGGGGTGCTGGGCTGCAAAGGGCGGAGGGTTTCAAGCTACGCGGTTAACCGTTAGGGCGTCAAACGACCTCCAAATGGAAGGAAATTTGACGGGCGGTCTACCGGTGATATGCCAAGTCCACTCGGAAAATCTCGGCCCATTCCGACAACGTTTTTCTCCCGCTCACGAAACAAGTTCTGAGAGGGGCGACGGGCGCGTGTGGGAGTGTCGGATCGCAAAACAGACAACGGGGAAAAAGACCGGATGCAAGTTTTGAAAAACATGAGGATGCAATGTAGATGATGACATGGCAAAATGCAACACGCAAGCAGCTGACATGGCAAGGACGGCGAATAACTGGCAGACACCTGGTGCGTCGAATCCGGGGCGTTACAACACTCCTCCACTAACAAGAGATCTCGTCCCGAGATCTTAGGACCGAGACGGAAGAAAAAAAGGATGAGGTGAAATAAGAACAAAACAGTGAGGATGAACAAAGTCAAGAACACTCGAGTAGGAAAGAGGAATGTTGAATGAGACAAGAAGCAAAAGCTCAAGGAATAAGGCTGAATTTGAAAGCACTCCGGTTAGGACAAAATAGAAAAGGAATAATAACGAAGGAATTTATGCAGCACTCCGGCTGAACAAGGAAAGAATAGAACATGAACTTGAGAAATGGAACGATACTTGACTTGAGGAACAACACAAAACCTCCGGAAGACTTCAAAGAGTGGAATGAGAAGACCGGGGAAGAAGATGACAACTTCTACCATGAATGAAATAGAGAGCATCCTTAGAAGGAAACATTGAACAGAGTTGTTGGAAATTCAACAACAAAAGAATAAGCTTGTTGTGGACTTATGGATAACATCTCAAAATTATGAGGTGGTAACCTACCACAAGCTGAAAAGATTGAAAAGCTGAGAAGAACGAGAAAATGCAAAACTCCACTTCAGAAGAATATGGAGAATTAATTGCACTTTGAGAAGCAAGAAGAAGATACTTGAGCTACGCCTACAAGAATCTTGATGAACACTTGAAGAATGAATTAAATCATGATGAGCCACCGTGATGAACTCCGGTAACAAAAGAATGACGAGATAAAATTGAAGGATGAAAGGGATAAGATTAAAGCCTTGCGATGATTAAGATGGAGCTTCGTGACGAGATCGGCGAGAAGCTTGGAACTCCAGAAAAGAAAAGATGAAAACACTTTGAACCGAGAATGTGATAACATGAACAATCTCCGAAAAGAAGAGATAAAACCACTTGAAGAAAGAAGAATAAGGATTACGTTATGCTTATCCTCCACCAATTAAATTGATGAGAAACAATGAATTTGCATACTTCTTATTCTCGTTGGAAAGATTAAGGGGGGATATAGCACAAAACTTGAGAAAGTCTTCGTGAACCACCGGTAGGGCTGGAAAGAACGAATGAATTGATATGATAACCACAGAAAGAATCTTGAACAAGCCACGGTAGGAATTGAAACGAATGACGAAAAGAGAATGAATCACCGGAAAGAATTAGAAAACGAACGAAGATGGTTGAGTGAGTAAAGATGCAAGAGAACGAAGAGATCGCGAACTGATTAAAAATGCTTGAACGAAACACCAATACAAATAAGGGAACGAACGAAGCTGAAAACTTGGAACGAAGGAATCTTCTGAAATGGAAGCCTCCGGATAATCGAAATGGAAGAGAAACTCCTGGAATACTCCGGATGGATGAAAAGAATTGCCCGACTGGAAACAATTTGAGAGGATAATATCGAGCTAGCAACGCGAATCTCCGGGAGAACGGGCAAGATTTAAGAGAAACTCTACTTCGGTCTTCAAATGTTGAGAATGACCACGAAAAACACCATCAAAATTGTTGAGGTACTCCAGGAGAATGAAAAAAAGGAAAGTTGAACCAAACATGAAATAATTAGCAAACGATCTTAGCAAAGGCATATGACTGATGGGATCCATACTTACGTCAGACTTTGAAAAGATTTTAGAATGGCTCCGAGAAAATTAGAAGAGTCAGGTAAGATCCTGGGAAAAGACCTATGGGTTAGGGCCCACTGAAAAAAGAAACACCGTTGGAAGGATTGTTGAATGAGAAATGATGCACCGGAACGATTGAAAGATTTGAATGAGGTGACAACCTCGAATTAGCTGGATGCAAACACGAATCTTCTGAGATGTCTTCAACACTCCGGGATAATAGAATGGCGAAAGGAGGAACGAGCAAGGGGAAAACACTTCGGTCAAGGAAAAGAATACGATCAACACCGAAAACTTGAATTGGATCCACCGGAAAAGGAAAAGAGACGAACAATGATTAACTAGGCAAGAATTCACCGGTTGAGACAACTGAGGAAAGACTGAAGATACTCCACATGAATGAAATTGATGCTCAAAAGAGACTCAAGCTAAGGGAATAAAAGTGGGTGGGAGGGCGGGAAAAACACAGGCAACTGGAACGACGAATAATTGGATAGAGAAGCGCCAGTTGAAATGATTGAGGAGAAAATGCCAAAGCTTCGCACGAGTAGGATGGATACTCGATTTCGGACTCCGGTTCCGAGAAGAAGAAGGGTGGGCGGGTGGGAAAAAAGACAACTTGGGGTGGGGAAAAAAATGTCGGAAGAGAAATAACTGAGGACTGATCTTGCAAAAGATGACGAGGATCGAAACCACTCGAAGAGAAATGCGCCGGATTGAAAATAGGATGGACAACGAACGAAAACTAACCGCATGATCCTGAAGAAAAATTTGAAGGGGAAGAGAAGTAAGTCGAAACACATACGTCAAGATTTCTCACCAAAGCGACGAAGGGGCTGAGGAGTAAAAAGAATTCTTACTCTCTGTTGGGGATATAACTACTAGAGTCACCCGCCCAGGAGGGGCCGGGTTATGCTATGACGATCATCACATGAAGCCCAATCTCAAGTTTGAGGATGGCGGTTCCGTAATGGGCCTAAGGCCTAGAGGCGGCTTAAGGCCCATAGTGATAAACCGCCGTTAAGGTATGACTTGTAGTGTAAGGCAAGAATAGTTAAGAGTCCGAGCCGGACACTGTTTATAAGCCGGCCGGGACTCTGAGAGCCGCTGGGCGTTAACCTCTCTATATAAAGGGATGACCCAGCGGCGGTTCAGGACAAGTAAGATCAGATCGATAGCCAGGCATATCGGTTTAGCTCCCTGGTCATCGAAACCCTAAGTAATTCCACCTCAACTGGAGTAGGCTTTTACCTTCATCGTAAGGGGCCGAACCAGTATAATCCTCGTGTCCTTTGTCCCGTTTAACCCCTTTAAGCTTCCTAGTTGTGATGGCTCCACGACTAAGTCCTTGCACGAGGACATCTGCCGTGACTATTCCACAACAGTTGGCGCCCACCGTGGGGCCAGCGAATGGTGGATTTGAGTTCTTGAAGGGCTGCTTCGAAGGGCTCAAGGGATACGCTGTGGGCTGGATGACCAAGAGTCGTCGCGGCAAGCTCTACATCGACGACGCAGGCTGGGGCCCCGACTCCGGCTCAATCGAGTACGGGTACCGGGTCCCCTTCGGCAGAATCCACGTTTTCATTGGCAAGATTGGCGAGCCGGGCCCTGAGCCGGACCTCTGCACCGACCTCGTCGAGACGGCTCAGCGTGCGAGACCCGCCCGGACTCTGCCTGCCTTGAAGCGTGCTTTCGTGGGATGCGTCCATGGGGGACTCTCTGAAGGATCTGGATCTGGCGATGAGACGGCCGCCCGCTCTGACGGCGAGTAGTCCACAGATGAGACCAACTCGTTATATCAACTTCAAGATGGCAGGCTCAGGGGTTGTTCCGATGGCGACAGTATTCCGTACCCCTTTGAGCCGCCAAGCCGGGTTGGAATCTTCATGGCCGGCACACAACCTGTTCAAAACCCCGCCGCTGGGGCAGGAGGCCCTGTGCACTCGCCGGATCAGGTGCTAATGGATCTCACAGATAAGATGACGGCCCTGTTAACTGCCACGGTCGTCCCGGCGGATCAAGCTCAACATGATGCAGAAGTGGCACAACTAAAATTGGACATAGCGCAGGCCAAGGAAGACCTGGCAGCGGAAGGAGTTAGGATGGCTGCAGAGCGGGCGGGTCTGGACGCCCAGACTCAGTTTATTCAGGCGCAGTCTTTCCGGCTCACGATGGATCAGAACGCATCCAATGAGGTCATGAGAAGGAGGTATCAGAAGGCTCAATCTCGGCTCCCTCCGGTTTATGATCCTCTCAACCTCTTCAACACACCCGGTGCAGGGCCTAGCAACCCGCCAGAGATAAATTACATCACGGCACCCGGGGTGGGAACGCTCGTTCAGCCACCAGTGATGGGGCCTCCCCGTGTGAATACTACACCGCCTCCATATGTGCCAACACCACCGGGTCATTATTCTAACCCGTTGGAAAACATGATCGCTGCAGCAGCGCGACTGGCGGCTCTTCCGGTTGAGGGTGACTCCCCAACGGCGGTCGAAACCCGCAGGGTCAGAGAACTTCTTCAGACGGCTTTGGCGCAGCAGGAGGCATATTCATATAGCCGGGACAGGATTCATTCGACCCCTCGATAGGCAATTCGTCAAAACCGGAGTCCGAGTTATAGCAGACACATGGCATCGGCGACCGGCTCAAGCAACGTCCGGCGCCATGACTTTCCTGGGGGGCATGGCCCGGCACATAATGGAGCTTTTAATGCTGTAGATCAAGACAGAGTGCGTCAGGAAGCTGAGCAGGCGGCTCAGATGACGGCTTACCAGCCTTTTCCGGTTTACCCGACGGCTTCTATTGAGGCAGGCATGGCTACAAGAGCCGGAGCCGTCCCTTGCCTGGTGCCGGCTCTCCGTAACGAACGTCTGCCCAAGGATTTCAAAGGACCTAGGAAGGTACCTAATTACACGGCTGATTTACAGCCCAGAGCATGGGTTGAGAGCTACGAGATGGCTATGGAGTTGTTGGAGGTCAGCGAAGCGACAATGGCCAAATACTTCACCATGATGTTGGATGGGACTGCCCGCACTTGGTTGAAGGGACTGCCGCCCAATTCCATCGGGTCATGGGCAGAGCTAAAAGCCCGGTTCATCCAAAACTTCAAAGATACATGTAGGCAATCAATGTCAATTGTGGATTTGACTAACTGCAAACAGCAAGAAGGCGAGTCTACAACCCATTGGGTACGCCGGGTCAAAGAGATAATACATTCGTCTGATAAGATGGATGTCGGCTCTGCGGTCTTGATGTTGGAGCAAAATTGTCGTTTTGCACCTCTGAAGATGAAGCTTGGGCGGCTCAAGCGCGATTGCAACGATATGGGTACGCTGATGGCGGCTCTGGTCAAGTACCCCGACTCTGATAGTACCAAGGATCCCGCGTCTGATGAGGAAAAGACAGGGAAGGGAAAGAAGAATGGCAACGGCAAGAGCCCTCAGCATAACCCGGCGAACCAAGGAAATAATAAACGTCAGGCTGATGGCAGTATGGAATTAGTGGCCAACACCAGTGCGCAAGGTAACAACCACCAACGTAAGGGGAGACCACCTCCCCGATCCGCCGGATCAGGCCCGACGCTTGAGCAATTGTTGAATGAGCCCTGTCCAAGGCACGGTTCTAGGGAGAAGCCAGCCACTCATCTATGGAAAGACTGTGCAATCATGAAAGCTTCCAAAAATTCCAACACTTTCAATGGCAACAATGGGCAGGGCGGCGGCTCAGGCGGCGGCGGCTTTCATGGCCCGGGCGGCGGTTCAAATTCCAATTTTCAGAATTCTCAAGGTAATCAAGGGGGGTTCAACCAGCAATCTGGCCAGGGTAATCAGCAGCAGCAGCAGGGGGGATATCAGACCAATCCAAAGCAGCTCAACAGTGGACAGTATCATGTGTTCACTACCAGTTTGTGCAAGCGAGACCAGAAGCTTCATAAAAGGGCTGTGAACGCTGTTGAGCCGGCGGTTCCACGTTACTTGCGATGGTCTGAGCAACCTATTGTATGGAGTAGGGAGGATCACCCTCCCCGGGTTGATAATCCGGGTCACCTGGCTTTGGTGGTGGCTCCTCAGGTTGGTGGGTATAAATTCACTAAGGTGCTCATGGACGGGGGCAGCAGCATCAACATCCTCTATTATGAGACCTTCCGTCGTATGGGATTAACCGATAAAAACCTCAGCCAGTCCAATACTGCTTTCCACGGCGTGGTGCCTGGTAAGTCGGCGTATCCAGTTGGTAAGATCAAGCTGGAAGTAGCCTTTGGAGATGAGTACAACTCCAGGGCGGAAAAACTGACTTTTGAGGTGGTCAAGATCAGAAGCCCGTAGCATGCTCTATTTGGGCGGCCGGCTTACGCCAAGTTCATGGCATGGCCGTGTTATGTATATTTGCAGCTCAAGATGCCGGGTCACAACGGGACCATTACAGTTCATGGCAGCTGAAAAGTAGCTTTGGAGTGCGAGGAAGGTGACGCTGCTTACGCTGAATCTGTTTGTGCGATAGAGGAGTTGAAGTTTTTTAAGGATAATGTTGACCCGGCAGATATGACGTCTCTGAAAAAGCCAACCACGGAGCATGAGCCGGTAATGAAATTTAAGTCGGCCGATGAGACTAAGCTTGTTGACCTTGTTCCAGGTGACTCATGTAAGCAGTTCAGCATCAGCGCCAATCTGGATCCTAAATAGGAAGGCGCGCTCATCGAGTTCATCCGTGAGAACCGGGACATCTTTGCATGGAAACCTTCTGACATGCTGTGACACCCAAAATTTTATTTTGGCTTTTCAAAACCTTTATTTGATTTGAGGGAGGATATTTAAAATTTTCTTCTAAAGAACTCTCCCTCTCAAAATACTTTCTTTTATGGCAAGTGTTTTGTTTTGGATTCACCCAAGACTTGGTTCTTGGTCTTGGAGGTTTGCCCTTTTTATTTGGACTCAAAACCAAATGCTTTTCACATGGGAAAAATTTCTTTTGAAAAATCTTTTAAATAGCCATAGGGCATTTTGAGTGATCTTTTCCCCTTTTCAAAATCCCTCTTGCCATGACCTAAGTGGAAATCCCCTCCCCTAAGCCTTTCCCCATCTTTGGATCATGATACACTTCAAATCCAGCAGTTTAAACCTCCCCAAAATTTCTTCTCCATTTATTTCTCATCAAAAACAATTTCTGCCTTCTATCTTGATCCTTGGAGGTTTACAAAGGAGCTACCCTTTCTGCTTTGAGTTTTGCCTCCAAACCAATTTCCCTAGCTAGTCCTTTGAGCCCTCAAACAGGATCCATGAAGATCCACTGGTCCTCAGTTCGAATATTTCAAACTATACATGCTGCAAGTTTGGACCAGATTTGCCAAATTTGATGAAATTCATTTGTTTTCTTCTCCTAAAAATCTGAGAAAATTCAGGCAACCTCTGGGTGCATTGAGAGGTCACCTCACCAAGTCCCAGCTCCAGAAAAAATTTCTGCTTGCCAAATCATTTCATCGAACACCTACTGGACACTGTTGCTGTCATGTTCAGTTAATTCAGAGATACAGTGTCTGAAACTACTGTCGTTTTCTTCAGTGTTCGTTGTCAATCTCGCCAGTGCCGCGGTGGCGCCTTGCTCCCCGTCCCCTCCCTCTTGTCCCTGCGTCGCACGAACGCCTGGAAGGTTGCGGGCGTCGGCGACGAGCAGGAGGAGGTGCGCCACCCCGTGAGCGACGGCAGCGGCGGCTTTGCGGCCGCCAGAGAGAGGCGCAGCATAGACGGCGCCGCCCAAGCCACCGGAGGCCGCCGCGTGGCCACCCACTCCCCCGTGCGCGCTGCCACCCTCGTCGTGAACTGCTAGGCGTGGAGCGCGCTCTCTGCCGCCGCGGTGCCCGTACGGCCGCCCCGTCGAGGACCGGCGCCATTACGCCAAGCTCGACCATGGTTAGCAGTGGAACGGCACCAGTGAACCTCCCTGATGCTGCCTGGCCACTTAAACTCCCTGCTCAACCACTGCCTCGCCATAATCGCTCGCCGGAGATTTCCCGTTCATGGCCACCCCCTCGAATCGTCTATAAATAGAGGCCCCGAGCTCGAACCCGAACCCACACCACCTCTGCACACCTCCAATACCACGCCAAGCCACTGGAAGAGCTCCGAGGGAGCCTTCTTCCCCAACTCCGGCCGCCTCGACCCGCCACGGGATCCAGCTCGATTCGCTCCCGTGCGTGCACCTCCACCCCTCAACTCTTGGCAGTAGCTTCCTTATGCATTCACTCTCCTGACCCGCGCTTCAATTCGGAGTTTGCAGCACCCACCGGAGTTCTCCACCATCGCCCGAGCCGCCATCCGCCGGAGAAAGTGTCGTCGTCGACGTGGTGCTCTCCGACGGCCAAGTCCACCACCCACCGACGCGGAAGGACACGCTGAACCTCTTGGTACACTCCGATCTCCCTGCCTCGCCGTGGTTCAACGCCGGCGACCACCGCAGTCTTCGGGCGCCGGCGAGGTTTTCAAACCTGACATGTGGACCCCCCTGTCAGCCTCTATTCTTTTCCCCCTCGAACCGTTTTCTGTTGGCGCCTTCGGGCAAATACGTTTTCTCTTTGGGTTGACGTCTTTCCCTCCGAACCGTTTTCTGTTTTCTCAGTTAAGTCCCTGGATCTTTTCTATTTCATCACAGATTAGTCCCTGGACTAAAACCCTTATAACTTTTTAATAAAAGATGATTTTTGAGTGATTCTTTTTCTGTCAGTCTTGTATTTTTGTCTAGTTTTTTATAGTATTTATTTGGAAAAAATTTGGAACAAATTTTGTGCACGCGTTGATTTTCACGTTAGTATACGTTTTCGCTATACCGTAGGTTCCGGAAGAGGTGACGGAGCCGCGAACCTCGCCGAGCTAGATTCCGACTTCTCCAAACCAGGCAAGCATGTTTGAAACTTTGATATGACGGGTGTTTGCATGTTTGCTTGAATGGTTTGTGCATGGCATATGAGCATCGGTGAATATCTCGTTGCATGTAAGGCAACTATCCGTGTGCTCCGAGTTACTGTGATCTCTGATGAGAGATGGCCTAGTCATGTGTTGACATGAAAGGCAGTAAGGTGGTATTGTTGTAGCATGCCAGCTTTACGACATCCGTTAAACTCCAACGTTAACGTGGACTGAGTCACGTTATCGTTCTTCCCCTTCCGTGCCGCCACATGTTTTCTGCAAGGAATACGGTTTAGTAAGTTGGTAACCTCTTTTCGTGTACACACCAAATAGAGGGGCCGGGATGAGGGTTCCATGGCCCTGGATTAAAGCCAGTCATCCGGTCAGGGGGCATGGGTGTTTCTGGTTGGGTCCGAGAGGGGGCACCCCTTAGAGCGCGCGTATATAAATCTGATCCCATGCTACGCGAGGTTGTAGCCTCCCCGTCTCAAGGTTTTTCCTCAACGTTGCCGAGGGTGATTCCTGGCTTCGGAATGTTGAATGGGTGTGTACTGGTTGGATGTGTTTCTTCCAAAACACCGTAAACGGAACTAGTCCCCGTGACTACTGAAATCCGTTGGCTGTGGTTAAAGTACAAACTCTGCAGAGTCAAATCCTTCCGAGTCATCGTATCTATGGTCAAGGACCATGGCTAGTATATCCATATCTATGTAATTCCTCGTGGTAAATCCCCGGTGAACAAGCTTGAGTGGTAAACCCGGTTTAATTGTTATTCCTCAGGACGGACTACCCCTTTTACTTATCTCGTACTTGAGATGATTTAATTTCTTGAGCTACTGAATTATTAAGTTATGATATAAGCCCTTTATGTGATGTCGCTCAGACGTCCGACTGTGGCACTCTTGTTATTTACCTTTGATATAAGCCCTTTATGTGATGTCGTTCAGACGTCCGACTGTGGCATGATTGTCATTTACTTTCAATATAAGCCCTTTATGTGATGTCGCTCAAACGTCTGACTGTGGCACGCACTATCATTTATATATTATTATAAGCCCTTTATGTGGTGTCGCCTTGACGCCCGACTGCGGCATTGTTATTTCTTTTGTTTCCTCTCGAGGAGTCATTCAGACACTCGTTTGGCCCTCAGTATTATTTTGGGATTTCGGGAGGACTACCGCCCGACTTCTCTTTATTTTCCCATGCATTATTATCTCGTTGTCTGAGTGCACTTGTTAATCTGTTCTTATGCATCATGTTTACATTTGTTATATCTTATGTCCGAACTGTCTTGCGAGTACTTTCATAGTACGCACCTGGCTTGTTGATTTGGCCAGATGTTGACGAAGGCGATCTCTTGGATGAAGAGCTTGATAGTGAGTCCGACGCCTAGAGGAATCCCAGTCAGTCCCGTGCGATTCTGGATATTGGTCACTTGTATCGTATATGCTTCCACCACCCACAATAAGTCTCCTCGAGCCTCACTCCGACGCTCGAAGAGCTGTTAGTTTTCAGGAGTCATATCACCCGCTTCGCTGTGATATATCCACCACCGCTTCTATCATGAGTTAGTAGTTATGCCACCCTATCCGCCGTTATGTTTCATCGGCGCGCTTGTAATAAATTGTTGAGCAGTCTCCGCTCAACCTTGTATTATATTCAGTACTCCTGGTATTTTTTCTTCTGTGATCAAGATTTTGTCTACCAGTAAGAAGGATTCTTCTCTACTGGTCCGTAAAAGGGATCGATTTCTCAATAAATATTTTTATTGGAAAACCGGTCGTGACACATGCCGGGTGTACCGAGAGAGCTCGCTGAGCACACTCTTAATATTGATCCAAAATTTAAGCCAGTCAGGCAATTCCTCCGTCGGTTTAATGAGGAGAGGCGGAAGGCCATTGGTGAGGAAGTAGCTTGGCTCTTGGCGGCCGGGTTCATTGTGGAAGTCTTTCATCCAGAATGGTTAGCTAACCCGGTGCTCGTACTCAAAAAGAACGGCACCTGCGTATGTGTGTGGATTATACGGATTTAAACAAGGCTTGTCTGGGCTGATCCTTTTGCTCTCCCTCGTATTGATCAAATTATTGATGCTACGGCGGGTTGTGACCGTTTGAGTGTTTTGGATGCGTACTCTAGTTACCATCAGATCAAAATGGCTGTTAAGGACCAAGAGAAGACGGCGTTCATTACTCCCTTTGGAGCTTTTTGTTATGTGTCTATGCCTTTTGGGCTCAAGAGTGCACAGGCGACTTACCAGCGTTGCGTGCAGAATTGTCTTCATAATCAGATTGGGCGCAACGTTCATGCCTATGTGGATGATATTGTGGTCAAATCCAGAGAGAAGGAGACGTTGATAGATGATCTGAGAGAGACCTTTGATAATCTCCGGGTCTACATGATGATGCTTAACCCGGCCAAGTGTGTTTTTGGTGTTCCTGCAGGCAAGCTCTTGGGTTTTCTGGTTTCTCACAGAGGCATTGAAGCTAACCCGGAGAAGATCAAGGCAATCACCTCTCTGGCTAAGCCGGCGTGCATAAATGACGTCCAGCGTCTGGCGGGTCGCATCGCTGCTTTGAGTCGATTTATAAGCCGGCTGGGCGAAAAGGCCATACCACTATATCAGATGATGAAGAAAACAGATGACTTTGTCTGGAGTGATGCTACTAATGCTACTTTTGAGGATTTGAAAAGATAGTTAGCTGAGCCGCCAGTCCTTGCTGCTCCTGTCGATAAGGAGCCCTTATTGTTGTATGTAGCCGCTAACACACGAGCCGTCAGTGTGGCCGTCGTGGTAGAGCGCAAGGAGGAGGGTAAGGAACATCTGGTTCAGCGGCTGGTTTACTACGTCAGCGAAGTATTCATTGAGTCCAAGCAACGGTATCCACATTGGCAGAAGCTTGTTTATGGGGTGTTCATGGCAAGCCGGAAGCTGAAGCATTATTTCCAGGGCCACCCCATCATTGTGGTTAGTTCTGCTCCTTTAGGAGATATCATCCAAAACAGAGAAGCCACCGGAAGAGTTGCTAAGTGGGCCATTGAACTTGGGCCTCATGATTTAAAGTATGTGCCACGCACTGCTATCAAAACTCAAGCATTGGTAGACTTCATCAACGATTGGACAGAACTGCAGATGCCTGAGGAGAGGCCAGATAACACATACGGGACTATTCACTTCGACGGGTCCAGGCAGTTGGAGGGCTCATGGGCTGGAGTCGTTTTAGCTTCCCCTCGAGGTGACAAATTTCGTTATGTGCTACGGTTGATGTTTCCCTGTAGTAACAATGCAGCTGAGTATGAGGCCTTGCTCCATGGTCTTCGGATGGCTAAGGAGATGAGCTTAAGCCGGGTGAGATGCTTTGGCGACTCAGATTTGGTGGCTCAACAGGTATCAAGCAAGTGGGATTCCAAGGACCCCCTCATGGCGGCTTATTGCCGTGAAGTTGATGCCATCGCCGGGCATTTTCAGGGTTATCAAGTGGAGCACATTGACCGCAGAAAGAACAAAGCGGCTGATGCCTTAAGCCGGCTGGGCTCTCAGCGTAAGCCGGTGCCGCCTAATACTTTCTTGGATATTCTGCATAACCCTTCTGTCAAGTTGCCTACAGAGGAAGACTTGGCTATTCCTGACCCCGAAGCACAGTTGGTGGCGGCTCTTCGCGTTATCCCAGATTGGACAGTGCCATACTTGGCTTACATGAGCCGGGGAGACTTGCCTGTGGATGAAACTTTGGCCAGACACATAACCCGGCGGTCTAAGTCAATGATAATTATCAATGGCGAGCTGCATCAGCGCAGTGTTACTGGGCTTTCCAGTGTTGTGTTTCCCCTGAGGAGGGTCAAGAAATTTTACGAGAGGTTCACGAGGAGGATTGTGGCCATCATGCCGGCTCGAAATCCCTTGTGGCGAAGGCTTTTCGTCATGTTTTTTATTGGCTGACGGCTCACGCTGACGCAGAGGGCTTAGTCAGTAAATGTGACGGTTGTCAGAAGTTCTCAAGACGTGCTCACGTGCCGGCTCAAGAGTTGAGGATGATTCCAGTCACTTGGCCGTTTGCAGTCTGGGGGCTTGATATGGTTGGGCCTTTCAAAAGGTCCAAGGATAAGAAGACCCACCTCTTGGTGGCGGTGGACAAGTTCACAAAGTGGGTTGAGGCAGAGCCAGTTAGTAAGTGTGACGCAGCCACGGCGGTTCAGTTCATGAAAAAGGTGATATTTCGCTTTGGTTTTCCACACAACATTATAACTGACAATGGTACCAGTCTGTCTAAAGGCGCCATGGAAGAATTTTGCCAACGAGAGCATATTCGACTTGATGTTTCATCAGTAGCTCACCCCCAATCCAATGGTCAAGCTGAGAGAGCCAATCAGGAAATCTTGAAGGGCATCAAGCCCCGGCTTTTGGTCCCTTTGCAACGGACGCCGGGTTGTTGGGTGGAGGAGTTACCCTCTGTGTTATGGAGCATCAATACTACTCCTAACAGGTCTACGGGTTACACGCCTTTCTTCATGGTCTACGAAGCTGAGGCAGTTCTCCCTAGCGACATCCGTCATGACTCGCCTCGAGTGGAGGCTTATGTCGAGGCGGACAATGAGCAAGCGCGTCAAGATGCTCTTGACTTGTTGGACGAACAACGTGACGTAGCAGCAGCTTGCTCGGCGATTTACCAACAAGACCTGCGCCGCTATCACAGCCGCCGGGTTAAGTCCAGGACCTTTCAGGAAGGTGATTTGGTGCTCCGGCTCATCCAGGATCAAACAGATGCACAGAAGCTATCCCCACCTTGGGAAAGGCCCTTTGTGGTCAGCAAGAACTTGCACAACGGGTCATACTACCTCATCGATGTTCGAGAGCACAAAGATTCACGTAAGTCGGAGGAGGAGACCCACCGGCCGTGGAATATTGCTCATCTTCGGCCGTATTACACTTGAGCCAACGGCTCTCATAATGTACATATTTCTATAGCCATGTATATATTATGATGAATAATAAAGCAGGACCTCTGTCCTTTTTCACCTCCAAAGGTAAATGTGTCATTGTTATTTTCATTATGATATCACATGATCACTTGGAGGCTGATCCGACTTATGATCGTATTCGAATCTAGCCGTTAAATATATGATCACTTGGGGGCTTCCTGTTCAAACATAGGTCGTATCCGAACCAAAGAGAACATAGCTGTCGATACCCACTTGATTGGCATATTGCCGAGCTCACTAGGGAGTTTCTTGATCATATTTGAATCATAGCTCAACCCCCTTTGGGAACCGACGTGGATCGTATTTGAATCAGCGTCGTTAAACAACTCTCAAGATCATTTGGGGGCTTCCTGTTCAAACATAGGTCGTATTCGAACCAAAGAGAACATAGCTGTCGATACCCTCTTGATCGGCAACGCCAAAGCCACTGGGGGCTATATGATCGTATTCGAATCTTAGCTTAACCCCTTTGGGACGGTTCTCTGGTCGTATTCGAATCAGAAGCCTCCAAATTTTTGAAGTCTCTTTGTTGCAAACAAGTTCTTTTGATTATATCTAAAGTGTTCAAGGGTGGTTTCTACTCCACCGGCTTAACTTTGGTCAATAAAGTTGATCGCACATGATAAGAATCATATTACATAGTGGGGTTTTTACTCATTATTCGGATCACATAAACCGGAGGTGTACTTGAAGGATCACAGGTATGTTGTTATGGTTGTCTCAAGGATATAATGGAGGACCGGTTTGTTATGATTCCGGGTTATATGTAAAGTGTATGACTCTCCATGCGGTAAGCCGCCAAGGGACTTGTGATTTGTTTTTCTATGCAGGACAATTAAAGACAGCTCTTTAAACATAAGGAAAACAGAGGATCAAGCATAACCCGGAAGAATATAGAAGGGCAGCTTAAACAATGTTGAGCGCTACACACGTGCGCGATGGCATGACAAAATTAAGTGTTTTTCCTACTCTATTACATGACTCCCCGAGTCCAAAAGGTGAGGCATCGTCTTTTAAGACATAACCATGAGCCGCCTGCGAGATCAAGGGCGTTGTTGGCCTGAGGTTTCCGGGGCATCCCTCTCCGCTCCTCCGGCTGTTTCCATGACCTGGAAGGTTGATGATTTCCATTCAATGCCACTCAAGGCTTCAAATTGAGCCTCATCATCAATTAACCCGGCCGGGTCAACTTCAGGGGCGAAGGTATGCTTACGAGTTGGAGGAATCAGGCTGACTGCTTCGTAGCGTGGTGTTGGGATTCTCTGATTCTCCGCGTCATAGCCCGGTTGATATTTGGTAAGATCTGTGTCATTGCCAATCAAAGTGGCCACAGGGCGTACGCTCTTCAAACAAGCGGCGAAGTCCTTCTGGTCAAAGGGGGTGCCGTTTTCCTTCAAGCTAGGATACCCAAGGGCGATGTCGGCCGAGTCTAGCTCCGGTAGAAACGCCTTGGCCTGGCTCAGAGCGGATATAGCTCCGGCTCTTGCAGAAGCCCGTCTCAACTCTTGGAAGCGTTGAGGAAGTACGGCAAGCCGCCTGAGTACATCCGCCAGGTGAGTGGGAACTTCATTTGACAGAGCCACAACGGCTAAGGCACGTTGTGACCCGGTGTAAAGTTGCTCTACCAAGGTATAAACCACCTTCAATTTTGTCAGCACGTTTTGATTAAGATTGGAGCTCCTGGGGCCTGCATTGCAAAGACAGGTAAGCTGATGACAATTGAGACGCTCTTTGGAAAAGATGTAAATTAGCTAACCACTTATAGAGTAACTTACCAAAGATTGCGGAGACCATCTGAGAAACATGGTGTTTTAAGCCGGATAGCTCGGCGGCTGTTTCAGTAAGAGTGGCCTCCGCTTGTTCGGCCCGGCTAAGCAAAGCCATCTTTTCATCCGCCCAGGCTTTTCTCTCTGCTTCAAATTTCTTCTTCAGTTTCTCTTGAGCAAATACACTGAATTCAAACTTGGAGTTGGCCTTTTGGGTTTCATTTTCTTGAGTCTTCAGGCGGTTCATTAAATTAGAGATCTTCGATTCAAATTGCTTGACGGCGGCCTGTATAAATTCCGGGTCACAGTTAGGGTGATTATAATGCAACATTAAGTCCCAAGGACTTTGCAAGCAAAGACACTTGGCACTTGGGGGCTAATGTATGCTGAAGAGCTCTATTTACAGTGGAGGTTCATGCAAATAAGTCCCAAGCAGTTTGCAAGCAAAGGTACTTGGCACTTGGGGGCTGATGCATATTGTTGTTCAACTACTTGATCAAAACAAGGTAAGGACTGGTTCAGATATGCTGATTAAACCGGACCTTGAGTGCTACCAGTTAAGCCGGTATTAAGTCTACAACATATTTTATCATAAGTAATAGACTTGGGGGCTGGCATGGTAAGTATAACTATGGAGTAAGAAAGAGAGTTATGCCTCAGATTTTTGCTGTATTTGTTTCACCATGTCAATCTCCAGATCCCGGCTGTTGTGCACTTGATTCACATAGCCAGAGACAATATCTTCAATGCTTAGATGAGCATAATCAGTGATGTCCAACTTGGCCCGGCGGCGCTCCAGAAGTTCTTCCTTGGCAGATCACATGGCCAGCACGGTAGGTCGTCCCGGTTCGACAAACTCAATCCGGGTGATCTCAACGTCCGGATCATCTGAATGAGCTGGGCTGGGGATCTCCGGGTTCTCGTAATCTTCCATAGCTTGTTCAACAGTGGGAGCAGCGGTGGCATCAGGAGATGGTACAGCCGGTGACTCATCAGCAGAGGCATTAGGAGCAGTCGCTCTGAGTTCCGGCTCAGCCAGGACCGGCTCTTCGGCCGGCTTATTTTTCTTCGCCCTCTTACTAGGCTTCACTTGTACACTGCAAGTCAAAGGGTTAGTGCAAAAACATGAGTAAGATAAGTACAAAATCAACTGATCATCATTACCCGGGAGCGGTTTTGAAAGCCAGCAAGCTGGACTGCATTGAGTCGCCGGAGGAAGGCGAAGTTCCCTGGTAGTTTGAGTCCGAAGAATTGAGTGGTTGACGAGGGACGCCCGCCAAAGGATATAAAGAATATAAGTCGGAGATAACCTCAGTCTGGCGCTTCCTTGATGATTCGGGTAAGCCGGAGAAGAGGTCTGCATCTTTGCTGGTCCGGGACTGCCTCCGACTCCCATAAATCTGTCGCTTCAAAAGAAATTGAGGATCCTGATAAGCTAAAGGATGTGAAAATCTTACTTTCCGGGTTACTCTTCGGACTTTCTGTCTCGGCAAAGGCTCGGAGTCGGAGGAAATTATAGTTACCTCTTCATTCACTTCATGACTCGTTCCGGTGTCCTCCTGCTGATAATCCGTGTCAATAAGATGGTTAAAAAAGGAGCCTAAAGTGTCAAGAGCTACCTCTGACTCGGAGGTGTCTTCCAAATGAAGCAGGTCCGAGGCGCTAGGTTTATTCCCCTTCTGACTGGGAGCGGTTTTCCTGACGGCTTTCTTAACTTCTCGGGCTTTCTTGGCAGCTTCGTGGTCATACTTGACCTTCCAGAATTTATCATTAGCCTGTAAAATACAACAAAGATTAGTAAGTTAAGACAAAATCGTTAAAATGGAAGGTGAAGTATTCAGGTCAATGGTTTACCGCTGGAGCCGGGTTAGCCTTGCAGAAAGGGCTTAAGCCCACTCTCTCGCAATCTGCCAGGCTCTCGTTCAGAAGAGACTTAGTTGTATCATCAATGACGTCCTCAGGTAAGTCGTCTGGACTGTGCCGAAGAGGATCATCCTTCTGGCCCGTGTAATCACACATCAAGCCGGGGCGGCGGCTTAAAGGAATCACCCGCCAGGCAATCCAGACCCGGACCAGATCAATGCCATTTAGGCCGTTCCCCAGAAGAGCTTTGATTTTGTTGATGGTGGGAGTAAGTGGTTGACGTTCAGCTTGAGATAATTTGCCTGGCAAGGGGTGATTTGACTCCAGACGCAGGGCGCGAAAGCTGGGCAGAGGGTTCTCGTCAGCCGGAGAAGTTTCTTGGCAGTAGAACCATGTCTGGTTCTAATCTTTCGGGTGGCTTGGCGGCTCAGCATAAGGGAAGAGACAATCTCTCCGTCGTTGGATTGAGATTCCACTGAGCTCCAAGCTGGGCCCGTTGGCACATTCATTCTGGCAGTTCAAATAAAACAACTCCCTAAAGAGTAGCAAGCTGGGTTCTTCTTCGAGGCACACCTCACAGAACACTTGGAAGTTGCAGATGTTTGACACGGAATTGGGTCCGATGTCTTGAGGTCGCAGATCAAAAAAGTGCAGGACATCTCTGAAAAATTTTGAGCCGAGAGGAGCAAAGCCCCGGTTCATGTGATCAGTAAATATGACAACTTCCCCATCCTTGGGTTGAGGCCTCTCTTCTGACGGGTCAGGAGCACGATAGGACATGACCTCTTTCTTTGGCAGGTAACCCGTTTTCACGAAATCATCTAAGATGTTGTCAGTGACGTTGGATCTAACCCAGTTGCATGTGACGGGTGCTTTGGGAGCCTTAGGCGGCATTGTGAAAGATGGAAGCCTATGACCAAATAAAATTTCTGATTCAAATTTAAGCCGGAGGAAAGTTTCAGTTCAGTATTCAAGATGGCGGCTTATGAAAGGGCCTAATGATATATGGCTAATTGTGTCAGGTTATTTAAGCCGCCGTGGATATCATGAGCAATTAAGTTATTTAACTCTATTATGAATGATCCGGAAATTTCACAAAGCATGGCCTCTTTTAAGCCGGCGATATGAGCCGCCATGGCTAACAGATGAAGTTTTTGCCTAAGTGTTGCACAAACAAGTTTTACAGATTGCAGGGATTATTTTGGATCAAACGATCGTCCAGAAAAGAAAAATTTCTAGACCTAAAAACTGGTACAGAGAAGTTCATGAACTCTAAATGAGGTCTTTTTGCAAGCAAAAGGGATTTGCTAGTATTGAAAATGGGTGTGAAACGACTACCGCCGAAGTTATGCACTACTCTTGGATCAAAGGAGGCCGTTGTTGAAGAACTGCGAAGGAATCGCGAGGAACCACGAAGAACACAGAAGAACTTGCTAACCCTAATGCGGATCTAATATACGGGACGGCGAGGACTTACTGGTGCTGATGAGCAGTGGAGGTGCGCCGCGGTTCCCTGGTCAAGACAGGTCGATGCAGCGGCCTTAGTTGGTGCAGACGGGATGTGCGGCGGCGGCGGCGGAGCTCGGGCTCTGAAGCGTCGAGAGGAGGAAGACGATGGAAAGGGAAGAATGACGAAGACCTACGGGCTGGGCCTACTTATAAGGGACGGCTGATGAACGGGCGCGAGAAACGAGGAGGCTGAAGACATGGTTATCCAGCTGCGGAGACGCCTCGATTTTCAGGACAGTTATTAAGATAAGGATCCGTTGAGATACGTTGAGCAAAACGTGCATTAATGGCGGATGACGTCACGGCGGGTTACCAAGAATCCAGAAGGTGACTTCACGGCGGGTTAAAGCCTTTGCACAAATACAAGCCAGAAGATTTTTTATTAAATCAATCTGGGGCCTAATGTTGACCTAATGTTGAAGATTGACATGAACCAGCTCAAATCAATCTGGGGCCTAATGTTGGGGATATAACTACTGGAGTCACCCGCCCAGGAGGGGACGGGTTATGCTATGACGATCATCACATGAAGCCCAATCGCAAGTTTGAGGATGGCGGTTCAGTAATGGGCCTAAGGCCTAGAGGCGGCTTAAGGCCCGTAGTGATAAACCGCCGTTAAGGTATGACTTGTAGTGTAAGGCAAGAATAGTTAAGAGTCCGAGCCGGACACTGTTTATAAGCCGGCCGGGACTCTAAGAGCCGCTGGGCGTTAACCTCTCTATATAAAGGGACGACCCAGTGGCGGTTCAGGACAAGTAAGATCAGATCGATAGCCAGGCATAGCGGTTTAGCTCCCTGGTCATCGAAACCCTAAGTAATTCCACCTCAACTGGAGTAGGCTTTTACCTTCACCGTAAGGGGCCGAACCAGTATAATCCTCATGTCCTTTGTCCCGTTTAACCCCTTTAAGCTTCCTAGTTGCGATGGCTCCACGACTAAGTCCTTGCACGAGGACATCTGCCGTGACTATTCCACGACACTCTCCGATATAACTAGACACCGAAATAGTTTTTTTTTCTAGACTCAACAACGGCCAAACTATACGATCAATCAAGGGGGCTCCTAGGGTCGGTCGAGGCTCTGATACCAACTTGTCACGCCCAATATGCGACTCTATCCGAGAGGAACTCGAAGGTCCCACCAAGGATAGACCCGCATATTGAAACGCTTTTGCAAGGTGGATATCATTACATCAACATTACATAAAAGATGGGGATACAAACAAGGCATACAAATGCTGCAAGAATACATCAATATACATGAGAACAACATCTGACTACGGATGAAACATAAACAGAAACTCAAACGACATCCACCCTGCTAGCCCAGGCTGCCGACCTGGAACCTATCCCCTGATCGAAGAAGAAGCAGAAGAAGATCTCCAAAACAACAAACATCGCTCTCGCGTCATGATCATTGCAAAACCTGTACCTGCAACTGTTGTTATAGTAATCTGTGAGCCACGAGGACTCAGCAATCCCATTACCATGGGTATCAAGACTAGCAAAGCTTAATGGGTAAGGAAGGGGTAAAGTGGTG
Organism: Aegilops tauschii subsp. strangulata; assembly: GCF_002575655.3. Taxonomy (NCBI): domain Eukaryota; kingdom Viridiplantae; phylum Streptophyta; class Magnoliopsida; order Poales; family Poaceae; genus Aegilops; species Aegilops tauschii. The sequence goes on from NC_053036.3 coordinate 574,159,851, forward strand.
AGGTTGCAGCAACGACTAAGCATGATATGGTGGCTAACTTACGTAAATAAGAGCGAGAAGAGAAGCAATGGAACGGTCGTGAAGCTAGCAATGATCAAGAAGTGATCCTGAACCCCAACTTACGTCAGACATAACCCAAAACCGTGTTCACTTCCCGGACTCCGCCGAAAAGAGACCATCACGGCTACACACGCGGTTGATGCGTTTTATTTAAGTCAAGTGTCAAGTTCTCTACAACCGGACATTAACAAATTCCCATCTGCCACATAACCGCGAGCACGGCTCTCGAAATTTTATACCCTGCAGGGGTGTCCCAACTTAGCCCATTATAAGCTCTCACGGTCAACGAAGGATATTCCTTCTCCCGGGAAGACCCGATCAGTCTCGGAATCGCGGTTTACAAGACATTTCGACAATGCTAAACAAGACCAGCAAAGCCGCCCGAATGTGCCGACAAATCCCGATAGGAGCTGCACATATCTCGTTCTCAGGGCACACCGGATGAGCAGTCCGTACAACTAAAACCAGGCCTCAAGTTTCCTCGAGGTGGCGCTGCAAAGGGCTCTAGTTTGGAGCAACACTCAGAGGAGCACTGGCCCGGGGGGTAAAATAAAGATGACCCTCGGGAGCGCGACTCCCAAAGGGAAAAAGGCTTAGGTAGGCAAATGGTAAAACCAAGGTTGGGCCTTGCTGGAGGAGTTTTATTCAAAGCGAACTGTCAAGGGGTCCCCATAACACCCAACCGCGTTAGGAACGCAAAATCAAGGAACATAACACCGGTATGATGGAAACTAGGGCGGCGAGAGTGGAACAAAACACCAGGCATAAGGCCGAGCCTTCCACCCTTTACCAAGTATATAGATGCATTAATTAAATAAGAGATATTGTGATATCCCAACATAAACATAATCCAACATGGAGCAAACTTCATCTTCACCTGCAACTAACAACGCTATAAGAGGGGCTGAGCAAAAAGCGGTAACCTAGCCAAACAATGGTTTGCTAGGAAGGGTGACAAAGGTTAGAGGTGGTTTCATGGCAATTTGGGAGGCTTGAAGAGCAAGTGATAGGTAGCGCAGCATAGCGATAGAACAAAGAAACTAGCATAGCAATGATAGTAATGAGATCCAAGGTTACGGTGTGACACCCAAGTTTTTATTTGGATTTTTCAAAATATTTTTATTTGACTTGAGGGGAGTGATTTAAACTTTTCTTCAAGAGAACTCTCCCTCTCATATATTTTCTTTATGGCAAAAGTTTTATTTGGATTCACCCAAGGTCTGCCTTTGGTCTTGGAAGTTCTTGCCTTTCATTTGGACTCAAGACAAAAATGTTTTTCATTTGGGAAAATAACTTCTGAAAATCTTTTTGAATTTGCACTATGGCTTTTGGAAAGTCCTTTGCCACTTTCAACTATTCCTTGTTGCCATGGCATTAGTGCAAATCCTCTCCCCAAACCCTTCCCTCACCTTTGGATCATGTTTTACACCTAATCCAGCAGGTTGAACCTCCCCTTGTGATTATTTCCATTCAAATTCTATTCAAATAAATTTCTGCCTTCTTTTCTAGCACTTGGAGAGTTACAAAGGAACTCCATTTTCTGTTTTGATTTTTGCCACCAAACCTTTTTCCCCCCTGGTCCTTTGTACCCTCAACCTAGAACCATGAAGATCCACTGGTCTTCAGTTCAAAATTTTCAAACTACACTTGCTGCAAGTTTGGACCAGATTTGCCAAATTTGGTGAAATTCATTCCAAACCTTCTCCAGAAATTCCAAGTAAAATCAGGCAGCCTCTGGGTGCATTGAGTGGTCATCTCACCAAGTTACAGCTCCAGAAAAATTCATCTCATAGCAAAAACCCTATGTCGAACACCTGCAGTGCATGGTCATTGTCAAGTTCAGGAGTTTCAGAGATTCAGTTCAGTGCTCACTGTCGTTTTCTTCAGAGATGGACATCGATCTCGCCAGTGCCACCGCGTCGCCTTGCTCCTCGTCCTCGCCCACTTGTTCCTGCACCGCACGAACGCATGGCGCCTTGCGGGCGTCGGCGACGAGCAGCGGAAGGTGCGCCGCCCCGTGACCGACGCCGGCGGCGGCTTTGCGGACGCCAGCGGGAGACACGGCGCCGACGACGCCACCCAGCGCCGCCCAAACCACCGGAGCTCGCCGCGTGGCCTTCTACTCCCCCGAATGCGCTGCCGCTCTCGTCGTGAACCGTAGGGCGCGGAGCGCGCTCTCTGCCGCCGTTGAGCCCGTGCGATCACCTCACCGTGGACCGACGCCATTACGCCAAGACCATCTCCGTTCAGCTGCGAAACGACTCCAGTAACCTCCACTGATGCTGCCTGGCCGCTCAAACCACCTGCAAATCCACTGCTCCGCCGTAATCGCTCACCGGAGATTCTCCGTTCACGGCCACCCCGTCGATCTGCCTATAAATAGAGGCCCCAAGGTTCAACTCGAGCACCCACCATCCCTGCACTCCCCCAAGAGCAAGCCTAGCCACTGGTAGAGCCCCGAGGAGGTCCCCTTCGTCGACTCCGGCCGCCGCGACCCGCCACGAGATCCAGCCCGATTCGCCCCCGTGTGTGCTCCTCCGCCTCCATTCTCTTGCCAGTAGCTTCACCTTGCATCACTCGTTCTGACCCGCGCCTCAATTTGTAGCTTGCAACCCTCCACCGGAGTTCCCCATCTTCACCCGAGCCGCCGTCCGCCGGAGATAGTGTCGCCGTCGACGTGGTGCTCCCCGTTGGACGAGTCCACCACCCACGGACGCGGAAGAAGACGCTGAAGCTCTCGGTACCCTCCGTTCCTCCTAACTCGCCGTGGTTCGACGCCGGCGTCCACCGCAGTCTTCGGGCGCCAGCGAGCTTTTTAAACCTGACAGGTGGACCCCGCCCGTCAGCCTCTATTCTATTCCCCTTCGAACCGTTTTCTGTTGGCGCCTTCGGGCAAATACGTTTTCTCCTTTGCGCTTGCGCATTCCCAACCGAAGCGTTTTCTGTTTTCTCAGTTAAAACCCTGGAACTTTTCTGTTTCATTACAAATAAGTCCCTGGACAGAAACCTTTATAACTTTTTAATAAAAAGGTATTTTTGAGTGATTCTTTTTCTGACAATATTCAAATTTTGTCTAGTTTTTTATGGGATTTATTTGAAAAATATTTGGAAAAGTTTCTGTGCATGTGTTGGTTTTCACGTTAGTACCCGTTTCGTGATTGCCGTAGGTTCTGGGAGAGGTGATGGAGCCGCGAACTTCGCCGAGCTAGACTCCGACTTCTCCGAACCAGGCAAGCATGTTTTGAACAATTGATATGACAGGTGTTTTGCATGTTTGCGTGAGAGTTTGTGCGTGGCATACGAGTGTCGGTAAATACCTCATTGCTTGTAAGGCAACTACCCGTTTGTTCCAAAGTCGTGATGATCTCTGATGAGAGATGGCCTAATCATGTGGTGACATGAAGGGCAGCAAGGTGGTACTGTTGTAGCATGCCAGCCTTGCGTCATCCGACTTTCTCCGACGTTAACGTGGTTGGAGCCGTGTTACCGTTCTTTCCCCCTTCCGTGCTACCACATGTCTCATTGCCAGGATACGATTTAGTAAGTTGGTAACCTCTTTCCGTGTACACACCAAAAAGAGAGGCCAGGATGATGGTACCTTGGCCCAGGATTAAAGCCAGTCATCCGGTCAGGGGGCATGGGTGTTTCCGGTTGGGACCGAGAGGGGGGGCACCCCCTTAAAGCGCGCGTATAGAAATTTGATCCCATGCTACGCGAGGTTGTAGCCTCCCCGACTCAAGGTTTTTCTTGAATGTTGCCGAGGGTGATCCCTGGCTTCGGATGGTTGAATTGGGTGTGTACTGGTTAGACGTGTTTCTTCCAAAACACCATAGACGGAACTAGTCCCCGTGACTACTGAAATCCGTTGGCTGTGGTTAAGTGCAAACTCTGCAGAGTCAATTCTTTCCAAATCATCATACCCATGATCAAGTAATAAAAACATTACACCCATATCTATCCGCGTGGAAAACTTGTCCCCGGTGAACAAGCTCAAGTGGTAAATCCAGATTTATTGTTATTCTTGTGGATGGACTAACTTTATATTTGTCTCATGCTTGTGATAATTTATGTTCCCGAACTATTGTATTATTGAGCTGTGATATAAGCCCTTTATGTGACGTCGCGCAGACGTACGACTGTGGCGTGTTCTTATTTCTTACTTTAAATATAAGCCCTTTATGTGATGTCGCCCAGACGTCCGACTGCGGCATGCACTGTCTATCATTTTCTGTTATAAGCCCTTTATGTGGTGTCGCCCCGACGCCCAACTGTGGCATTATTATTCCGCGTTTTCCGCTCGAGGAGTCTTTCAGACACTCGTTTGGCACCCGCATTATTATTCCGCATTTTCCGCTCGAGGAGTCTTTCAGACACTCGTTTGGCACCCGCATTAATATTCCGCATTTTCCGCTCGAGGAGTCTTTCAGACACTCGTTTGGCACCCGCATTAATATTCTGCATTTTCCGCTCGAGGAGTCTTTCAGACACTCGTTTGGCACCCGCATTAATATTCCGCATTTTCCGCTCGAGGAGTCTTTCAGACACTCGTTTGGCACCCGCATTAATATTCCACGTTTTCCGCTCGAGGAGTCTTTCAGACACTCGTTTGGCACCAATATTACTATTCTGTAGTTTCCGCTCGAGGCATCATTCAGACCCTCGCTTGGCACCCAGTATTTATCACCGTTATGTCTAATCGCACCGGTTAACTTGTTCATAGGCTTCATGTTTACATTTGTTATATCTTTTGTCCGAACTGTCTTGCGAGTACTTTCATAGTACTCACCTGGCTTGTTGATTTGGCCAGATGTTGACGAAGGCGATCTCTTGGATGAAGAGTTTGATAACGCGTCCGATGCCTAGAGGAGTCCCAGTCAGTCCTGCGCGATCCCGGACATTGGTCACTTGTATTATTTACGCTTCCGCCACCCGTAATAAGTCTTCTCGAGCCTCACTCCGACGCTCGATGAGCTGTAGTCTTCTGGAATCATATCACCCGCTTCGCGGTGATATTTCCACCACCGTTATTATCGTGAGTTAGTAGTTTGCCACCCTATCCGCCGTATTGTTTTATCGGCGTACATGTAATAAATTGTTGGGCAGTCTCTGCTCAACCTTGTATTATATTCAGTACTCCTGGTATTTTTCTTCTGTGACCAAGATATTGTCTACCAGTGAGAAGGAATTCTTCCTCGCTGGTCCGTAAAAGGGATTGGTCTCTCAATAATTATTTTATTGAAAAACCGGTCGTGACAAGCTTGGTATCAGAGCCAGGCTGACTGTAGGAATCCACTAGGTGCGATCGCTAATCGGTTATTAGCGTCTTTTGTGCTTTTCAGCATTTTTGCAATTGTAGCTATTTTCTGTTGGTCATCATAAATTTATGACATGACTACTCAGAATTTTTGCCTACTTTTGTAGATGGCTGGCAACAGCTGTGAGAACCGAGTGTTCACCAACGTGCCCGAGGGGTTTGTCAAGCTCCTCGTCTCCATCACCAAGCTCGCGATCAGGCCAGCAGCTCGCCCGGAGTTCACGCTCTATCAGCACAAGCTCAGTGACGACGTGTCTATGCACCAAGCCGTGGTGCAGTTCAGGGGAGGACGTTCTGCTGCTCGTCACTTCCGTTTTACGGGAAGGGCCATGCCTACAGAGAGGCATGCCATGCAGATGGCTGCCCGCGAGGCGATAGCTCGCCTTCGGGACATCCTTCCTACGATGAAGACTCGTCGCTACCGCTACCTCCCATGCCACATGCCCTACACCAGCCACTATGCGTTCGCCTGCCATCGGGGAGAACGAGATGAAGCCATCGAGATGGTTGTGGAGTATCTCAAGGCTCTGGAGGAGTCTTTCGACAACCTCGTAGATGATCTTGTGGCTGCCCGCATGGACTTAGTCCGGGGCGGTCCTGCCAGCAGAAAGGAGCTTCCTCACACGGTGCCGCCTCTGACATTCGTCTCGTCTTCAGCCTCGTATGCACCGGCCGTTTTGGCCACTGCTCGCCGTCTGCCTACCACTGAGGAGTTCGACCGAGTCATCGCTCCTACCCCAGTCAGAGCCGCACCGCCTGCCGCACGCGCTCTACCACCAGTCGCCCCCACACCATCACCACCGCGCAGCGTCGCACGCTAGGAGCCAGCTAGAGAGGAGGAGGTTGATTCTCCTGGACCGCTGAGCCTTGCCATCGGCAAGGGGAAGGAGATCTTCACCATCTCCGACTGAGAGCCCCGAGTAGCCACGTGTTATGCCTGCTTGTATGACGTGTTGTTTTATCTGTACGCTAGTTTGTATTGGTGTGTTTGCTGCCTTCCGGAGTAGTACGCTAGTTTTTAAATAACATGTCAGGATGTGTACGTGCATCCTGAGTGCTGTATCATGTGTCTGCTTTTCGCATGTAAGTTTTATGTTAAGCACTTCTTCTCCGTGAAGAATCATTTGTGTTTCTTTGAAAACCTTGAAGCCTTTTGATTGTTGCCTTTGCAAGATTTTTCTTGTGCTACACAGTTTTTCTCATGGGTTTTACAAATAATACCCCAGACTGGAAAAAAATGTCTCGCCCATGGACTCGCTCCATGCCCAATCATCCAGAAGAGGTTTACGGGACACAGACCAGCAACAATTTCACTCAGGGTCAGTCCAGCCAACAAGACAGCGAAGCAGCACTGTCTCAAGTATGCCGTCTCTTCGAGCAAAGTCAGCAACAGCACCAAGAGATGATGAACCATGTCATCAATATGGGAAACCACCGTGAACCTTATCAACCACATTCCAAGTTATCTGAGTTACAGAAGACTCGCCCCTCAACTTTTTCTCACACCGATAGGCCGCTGGAAGCCGATGATTGGCTTCGTGAGATTGAAAGGAAACTGATTATTGCTCAGTGCTCAGATCATGAGAAGGTGCTTTATGCACCATACTACCTTACTGGAGCAGCCGCAGCATGGTGGGAAAACTTCCTACACATGCATCCCAGGGAACACAACATCACCTGGGAAGAATTCAAGGAAGGCTTCCGTGGGGCACACATCCCCAGGAGCATCCTAAAGATCAAGAAAAGAGAGTTTGATGACCTGAAGCAAAGAGGCATGTCCGTCACAGAATACAACGGCCAGTTTACCCAACTGTCTCGCTATGCCTACGACGAGCACATGACAGAAAACAAGAAGATGGAAAAATTCCTGGACGGCCTGGCACCCGCACTGAGATGCCAACTGATTGTACACACCTTTCCGGATTTTAAGACACTGGTGGACAAGGCCATCACCCTGGAGAATGAACGCCGTAGTCTGGAAGATATCCGCAAGCGGAAGAGGGACAAGACAACTCTTGCCCGCAGCAATCGAGGCAAGACTGAGGTCCCAAGGACAGACACAAGGAGATCCACGACTACCGAGGCAAGGCCCGTCGGACAGTTTCATGCCAGGGACAAGGAGTTCACATACCGTCCAGGGGTCACCTGCTATGCTTGTGGTCAACAAGGGCATTATGCTAAACAATGTCCGAAGCCGAGAGACTCGGCACCCAAGCCGAACAATGGTGGGAACAATCCAGCCCCCAAGCGCAACAACTTCAACCCCAGCAACAACCACAGGAAGGGTCACCTGAACCATGTGACCAGGGAAGAAGCGCAGAATGCCCCAGACATTGTGCTTGGTACGTTCCTTGTCAACACAGTACCTGCCACGGTTTTGTTTGATTCTGGAGCTTCCCGTTCGTTCGTTTCGAAGAGTTTTGTTTCGCAACACGGTTTTCCGATACTTCCCTTGGAAAAATCTATGATCATCAAGTCCCCCGGAAATAAGCAAATTGCTCAGGGTTACTGCCAAGGAGTGGTCATTGAGTTCGAAGGACTACAATTCCACGCGAATCTCATCGTGTTGGAAAGTAAAGGACTGGATGTCATTTTAGGGATGGACTGGTTAACCACCAACAAAGGATTCATCGACTGTTTCAATCGGACAGTGATTCTCACTCACCATCACGGCAAGACTATAAGAGTTTCCGCTCAAGAAAGGCCACAATCCCAGAAACCAAAACTGAACAAAATGGACATTGCGGAACTGAGAAAAGTGCCAGTGGTATGCGAGTTCCCTGATGTGTTCCCGGAAGAACTACCAGGCATGCCACCAGACCGAGAGATAGAATTCAGCATTGAACTAGCACCTGGCACCGCTCCCATCTATAAAAAGCCGTATAGAATGGCACCCTCAGAATTGGTGGAGTTGAAGAAGCAGATAAAGGAGCTGTTGGACAAAGGATTTATACGAGCCAGCTCCTCACCATGGGGTTCGCCCGTGTTATTCGCCAAGAAGAAGGATGGGCACTGAGGCTGTGCATAGACTATCGAGCCCTCAATATGGTCACCATCAAAAACAAATATCCGATGCAACGGATCAATGATTTGTTTGACCAGCTCGCAAAAGCCAAGGTATTTTCAAAGATTGACTTGAGATCGGGATACCATCAACTGAAGGTACGGACAGAAGATATTCCCAAGACAGCTTTCACTTCCAGATATGGGTTATACGAGTTCACGGTGATGCCTTTTGGACTAACGAACGCCCCCGCATATTTCGTCCACCTCATGAACAAAGTGTTCATGAAATTCATGGACAAATTTGTGGTGGTATTCATTGATGATATTCTGGTTTACTCAAGGACACCAGAAGAGCATGCTGAGCACCTCAAGATTGTTTTGGGAGAATTGAGGAAACATCAGTTGTACGCCAAATTTAGCAAATGCGAATTTTGGCTAAGACAAGTTGGTTTCTTGGGCCATATATTGAACCAAGAAGGCGTGGCCGTGGACCCAGAAAAAGTCAAGGCCATACTGGACTGGAAGCCACCCGCCAATGTTAATGATGTGCGGAGTTTTCTGGGAATGGCCGGATATTACAGGAGATTTATTGAAGGATTCTCCACTGTGGCGAAACCTATGACACAGTTACTCAAGAAGGACAAGAAATTTGTATGGACGGAAGCATGCGAGCAGAGCTTCCAAGAACTCAAGAAGAAACTGACAACCGCACCGGTCTTAACCGTACCAGACATACACAAGAGCTTTGAAGTGTATTGTGACGCATCCCGAAAAGGTCTCGGATGTGTGCTAATGCAGGATGGCAAGGTTGTCGCATATGCCTCCAGGCAGCTGCGAAAACATGAGGAAAATTACCCAACACATGACCTGGAGCTAGCAGCAGTTATACATGCACTCAAGGAATGGAGGCACTTTCTGTTGGGAAATCGCTGTGAAATATATACGGACCATAAGAGCCTCAAATATATTTTCACACAACCAGAGCTGAATTTACGCCAACGACGCTGGTTGGAACTGGCCAAGGAATATGGCGTCGGTATTCACTACCACCCAGGGAAAGCAAATGTAGTGGCCGATGCCCTTAGTCGAAACCCCAGCCCGGACAGTGACGGTCAGCAAAATTTGAGGCCTGAGTTTCAGCGAGAGTTCACTCGGCTCAACATGATGTTAGTCTCTGAGGGCACCGTATCAAATCTGGAGATACAACCCACCCTAGTGGAACAAATTAAGAAGGCTCAACAGGGACACCCCAGCATCGAAGGCATAAAGAAGAAAATAAATCTTAGTAAGACTTCAGAGTTCGTCACAGACAGTGAAGGAACATTATGGTACCGAGACAGACTTTGCGCACCTAACATCGAGGAACTCAAGCAACAGATCTTGACGGAGAGCCACACCGCTCCATACTCGATCCATCCTGGAGGAACCAAAATGTACAAGGACATCCAGGAAAGATTTTGGTGGCACGGTATGAAAAGAGATATAGCCACATTCATCGCTTGTTGCGATTCATGTCAGCGCATCAAGGCCGAGCACCAAAAGCCAGCAGGGCTACTCCAGCCTAACAGGATGCCGGAGTGGAAATGGGATGAAATCGGAATGGACTTCATTGTCGGATTACCCCGATCATAACGCGAAATGACGCCATATGGGTCATCACAGACCGACTAACCAAGGTTGCTCATTTCATTCCCGTGAAGACTACCTACTCCACACAAAGACTGGCAAAACTTTATCTCTCCCGTATAGTTTGCTTGCACGGAGTCCCAAAGACTATAATATCAGACCGAGGCACCCAATTCGTCTCCAAATTTTGGGATCACCTACAACAAGCTCTGGGCACGCAACTGGCTTTCAGTACAGCATACCACCCCCAGACCGTTGGACAAACAGAACGGGTAAACCAAATCCTAGAGGATATGCTAAGAGCCTGTGTGCTCACCTATGGATCCAGTTGGGAAGAGAGTTTGCCGTATGCCGAATTTGCTTACAACAACAGTTACCAAGCCAGCTTGCAAATGGCACCCTTTGAAGCGTTGTACGGACGAAGCTGTCGTACCCCTCTGAATTGGTCAGAAACAGGTGACAGCCGTATCTTCGGCCCATACATGCTTAAAGAGGCCGAGGAGAAAGTTAAACAAATCAGGGACAGACTCAAGACAGCACAGAGCCGACAAAAGAGCTACTATGATCAGAAGCACCGTGAGGTCAGCTTTGAACCTGGTGATTCCGTATACCTCCGAGTATCTCCTATGAGGGGTCTGCAATGGTTCAAAATTAAGGGGAAGCTAGCCCCAAGATTTATTGGACCATTTTGTGTAAAGGCACGAAGAGGCACGGTGGCCTACCAACTAGACCTCCCCAAGGAGCTGTCAGACGTCCATGACGTGTTCCACGTCTCACAGTTAAGAAAATGTGTGAGCAACCCGGAGAAACATGTACCTCATGAGGACATTGATATGCAAGCAGATCTCACCTACAGAGAAAGGCCAGTAAAGATTTTAGAAGAGTCTGAACGGAGGTCCCGTCAGAAAACGACAAGGTTTTTCAGGGTTCAGTGGAGCAACCACACTGAGGATGAAGCCACATGGGAAAGGGAAGATTTCCTCCAAGCAGAGTACCCCTATCTATTTGAGGAGCAGCAGAAATCTCGAGGACGAGATTTTTCCTAAGGGGGTAGGTGTTGTGACACCCAAGTTTTTATTTGGATTTTTCAAAAGATTTTTATTTGACTTGAGGGGATTGATTTAAACTTTTCTTCAAGAGAACTCTCCCTCTCATATATTTTCTTTATACCTGGAGATACAACCCACCTTGATGGAACGAATTAAGAAGGCCCAACAGGGACATCCCAGCATCGAGGGCATAAAGAAGAAAATGAATAATGGTAAGACTTCAGAGTTCGTCACGGACAGTGAAGGAACATTATGGTACCGGGACAGGCTCTGCGTACCTAACATTGAGGAACTCAAGCAACAGATCTTGACGGAAAGCCACACCGCCCCATACTCGATCCATCCTGGAGGAACCAAAATGTACAAGGACATCCAGGAAAGATTTTGGTGGCACGGTATGAAAAGAGATATAGCCACATTTATTGCTTGTTGCGATTCATGTCAGCGTATCAAGGCCGAGCACCAAAAGCCAGCAGGGCTACTCCAGCCTAACAGGTTACCGGAGTGGAAATGGGATGAAATCGGAATGGACTTCATTGTCGGATTACCCCGATCACAGCGTGGAAATGACGCCATATGGGTCATCACAGACCGACTAACCAAGGTTGCTCACTTCATCCCCGTGAAGACTACCTACTCCACACAAAGACTGGCAAAACTCTATTTCTCCCATATAGTTTGCTTGCACGGAGTCCCAAAGACTATAATATCAGACCGAGGCACCCAATTCGTCTCCAAATTTTGGGATCACCTACAACAAGCTCTGGGCACGCAACTAGCTTTCAGTACAGCATACCACCCTCAGACTGATGGACAGACGGAACGTGTGAACCAGATCCTAGAGGATATGCTAAGAGCCTACGTACTCACGTATGGATCCAGTTGGGAAGAGAGTTTGCCCTATGCCGAATTTGCGTACAACAACAGTTACCAAGCCAGCTTGCAAATGGCACCCTTTGAAGCATTGTACGGACGGAGTTGTCGTACCCCATTGAATTGGTCAGAAACAGGTGACAGCCGTATCTTCGGCCCAGATATGCTTAAGGAGGCCGAGGAAAAAGTTAAACAAATCAGGGACAGACTCAAGACAGCACAGAGCCGACAAAAGAGCTACTATGATCAGAAGCATCGTGAGGTCAGCTTTGAACCTGGCGATTCCGTATACCTCCGAGTATCTCCTATGAGGGGTCTGCAACGGTTCAAAATAAAGGGGAAACTAGCCCCAAGATTTATTGGACCATTTTGTGTGAAGGCACGAAGAGGCATGGTAGCCTACCAACTAGACCTGCCCAAGGAGCTGTCAGACGTCCATGACGTATTCCACGTCTCGCAGTTAAGAAAATGTGTGAGTAACCCGGAGAAACATGTACCTCATGAGGACATTGATATTCAACCAGATCTCACCTACAGAGAAAGGCCAGTAAAGATTTTAGAAGAGTCTGAACGGAGGACCCGTCAGAAAACGACAAAGTTTTTCAGGGTTCAGTGGAGCAACCACACTGAGGATGAAGCTACATGGGAAAGGGAGGATTTCCTTCGAGCAGAGTACCCATATCTATTTGAGGATTAGCAGAAATCTCGAGGACGAGATTTTTCCTAAGGGGGTAGGTGTTGTGACACCCAAGTTTTTATTTGGATTTTTCAAAAGACTTTATTTGACTTGAGGGGAGTGATTTAAAAAAAAATTTCAAGAGAACTCTCCCTCTCAAGAAGGAACATTATTTGGATTCACCTTTCCTTTTGGCAAAAAAAAAATTTATTTGGATTCACCCAAGATCTGCCTTTGACCTTGGGAGTTCTTGCTCTTCATTTGGGCTCAAGACAGAATGTTTTTCATTTGGGAAAAGAACTTTTGAAAACCTTTTTTTAAATTTGCACTATGGCTTTTGGAAAGTACTTTGCCACTTTCAACTATTCCTTCTTGCCATGACATAAGTGCAAATCCTCTCTCCTAAACACTCCCTCACCTCTGGATCATGATTTACATCAAATCCAGCAAGTTGAACCTCCCCATGTATTTATTTTCCATTCAAATTCTATTCAAATATTTTCTGCCTTCTATTCTACCTCTTTGAGATTTACAAAGGAACTCCATTTTCTGTTTGGACTTTTACCTCCAAACTTCTTTCCCCTCCTAGTCCTTTGAACCCTCAACCTAGAACCATGAAGATCCACTGGTCTCCAGTTCAAAATTTTCAAACTACATCAGCTGCAAGTTTGGACCAGATTTGCCAAATTTGGTGAAATTCATTCAAAACCTTCTCTAAAAATTCCAAGTAAATTCAGGCAGCCCCTGGGTGCTTTAAGTGATCATCTCACCAAGTTACAGCTCCAGAAAAATTCATCTCTTTACCAAAACCTACTGTCGAACACCTGCAGTGCATGGTCATTGTCAAATTCAGTAAGTTCAGAGATTCAGTCAAGTGGCTGCTGTCGTTTTCTTCAGAGGAGGGCATCGATCTCGCCAGTACCGCCGCGTCGCCTTTCTCCTCGTCCTCACCCACTTGTTCCTGCACCGCACGAGTGCCTGGCACCTTGCGGGCGTCGGCGACGAGCAGCAGAAGGTGCGCCGCCCCGTGACCAACGCCGGCGGCGGCATTGCGGACGCCAGCGGGAGACACGGCGCCGACGACTCCACCCAGCGCCGCCCAAACCACCGGAGCCCGCCGCGTGGCCGTCCACTCCCCCGAGTGCGCTGCCGCTCTCGTCGTGAACCGCAGGGCGCGGAGCACGCTCTCTGCCGCCGTTGAGCCCGTGCGGTCACCTCACCGTGGGCAGACGCCATTACGCCAGGGCCAGCTCCGTTTAGCTGCAAAACGAGTCCCGTAACATCCACTGATGCTGCCCGACCGCTCAAACCCTCTGCCAACCCACTGCTCCGCCGTAATCGCTCGCCGGAGATTCACCGTTCACGGCCACCCCGTCGATCTGCCTATAAATAGGGGCCCCGAGCTTCAACTCGAGCACTCACCAGCCCTACACTTCCCCTAGAGCACGCCTAGCCACTGGAAGAGCTGCGAGGAGGTCTCCTCCCTCGACTCCGGCCGCCGCGACCCGCCACGGGATCCAGCACGATTCGCCCCCGTGTGTGCTCCTCCGCCTCCATTCTCTTGCCAGTAGCTTCACCATGCACCTCTCGTTCTGACCCGCACTTCAATTTGAAGCTTGCAGCCCTCCACCGGAGTTCCCCAACCTCACCCGAACCGCCGTCCGCCGGAGATAGTGTCGCCGTCGACGTGGTGCTCCCCGTTGGACGAGTCCACCACCCACCGACGCGGAAGAAGACACTGAAGCTCTTGGTACCCTCCGTTTCTCCTAACTCGCCGTGGTTCGACGCCGGCGTCCACCGCCGTCTTCGGGCGCCGGCGAGCTTTCAAACCTGACACGCGGGCCCCGCGTGTCAGCCTCTGTTTTATTTCCCTGAACCGTTTTCTGTTGACGCCTTCGGGCAAAATACGTCTCCCCTCGTGCGCTTGCGCATTTCCAAACGAACCATTTTCTATTTTCTCAGTTAAAACCCTGGAACTTTTCTGTTTCATTACAGAAAGGTCCCTGGACAGAAACCTTTATAACTTTTTAATAAAAAGGTATTTTTGAGTGATTCTTTTTCTGACATTCTTAAAATTTTGTCTAGTTTTTTATGGGATTTATTTGGAAAATATTTGGCAAAGTTTCTGTGCATGTGTTGGTTTTCACGTTAGAACCCGTTTCGTGATTGCCGTAGGTTCCGGGAGAGGTGACGGAGCCGCGAACTTCGCCGAGCTAGACTCCGACTTCTCCGAACCAGGCAAGCATGTTTGAACATTTGATATGGCAGATGTTTTGCATGTTCATGTGAAAGTTTGTGCGTGGCATATGAGTATCGGTAAAATGCCTCGAGGCTTGTAAGGCAACGACCTTCTGGTTCCAAAGTTGCGATGACCTCTGATGAGAGGTGGCCTAATCATGTAGTGACATGAAGGGCAGCAAGGGGGTACTGTTGTAGCATGCCAGCCTTGCGTCATCCGACTTTCTTCGACGTTAACGTGGTTGGAGCCACGTTATCGATCTTTTCCCGCATGTTCCAAAGTTGCGATGACCTCTGATGAGAGGTGGCCTAATCATGTGGTGACATGAAGGGCAGCAAGGTGGTACTGTTGTAGCATGCCAGCCTTGTGTCATCCGACTTTTCCGACGTTAACATGGTTGGAGCCGTGTTATCGTCCCTCCCCCTTTCCGTGCTACCACATGTCTCATTGCCAGGATACGGTTTAGTAAGTTGGTAACCTCTTTCCGTGTACACACCAAACAGAGAGGCCGGGATGATGGTACCTTGGCCCAGGATTAAAGCCAGTCATTCGGTCAGGGGGCATGGGTGTTTCCGGTTGGGACCGAGAGGGGGGGGGCACCCCCTTATAGCGCGCGTATAGAAATTTGATCCCATGCTACGCGAGGTTGTAGCCTCCCCGACTCAAGGTTTTTCTTGAATGTTGCCGAGGGTGATCCCTGGCTTCGGATGGTTAAATTGGGTGTGTACTGGTTAGACGTGTTCCTTCCAAAACACCGTAGACGGAACTAGTCCCCGTGACTACTGAAATCCGTTGGCTGTGGATAAGTACAAACTCTGCAGAGTCAATTCTTTCCAAATCATCGTATCCATGATCAGTAATGTAGACTTTATATCCAAATCTATCCGTGTGAAAAACTTGCCCCGGTGAACAAGCTCAAGTGGTAAATTCAATTTCATTGTTATTCCTGTGGATGGACGAACATCATATTTGTCTCGTGCTTGTGATAAGTTATATCCCCGAACTATTGTATTGTTGTGTTACAATATAAGCCCTTTATGAGACGTCGCGCAGACGTCCGACTGTGGCGTGTACTCGTTTCTCACTTTAAATATAAGCCCTTTATGCGATGTCGCTCAGACGTCCGACTGTGGCATGTATGTCTTTATTTTCTGTTCTAAGCCCTTTATGTGGTGTCGCCCCGATGCCCGACTGTGGCATTATTATTCCGCATTTTCCTCTCGAGGAGTCTTTCAGACACTCGTTTGGCACCTGTATTATTATTCCGCATTTTCCTCTCGAGGAGTCTTTCAGACACTCGTTTGGCACCTGTATTATTATTCCGCATTTTCCTCTCGAGGAGTCTTTCAGACACTCGTTTGGCACCTGTATTATTATTCTGCATTTCTCCGCTCGAGGAGTCTTTCAGACACTCGTTTGGCACCAGTCTTACTATTCTGCAGTTTCCGCTCGAGGCGTCATTCAGACCCTCGCTTGGCACCCAGTATTTATTATCTCTATGTCTGATCGCACTGGTTAACTTGTTCATGTGTTTCATGTTTGCATTTGTTATACCTTATGTCCGAACTGTCTTGCGAGTACTTTCATAGTACTCACCTGGCTTGTTGATTTGGCCAGATGTTGACGAAGGCGATCTCTTGGTTGAAGAGTTTGATAGCGCGTCCGATGCCTAGAGGAGTCCCAGTCAGTCCTGCGCGATCCCGGATATTGGTCACTTATGTTGTTTACGCTTCCGCCACCCGCAATAAGCCTTATCGAGCCTCACTCCGACGCTCGAAGAGTTGTAGTCTTCTGGAGTCATATCACTTGCCTCGCGGTGATATCTCCACCATCGTCATTATCGTGAGTTAGTAGTTTGCCACCCTATCCGCCGTATTGTTTTATCGGCGTGCATGTAATAAATTGTTGGGCAGTCTCTGCTCAACTTTGTATTATATTTAGTACTCCTGGTATTTTTCTTCTGTGACCAATGTATTGTCTATCAGTGAGAAGGAATTCTTCCTCGCTGGTCCGTAACAGGGATTGGTTTCTCAATAATTATTTTATTGAAAAACCGGTCGTGACACAATGCAGATGATGACATGGCAAAATGCAACACGCAAGAAGCTGACATGGCAAGGACAGCGAATAACTGGCAGACACCTGGCGCATCGGATCCGGGGCGCTACAGGATTATTGCCGAGCATGGCAAGCTCTATTTAAATGGTTCGAAGCAGCATCAACCGAAAAGAAATTAAAATGGTAAGATGAAACTAGGGATGTAAGTGGCAAATAAACGACATCCGCCAGTCCCATCTAGTTAGTTTTTGCTACCTCCCTAGTTCATTTTCCTCAAAAACAAAAACTCTTTTGAACTATCATACCACTAGTGGACTTTAATCGGGATTAAACGGGACCCAGTTGACATCCCAGGTTGAAAGGGAGTGTACAACCGCTATATTTAAGTTGCCAAGGCATCTAAGCAGTTGAAATAATCTGAGAAAGCACTTAACAGTGTGGCCTCATATAAACTACGAAGACAGTCTTGTGATGAAGTTGAGAGGAAAAGTTAAGGACTCAAATGAAATAGGCATGCATTTCTTTACGATAGTACAGCAGGCACTGCTGACATATTGGCCAACTCAGGTATAGCGTAACAACAAATAAGCATTCGAATCAAGCAATACAGCAAAGCAGACAACTGAACTATTTGTAATTTGGTAGGATTACACGTTGAGGGCACAAGCCAAGAAATGAGCCCACTCGCATTACATTTCACATGTACTAAAACACACTGGCTTACCATATGTTGCTGTGAAGCCTAGCTGCTGTTGCAATGTTCTTTGAAGATATCGTCAGCATCCCGTGGTTGCAAATCTAGTTGTTGTAGTTTATTCTGCACCATCTATTTAGGTAAAATTAATTTTAATCGCATGCACTGGTCTGAATTGATCATCAATGGTTCATCTAAACTAATGAAAGAAGGGTGTGTGCATACACGACAATATATCTGCTTCCCTCTATTTTTATGCTTGTTCGAGGTGCCATCCCCAAAAGAACAAATATTTTGCTTGATGGGGTTGGCAGTTCCATAATTAATAGAAGCATCAAATTAGTCATGCAACTTGGGAAGATCAAGAACACACAAACAAGTAATGAACAGAGGCTCGGAGCAGTGATGTAATAGCTAGCATCAGAAAATGTAGGGTAAAACGAACAAAAAGCAGCGGAACCACATGCTAGTTTGCTGATGTGTAATTAAGCATAGAGAACATTAAGCAGTCTGATGGAACCAACAGGTGGCATCAGAACAAAACTAAAGCATATTAACTATATGTGCACTGGTATGTAATTTAGCACATGTAACATGTTCACTGCCAAAAGTATGGCCCTACAGGTGCAAGCAGAATAACGCGTCTCATGAAAAACTGAATGATGCCCTGAAGAAATTCAAAGGTGCGGTGCTTATGCTAGGAAAGTGAACGTAGGCGCCGGCCGTTGGATAATAGTACCTGATTCTCGGCGGCGTATGGGTATCGTTGTCATACTTGATAGCTAAGGATCATCGATGGTGCTCGTGTTGCGGTTGAGTTTGGGCCGGCTGTCGCCGTCGCTGAAACGGCTCCGGTGCTACGGTTGCGGCGCGTGTCGACATACAAGAAAGCTCATCTGTGGTAAGTGAACAGTTGCACGATAAAGAGAAAAACCGAAGGAGTACAAATCGAAATAACCTAATGAGGCTGCGGCGTCGGTAAAGCAGGGCCGGTGGAGTTGAATATGGCGTCCGTGGAGCGGGTCTGGTGCAGTGGACGAAGGCTTCGGCGGGCGCGTTGTACAGTGCTTTTGGTGAGGCGGATATGTTGCGGCAGACGAGGGCTTGTATGAAGGGCCAGTGAAGGGGCGGACGAGGGAGTCAGTGAAGGGCCTACGCTATGGTGGACGAGGGCGCCGGTTAAGCAGATCCGGTGTGATGGACCATGATGGCAGTCAAGGAGATCTGGAGCGGTGGACAAGCCAGTCGCTGAAGCGGCTCCGGTGAAGTGGTGAGTTGGCAGTTGGGGGTTCCAAGGTGCGGAAGGTAGATCCGGCGGGGTGTGAGGTCCACCGTTGCGGCGGAGGACTAGATTCGGCGGCTTGCCGTGGTTGGGGGTTTCGGGGAGGGGAAGGGGAGGGGCTCTTTGGAAGAATGTTGGGGGCAAAGAGGGGAAAACAATGGAGTTACCAAAGCAGCCCTTTTCCGTTCATGTGGCAGGGGGAAAACAGGAATATCGCAGGGCTAAACTTCCGGGCGCGTGATATTTCGATGTGAGCGGGAAGTTTGAAAGCTTTTGGCGCCTAAAATTATAAGTATTCTCCTCTCGTACGGCCGACTATGATATCATGGCCGACAATTTGTTTGTTTTGCACGCAAAAAAAATGTGCAAGTTTTGAAAATCAATGTCTCCAACTCGAAACTTAGATTGTCCATTCAATTCAAATATGGATCATTGAGCTACTACAAGCAAATACCATCATACGGTCCAATTCAAATGAAATTCCAAATGTGTTTATCCTAAGTATGATGACAAAAGCAAAAATGTGTATGTGTATGAATAAAGTGGATGATTATAAAGTTTGAAACATGCCCGTATGTGTATATCTCTAGGTTTGAAATATGAATTTGAAATCACGAAATCTCGGCTTAAAAAATGTACCTCTGTTTAAATGAATTACAAAAGCTAATGATGGAGTCGAATTCCAAAATTCCAATCTTAGGTTTGTAATTCTGGTACATCAAGGTATATCACGCATGTTCAAAAGTATCGTTGTCTCATAGTACAAACTATGAAACAAATTGATCAACCATGAGTGCACAATATCTCAATTACGCTAAAGTCCCTCAAATATAGACACCTCACTCTTTATCTGAAGTCAACCCCACCCCCCCACCACCACACACACACACATAGAGAAGTCGTTCTCTCCCCCAAACACCAACACACCAGCACATTAACACCCCTCTCTCTTGTAAAGTCCGGACCCCAACAGAGGTCTCTATCACTTTGTCTCTCGGAGTCTCAGGCATGCACACATGTCTTCCCTCACTCTCTAGGTCTCCCGCTATCTCTCTTACCCAAGCACACGCACTATGTAGAGTGTATATTTCCCATACACACAAAACGTCGCCCCCAAACGTCTATCTCCCTAGTTATGTGGTTCTCGCGCACTCACCTCACACACCACCCCACTGCAAACAAGCACACTTTGTCTCCTTGTGCAGCACTCTCCTCTTTGTATCTCTCCCACATGCGGACCCGCCCCAGCTCCTTCCCTGTATACATATATGTCGTGACTCTTTGCATAGCTCCCTAATGTATAATCGTTCTCGATTTCACACATTGTTCTCTACACCATCTATTCTAGATCTCTCATGAAGTCCCTATCACACACACGACGACTCGCTTCCCTTGCGTCTCCGTTCATAGGCCAATTTCGGACAACATCAACATTGTCTCCCTATCTATAAGCCATTTATGGACACAAACGACCCCTCTCGCCCCCTCTCTTCCTCTCTCTCTCTCTAGCTCTCTCTTTCTCTCCCTCTCACACCCCTCTCCCACACACACACTCGATGTCTCTTCCAAATAGTCTGCTCCCCCCGCCTGCACCCGTGCTATCTCGCTACTACACATGTCACACCATTCCCCCTTCCCTTATACTAGGTTTACATCATCAGTGGTCTCTCTACTCCACATACACTCTCTCCCTCTCACACACAAACGCGTGCACAAACACACACAGACACGCACAAACACCCATTTATCTGGTCCTCATCTCTCCTCATGTCCGCATGTGTATCTCACACACTCACTCTCTAATTATGTATATGTGTCTCCATGTTACACAACACAAAGCCCCATGTACATGTCTCTCTCTATCCTCCACACACATAGACACAAAGAATCTGTTATCATTGCCTCAGTCTCTAACACATCACACACGCACACTGTCTCTCTCTCTCTCTTTCGCAAACACGCTCAACAAGGGTTTCCCCGTGAATAACTTACCGTCTATTCATCAACAGTCGTGGCAGTACGGCGAACACGAGACGTGAAAAAGAATAAATCTACACGTGCTTAGACCACCTAGTATGACTACTAGGACTAGAGCAAGCCAAAAAGCGCGCCGCCGTCACCCCTCCTTCTCGGCGACGGGAAAATCTTTGTTTTACACAGTCGAGAAGTCATTGTGCTAAGGCCCCACATGCCGAGGCGTTGAATAGAATGTAGATGCTAGTTTACGGAAGCAAGTATCGATAATACGTTGGTATCTCCATACTTATATTTCTTCTCTTATAAAAACCGAGTTGGTGATGATGGTACGTGTGCCATCTTGCAATATAAACCGTTCGATCTATATCTGACGGATGGAAATTAAACTAAAAGATACCCGCACCCCTCTCCACATTCGCAGACAAGGCCTTCCCTCGTTCATCCTTCTCTCCAACAAACCTCATTGTTGAGCAATTAAGAAAGGAACCACTGGAACAAACTGGCCAAGTGGCCGCTGCCGGCGTCGTCAATCCCCATGCCTCCGATCAGTCCAACCACCAACCACCACCACACCCCACTCCTCTTCACCTTATCTCATATTTCTCAAGATATCATTAGTTTTTACACATGGGATTACTCCCGCAAGGGTCAATCACAACAAGTGCTTTATAAAAAAATGCATCTTGATGTTCCGTGCAATGCACGGATCTTGCTAGTACTCCTACACAAGACTAAGTTGGTGATGCTGGTGTGTCTGCCATCCGTCGTTTCTGACCATTAGATCTACATCTAATGATTGTCAAGTAAGTTGTTGCCTTTTCTCACCAACATCCCACTTGTCTACCAATTTGCAGAAAAACCCATAATTAGTATCTTAAAACCAACCACATCCCTCCCTGGCCTCACCAAAACAGCCCAAGGAATATATTCTAATTGAAACATAATATATCTCTAGTGACATATGTATATCAAAATTAGAGTGTTTTGTACCAAGTTTGTGAATAAGTATTATTCTAATTATGATTCGTTGCAACGGACATGAACATTGCTAGTATTTCCAACCATGCATTTTTTTCCTAGTATTCCATAGTTTCAAGTTTTCCATCTAGATATTAGTCACTCATGGTTGATATTTACTTTCAATCATGTACACATATGCACTATGTAACTAGCCTTGCTTATTGGCTTCCAAAGCTTAACTTTCACTCCTACCTACAATATGTAGAGTATTTAACAAAAAACTACCACTTTCAACCAGCCCTAGGAAGAATCTATTGTACAAAAAATAGCAAAAACATACCCAAAAATTTCTTAATCCACGCCAAAAACTACCTATTACTCCTACCGATTAGGTTCGTTTAAACCCATTTATGACAGGGTTGGCCCACACGTCCGTGCTGACGAGGCAGCTTAAACCAACACATTTTGTTTGACCGTTGACATGAGGGACCCACATCTGACCTTCTATCCTGTTATTCCCCCTCAAATCATTATTTTTCCTGAACATTACTTCAAACAGTACTGATGCGTGTTCGTCGGTGGCGCCGGTGATGAGCGAGTTGGCCGCCGCTCCGCCGGACGGGCCGGACGCCGTGCTGGCCTCCGCACGGGTTGGCAGGCTGGCCCGAGCGTGACTCACGAGTGACCAAGCCGCCGCGCTGGCCTTCGCTCGAGCCAGATGGCTGGCCTTAGTGCGGCGCGCGTGAGCAAGCCGCCGCGCTGCCGTACCAATCTAGCTAGCAAACCTTGCAGACAAGCAGCTGGACGGAGCTATCTTGGCTAGCTAGCAGCCGCGAGCGCCGGACGGAGCTGGCATCGGGGCTGCCGCAACATGGGCTCCGCACCGCCGGCGGTTTTGACCTCACCTTCTGCCGGCGGCGGTAGCTGCGTCCCATGGCCGAGGATGACTAGGTGGACGGGCCGGAGGTAGGAGTTCACTCGAGAATTTTTGTTGGCAAGAGAATGTACAATGGTTGATAAGGTAGTCTTATCTTAAGTCTGCCACATATGCAAGTGGTAGTAGTTTCTTGGCATTTTAGTGGTTTCTTGCATTATTAGAGCAAGTACAATAGAGCTGAGTCAGTGGGCTATAAGAAATAAACTAGTATATTTCTGCTTAGTTGGAGGAAAGAGAAGAGGAGAGAGAAGGTAAGCGGGCTCTTCGTGAAGAGCTAGCTCTAGCACATGCTCCTAGGCACTTTGTGAGAATGAGAAGTGGGCCACATAATAAAAAAGTAGTACACTCTTTTGATCTATCATTGTACATGTTGGCTATAAGATGGGCTGTAGATGACATGGCACTGGCTTATAGCCAGCAGCTGGCTATACTATTAACCATGCTCTTAGGGGTTTCTTGTAAGGAACAATGTACGTACTACTAGCGACAAAAGGCGATCCTAGGTTGCGTTGTACTCCAACGAGTACTACTAGTGGTCGCGGGAGTGTATACCTCGTTTTGTGGGTTCGATCCCGGCCGAACACACGGCGGCCTTTTTTAAAAATAGTACTACTACACTTCGCTGCGAGCCAATATTTTACACGAGTAGTTTGAGTTTTGAAGTCAAACGGACGTGCGGCCCCACAATCTGGGTGCACTGGACAGCCTAGCCACGTGAACGGGTTTTCCTTCCCAGCATCCCATGGCTCGCGTGCTCGCCCTAGCCGCACCTCCCTTGCAGCTTCCAGCTAGTAGCATATTTAAACTAGCGCCTCCCAATTAAGCCCGAGGAGCCGGAAAAGCCTGGCAGGGCATTGGGAACTGTGCAATATGGCTCTGCACGTAAAGTGCTCTACTACAACTCTGTAGCTTGTGGCGTTGCACGCATGGACTTCACTCCATTATCGGCTCTACTATAAAAGAAATTCCTCTTGACGTGTTTTTTTTGAAATGGAGGCAAAAGCTTTGCTTCATCTCATTCATAAAGAAGGAACTACTAACAAAGTTCGACGAGATCCATTACACCTCCACAAATGGAAGCGAAAAGCCTAGTCTCGCAGTATCCAATAACTCAAATGTTCTGCCCCCGCAGTAACCGTCGCTGATAAACAGGCTGCTAGTGTGTGCGTGAGAGGAGCGGCTGAGTAGGCCTGCTACGTGAGAGGAGCGGCTGAATAGAGCACCGAGAGTACCCACTAGGCCACTACGCAGGTGTACTTCCCCTGCATTGATAGTACAGCGATGGTTCTAGAGAACAGTAGTACCCTCCACTTCCAACTGTAGCTCCTTGGCCCTGAGATTCAAGAGTCCAAAACTGGTGCACTATATTAGACTAGACTAGAAGTATAGTACATCGCACTACTAGTTGAGAAAAGTAGTACTAGTACTGCTACAGTACGAGTACGTACTCCTCCGTCACATAATGTAAGACGTTTTTTGACACTAGTTGGCGTATACAAAAAATGGCAAAAACATACCCAAAATTTCTTAATCCACGCCAAAAACTACTACCTAGTGCCAAAAATTTCTTACTAGTGCTATTATTTATAGTATAATGCAATCCCATAACGTTCCATAATGCTAGTACTAGTAGTAAATAATAGCCTCACCCCTTCGCTAAGGAACGATCTACAGTTGGAAGGGACGAGGCCCTGCGGTTACTACGCTCTTATCTCCTCCTCGCCAGTTCCCCTCCCCCCGAAGAGAAGGCAGTTCGTCGCTGCTCCCATGGATTCGCCAGGCGGTTCTCCTCCTCGTCGGGGCTGGGAGACCTTGGACGATGATCCTCTGGGAGAAATCACACGCCGCTCCGACGTCCTCACCGCCGCAAGACTCGGTGCTTCCTGCACCAACTTTTTCAAGACGCTGCTTAAACAGGCTTGGGAAAAGGCCATGCTTGTTGGTCTTCCATGCGTCCTCGAGGAGAAGGTTCTTCTATGGGACAATCCTTCGAACAGTCCACCGCTCCCTGGCCATGGTTGCACGTTGACTCCGCTAGAGTTGCCAACGTTGAGAGGTAGTCGGATTTTGTCCGATGAGCTGGTCAGTAATGGAGTTTGATCATGTAGTACTTAGTTATTCCATTTCCATCCCGTAATTTCTCCGCTGCCCACCGCCTTATATATAGGTCTGGGTCGGTGCCAACAAAGATTGGCTTGCATACCTCCGGCCGGATACCACCATCATTTTGCACAACATCCACAGCAGTGCAGCCGCTCCGGTAGACCCCTTCTCCACCATTGGGATCGGCCTTCCGGACTGGCTGGGCTTGAATACGTATGATGATGCCTACATGAGATTGAAGAAGATAGCAATTGCGGACCCGCCGACAAAGCGACGCGGCTACGACGATTACTATATCATCGCGGTGTTCGACATAAGGATTGCCATCAATGCCAGAGGCAGTAACGGCAGAGGCTGGCGCATGTTGGCGGCGGCAAATTTGTACCCCTACACGTTCGAAGACGCCGTGCGCCATCTAGGCCGCATCTTCGCGGTGACAAGCCAAGGGACTTGTTTCATCTGGTTGCCATCCTACGGTACCGGAGATTACAAACGGAATGCACAAACCATCATTTGCATCCCTAACGGTACTCTATTATTTTGCAGGGACCGGTCATCCCCCGATCAAAATAAGATCGCCGATCCTGGATGTGCATGTGCATCCGCGATTCGGTCTAACCTGGAACCTTGTAGCTGACTTTGGCATATTGGGATCAACTATCTCAGCAGTCGTTACCCATGGTACCACTGATGTGCAACATGGTCACACAATCTACCATGATCGGACCGTCACCATCTACCAGGTATTCCATTTTTTAACCCTCTCGCCTTCTCTTTCATTGTTGTACTAGTAGTATACTTTGTAGTACTAGTAGGAGTACTTTTTACCTTGGAGGACGCGTATAGCTAGCTAGGCCCTTGAAGACTTGAACCCACTAGCTGCCACCATTTTTGTTTTTCCATGTCTTACTATCTCATCCATGTAGCCAAGAGTGGCTATATATAATAAGCCGGTTATTTTACTTCCTCTATACCGGAGTAGTACTATTTGCTGCACAGTATTACTGACCGCCATATTTGAGCACAACATTATTATGCATGGACCTTGACTATGTCCGTCACCATGTGTCCAGATCTGGGATGCCGCGTGTACCAGATGAACGGCGCCGAGTTCGACCCCCGTGATGCTACGTGGGTGCCGAGGAACACTCTTGGAGAGTACTCGCTTTTCATCGGGGACAGCTACCCCATTGTGAAGCGGATGCCACCTTTTGTGCATGACACGGAAGGCCTGCCGTTCATGAAGCATGGTTGTGCCTTCAGTGCGCACCGCCAGATGAACGATATGCTGGGACACGCTATCCCTGATTTATGCCGCTTCAGCTTGGATGAGTCTGCATTGTGTGGAACCGGACTAGAAAGCTGCGACAATGATTCCCGTTGCCCACCGCTATGGATCATGCCATCCATGAAGAACACCTGGGACTGGAACCTGGAGGAGGACATGTAGCCCATCTATAACGTGTAAGTGGAGTACGGTAATTGTGAATGGTAGCGCTGTGAATATATGTAGACTAGTCGTGCACAAATTTATCACATGAATTGGAGATGAACTTGTGTGGCATACTGGCATTTGTCCTTTAGAATTTATTACTCGTAAATGTGTTATGTGTATGTGCAACTTGTGTGGTTGTTGCACGGGCTCCAACATGCTCTTTGAGAAAAAAAAAGGTGGCACAGCTTTGGATATACGTGACGTGGCGGCATCATACAGTAGCATCGTTCGCTATAGTTGTAGTACACTCCTACTAGGATGACAACTCCTATAAAACCTTGCGCTTGGCTGTTTGCCTCTTCGGGAGGTTCAACAGTTCGTACTCGTGTGAACCTTGCACTTGGCTCTTCGCCTCTTCGGAAGGTCCAACAATGATGATACTACAGTACAATATGCTTCTGGCAATCTGACACCGATTGAACTGCTGCACGTCCACCGCGAGGGCGAGGGCGAGGGAGAGGGAGAGGGAGAGGGAGAGGGCGCTATAGTCAAAACCCTCTCCTCGTCCTGCGAACCACCGCGCGCGTGGGCGAGGGAGAGGCGTAGTAAGCAAGCTTCTCCTCGTTCGGCGAGTTGACGGGACACATCAAAGCAGTACTAGTACTAGTAGTAGTAGTCCATACTGCGTCCTTTCCGATTAATATGGTTTAATTTGAAACGAGAAAAATACACTGGCGGTCAACGTATGTGACAATACGCTCTTTACGGTCACTATATATAGTTTTGCGGCGATTATACGATCACTAGCTCATCGTAGAGCACCGTATTGCACCCTACTCACCGGCCACATAGTCGACATGGCACATTGTTGACTGGTTAAATTGTCACCTGGTTTCTGGGTCCCACCTGTCAGTTGGCAGAGCAAAGAAATCAGTTAAACGAAACTTTACGCAGGCGCGACACGAGTCCAACCCTTGCGCGCGAACCGCCCTGGCTGTGTATGTGAGTGCATGCACGTGTCCTCCCTCGGTCTTCCAACAAAGAGTGTACATCGGCTATAAACAAAGAGTGTAGTACATGATGTACATCTACACTTCCAATGCATTTAGCCTTTAATCTAAATCGATATTGATTGACTAATGCACCAACTTGTGCTATAGGTATAGGCTACATGTCTATCCTTAATTACAGCATGCAACAACCTTCATTTAATCTTCTTATCTCAATGGTCGCATGCACACATAATTCTGCTACTTTTGGGCGTTAATTATGCCCTGGTCAATGTGTAAATCTCTAAATGTACAGTCTTTCATGGACATAGGGAGTAGGTTGAGCACTTGAGCGTGAGCGTGTGTGTTCCGTCGTGTGCTGTGTGCCGCATGGGTGCGTGAGTGTTGCGTGCGTCCATGTGTACGTGTGAGTGTTGCATGTTGCATGCATGCATGCATGGGGCTTCCTCCCTCCCTTTGACATGTTCATATTTCAATCTTCCTCTGTTCCCTCCATATGGTGATACTCCCTCTATTCCCAAATAGTACGGAGTAAAAGCCTCCCTCCGTTCCCAAATACGGAGTATTTGTCTTTCTACAGATTTCAACAAGTGACTAGGTACGGAGCAAAATGAGTGAAGTGGTAGAGGCATAGGGATACTGTAGAAAGGAAGTCCTCGCGATCCATTATTCCCCATCTTGGTCAGAGAGAACTATTCAACTAGTCTTCGCAGTGAAGTGACAATACATGTTGCAGCAGATGGGACACGTAATTAATAAGCTGAACGAGCGTGTTGGTGTTACTAAATCAGCCATACCCAGTACTGCCATCATGTTTGCCAGTAGAGCACACTTCCGCAAATACGCCTACGCACCTCTGTCCTCCATTAACTGACATATGGGCCCTGTTGTGGTAGACCCACATGTCATCGGTGTAACTATTTACACTCCGAAGGACTGTATATCCTGGTAGTAGTACTAGTAGAATTGAGATTGAATGCACTTTCTTCCCCGTCTTCCACTCTTCTTCCTCCTCTCTTCTTCTTCCTCCTCTCTTCCCCATCGTCGGCCGCACACCATTTACCCCCGCTCACTGCTCGCCCGCGCCATCTTCCTTGGTAGCTCGCGCGTACCATATCCCCCCGCTCACTGCTCGGCCACACGAGGAAAAGCTTCTTCGCTCGCCCGCCCGAGTCCACTTCCCCACTGGCTCGCAGGCACTGAAAACCCCAATGGCAGAACCGACTGACACGCAGAGCCGCGATTGGAATTCCCTCCCCGATGTTCTCTTGGAGCAGATCTGTAGTCGTATGGACCTACTCAGCACCGTCCGTCTGGCCGCATGCTCGGTGTCTTTGTACCATCTACTCGTCTGCAACCGGCCGGCTCTTTTCAAGACACCCTGCTTGCTGATGCCCGATCCTCGCTGGTGGCCCAGACACCGACTTGATGATCCTACGAAGGTTGCCGTGGTGCCCCTCGACATGCTACCACTACCCGTCCACCTGTCCTTCATGCGCGGCCACTACTTCGGGCATGAAGGCCAACTGGATCGTCCTCATCCACCACACAAGTAGTCCGTGGCGTCTCGTGGATATCTACACCCAGCAAGAGATCACCCTTCCATCATTGGATACCACCGCCATCGAGCCTCGCGGCCCGGCGGACACTCCTGCCTACAATGCACGAGACGCGTCAAGCTTTTGGCTCGACCTCTGTTTGCAGAAAGTTGTAATCTGTGAAGTGCCCACACCATCAGAAGACTACATGGATTACAAGCTCATTGCCTTGTTCAACATGGGATTAGTCTATCTGGAATCCAGTCGCCGTACATGGTTATGGCTCATCATCAATCCTGTTGAGGCACCATTTCTGTCTGATGCTATAGTGCACGATGGCATCGTTTACGCGGTCGACGCACAGATTGGCTGCCTATACTGGTGGAATCTATCGTCATGTAATTGTTCTATCGCATCTCATCTTTACCTTATGAATATGACTGCCTGTTCATTTGTTACAAATTTAGAATGCATAGCATGTCTGTAACCACATCATTGTTATATGTTCCTCTCATTTCCTAGATTTTTATGACCACACAGTTATTGTTAGAGTTGATATGAGAACAATTGGCATCTAATGATTGTTAGAATACATATTATGAGCATAATATCATGATTGCTATACGCTACTCTCATTTACAAGATTTTTATAACAATGCATGTTATTGCTTAGAGTTGATATGAGAACAGTAGTAGTAAGTGCTATGGTAGAATATGAGTAGGCTCTATCATAGCTGTTTTCCTCTCATTGTTACATGATGTTTGAACCATGACATATTGCTAGAATATGAAAGCCATTGGCTTATTTTATTAACTTGGGGTATGATTATGACCACGGCATTGAAATTCTCTGTCTATGATATGTGTCACTGTTATAATAATCTTAATTCCACACATACTCTGAACATGATTGTTTATTTTTGTCCTTTTGGTCTCCAATTTGAATTGTTGCAGCTGAAGCAAATGCGCTGGCCTTCATGATTCCAGGACCTGGAATCATACCAGCCGATGGGTGGTGGTTTATCGCTCGTTCAGCTGACGGCGGTCATTTGATGCTCATTCGCACGTACCAAATTGACCAAACCATTACATCAAACCACATGTAGTACAATGCGTGGGGCGTTCGTGACATTGATGGTTATGGTTGCTTCGTGTTCGAGAAAGATCCCAGCTCTGTTGGGCCAGGCGTATTCAACTGGAGGCGGGTTTACAGCCTCGGCAACCACTCCTTGTTCCTCGGGCTCAATTATCCGATCATCCAACCAATCATCGATCATATCACCGGCGATGATTACTGTGCTATGCAACTTCCATTCGCGAGGGGGGGTTGTGTTTACACATCATACCATGGGTTTCATGAATCACCATATCCAGAGATTCATCGACACAGCTTGTTGCTAGATAAACTTCAGTGTGTGAAAGGCATCAAGCTTCCATGCGATGGATGGCTTTTGCAAACCCGACATGCGGCGATGTGGTTCATGCCAACGGGAAATATGCACAACTTGATTCGTGCTGATATCTAGACTGAGCCATGTATTCTGCTGCTGTAGCACGACCCTCTTTTGTTGGATATTATGTATTGTTGTTATTTTGAAGCACTCCTCTGGTTTGAAGGATAGATACCTTCCTAGCATCAAGTGCATCCTAACTCACCTGCGTAGGATGTACTGATAATGATGATGCAGATGCTGTGCAGAAGCCATATATATATATATATCAGTTAAGCTTCAAGTGCGTACTTGTTAGTTAAACCTATGTATAAATTGTGACACTAAATACGACTAGTTAGTAGTACAGTAGCAGTACTATTATACGTCGGTCAAATTATTCATCATGTCCACACATTGAATTGACGTGACAACACGCTGCGTGAGGTGACACAAGAATCCTAGCGGCGTGTTCGGGTATTCTGAACTTTGGATTTGGAGTACCACTTATCTGTCGAAATCTTTCATCATTCACTTAAAACAGTCGATTGATCATACATTGAGTACCATATAACTGGAATTACCGATGCAAGTCGAAGAAGGATTGGCCAGTGCTGCCGGATGGCGTCAAGTTCGATCCCACAGATCAGGAGCTGATCGAGCACCTTGAGGCCAAAGTGAGTGCTGAAAGTGCGAGATTTCAGTCTCTCATCGATTTGTTCATACCAACCATCGACAGAGAGCACGGCATATGCTACACCCAACCTGAGAAACTTCCAGGTAAGACACCGATCGGCCGTCTACTTGCACAAACATATTCCTTTCTTTATAGCTCTATTTTTCTTTTTAGACGCAGACCTGGTGAAGCAATTACAATTTGACAGTTAATAAAAAGTGAAACAAGTGACTACAACATGCCAAAGATGTTATGAAAATGCCAACTAGGTACACTAAAACCTGTATTCCACAATACTGCAGGTATCACACTGAGTGGCCTAAGGAAGCATTTCTTCCAGCGCAATTCCAGGGCATTCAAAAGGGGCACGTGGACGCGTCGCAAGATACAGTCAGAGTGCGGCATGCACGCGATGTGGCACAAGACTGGCAATACCTTGCCGGTGATGGTCAACGGTCGGCAGACGGGCAGCAAAAAAGGTTCTGGTGCTGCACACCAACAAGAACTTCGACCAGCAGAGGACCAACTGGGTGATGCACCAGTACCACCTCGGGAACCTGGAGCAAGAGAAGGAGCGGCAGCTGGTCCTCTGCAAGATTTTCTACCAGACGAACACTAGGGCCAGGAGTAAAATCATTATAAGTTAGTTTGGTATTGGTAGTTGTACTACCTTGTCGTCCGCAAGTTGGTATTGTTGTTAACGATCTTTTGGTATGAACTTGCATTTGCTTCCAACCATCATGCGGAGGGTCGACGTGGATATAAAGCTGAATCATTTGTTTCGAAACGAATTTTCAGGCACCAGATTTTTATTTGATGGGTAGCATAAGCACCCGCCGTTCGAACTCCCAGTTCTCCAATTTTTTCAAAACAAGTGCATGCACTTATTATCATGATAAAAAACAATATCCGTGCTGCATCCCAGTTATCAGTCTGTACTTGCAGAATTCTCTTGTTTATTGAGCACGTATATTGTTTTTTCAGGTCGAGCAAGTTTCAACTGGGCTGTAGACTGCCCAGGGTTGGTTTTGTTTTTAACAAGCCCAGCCCATGACGACAACGGGGCACAAAGATCTAGCAGGTACCTACTGGCCTCTGGCCCGCCAGCGTTAGTTATATTTTATCTTACAACATCCGCAGGCAGTTTTTTTTACTGAATCAAACACACAGCCCAGTTCTATTTTCCTCTTGAAACACATGTCCTACATCCGTTTTCTAATCTCTACCTATAGTTTTACTAGTTCATATACACGTATCATTATATTGAAAACACATAAAATTCCCTTTTCATATTTACATCCTTATTTTTGCTGTTTTTTCCCACCCAGCACTGATTTTTTTACCACTGGCTTTCCCTTAAACCAACTCAATTGTCCCACGTCTTATTTGCTTACAAAAACAAAACAATTTTTTTGGCAAATCAATAAGTTCTTAAAAAATGTTTACCATTTCGGGATTACAACAGTTCGGACTCCACCGAAATATGCAAAATAAGGTTGAACTTTTTGACCGTGGTCCTGGGCAGAAAATGGGCTGTAATAAATTACTTAAGAATTAGCAAATGGGCTGCAAATTATAAAAAATAGGAAATGGGCTTTATGTTGTCTGCCATAGATTTGGAGGCTGACTTGTGGGCTTACTAAGTTCATGCGTACACAAGGTTTCTCAAAAAAGAAACTTAGTCAACAATTGACTCAACAATCAATCTAACGGCAATCGTGCTTCTTCAGTCTCTGATCTTGCTGCCCCAGCCGCCCAAACCAGCGCCATCGGAACCGCCTGCTCCCGCCTCCCGTGGCCGGCAGTGCTGCCGGGCAGGCCTCACGGACCCATCATACTCGCATCCCTGGCCTATCTATCCCTCTACTCACCCACACCTCCTGTTATTTTCCGGCGACGGCAGCCAAACCAGTCAACCCTCGTACTCTCCACCGCGTGGGCAGCCACTGCCGTGTCTTCCCCGGCTCCACGTCGTTCCCTTCGTAGGCCTCGCCGTCGTCCACCGCCCTGGTGCTCTCGGCGCGGCGTGGTCAACGATGTCCATCCAATGGCCGTAGTGCTTCTTCAACCTCTGGTCTTCTAGCCCCAGCCACCCAAAGCAGCGCCGGTCATGCCGCATGCTCCTGCCTCCCGTGGCCGGCTGTGCTGCCGCGGAGGCCTCTCCGTCCCCATGCTACTCCCACCGCTGGCCAGGCCATCCCTCCACTCACCCACTCCCCCTGTTATTCTGCGACGACGGCAGCCTCACACCGCAGCCGAACCAGTGAATCCTCGTACTCCTCTCCGCGTGGGCATCCACTGCCGCGTCTTCCCCGGCTCCGCGTCATCCCCTTCATAGGCCTCGCCGTCGTCCACCGCTGTGGTGCTCTCGGCGCGGCGTGGTCAATGTGGTCAACGACCGACTTATATCAGAAGAGTACTGTATGTGGAGGCTGACAGCTGGGTCCATGGCAGCCGCAAGGAAGTGCCTCCTTATGACGCGCAAAATAATTATTTCTCCACCTGACAGCAGGGACCCACCGGACGGGCCACCAGTATTTCACGAAAAAAATGTTTCCCCCTGACTGCTGGGACCCACCGGACGGGCCACCGTATTTCGCGAAAAAAACGTTTGCCCCTGACTGCTGGGACCCACCGGACGGACCACCGTATTTCGCGAAAAAAACGTTCCCCCCGCTGTCAGCTCAGACCCACCGGAAGTGCCTCCTTATTACGCACAAAAAAATGAATACTCCCCCTGCTAGCTGGGACCCACCATGGTGGGAGGCTGACTTGTGGGCCTACTAAGTTGACGGGGACGGAGGGCTTTGTCAACTTAGTCAATATGAACGATTCTAGCTCCAGTGACCGTACGATGTCCATCCAACGGCCGTTGTGTTTCTTCAATCTCTGCTCTTCCTGTTCCAGCCGCTCAAACAAGCGCCGGCGGGACTGCCTGCTCCCTCCTCCCCGCGGCCGGCTCTGCTGCCGCGCAGGCCTCACCGCCCCATCGTACTCCCATCGCTGGCCTAGCCATCCCTCTACTCACCCACACCTGCTGTTATTCTCCGGCGACGCAGAAGAACTAGTAAACCCTCGTACAGTCGTACTCCCCTCCGCGTGGGAAACAACTGCCGAGTCTTCCCTGCCTCCGTGTCGTTCCCTTCCTAGGCCTCGTCGTCGTCCACCGCCCTGGTGCCGTCGGCGCGGCCTGGTCAACATGGTCAACGACCGACATGCATCTAAAGTGGACTCTACGTGGAGAAGCCGACAGCTGGGTCCACGGCCGCACGCAAGGAAATGCCTCCTTATTACACGCAAAATAATGATTCCTCCACCTGACATCAGGGACCCACCGAAAGGGCCTCTGTATTTCGCAAAAAAAACGTTACCGCCGCTGACAGCTCGGACCCACCAGCTATATCTTCGCACGCAAGGAAGTGCCTCCTTATTACGCACAAAAAAATGAATACTCCCCCTGTTAGCTGGGACCCAGTATAGTGGCAGGCTGACTTGTGGGCCTACTAAGTTGACGGGGATGGAGGGCTTTGTCAACTTAGTCAATATGCACGATTCTAGCTCCAGTGACCGTACGATGTCCATCCAATGGCCGTAGTGCTTCTTCAACCTCTGGTCTTCTTGCTCCAGCCGCCCAAACCAGCACCGGTCGTGCCTTGTGCTCCTGCCTCCCGTGGCCGGCTGCGATGCGATGGAGGCCTCACTGCCCCCTACTACTCCCACCGCTGGCCAGGCCATCCCTCTACTCACCCACACCCCCTGTTATTCTGCGGTGACGGAAGCCTCACACCGCAGCGAACCAGTGAACCCTCGTACTCCTCTACGCGTGGGCATCCACTGCCGCGTCTTCCCCGGCTCCGCGTCGTCCCCATCCTAGGCCTCACCGTCGTCCACCGCCCTGGTGCTCTCAGCGCGGCATGGTCAACGTGGTCAAGGAAAGGCTTCCATCGGACGTGGACTGTACGTGGAGAGGCTGACAGCTGGGTCCACGGCCGCAGCAAGGAAGTGCCTCCTTATTACGTGCAAAATAATTATTCCTCCACCTGATAGCGGGGACCCACCGGACGGGCCACCGTATTTCGCAAAAAAAAATTCCCCCTGACTGCTGGGACCCACCAGCTACACCTTCGCACGCAAGGAAGTGCGTCCGGGCAAAAAAACAAAACGATTCGCCCCCCTGACTGCTGGGACCCACCAGCTACATCTTCGCACGCAAGGAAGTGCCTAACAGTCGGGACCCACCTGGTCGAAGCGTACGTAACATTGTCATTCTGGTCGCGAACGTGTACGTACATATTACTGGTGAATGTAGAGGTGCGCACGTGTCGTAGTAGAGGCGCGTACGTGTCGTAGTAGAGGCGCGCACGTAGCATGTACACGTACGTACAACGGCCAGGGTGCAAGAAAGAAAATACGGCCACGTATGTGTACATACGGGCGGGGTCTCGAATGCCTACTCACGCATACGTACGGCCAGGGCTCGTGTACATGGCTGGGTCGGAACGGAGAAACAGCGTCGTCGTCGTGTTCATGGGGAGGCAACGGAATGCGTCGTGTTCATGGGGAGGCAACAGAATGCGTCGTGTTCATGGGGAGGCACCAGAATGCGTCGTGTTCATCGGGAGGCAACGGAACGCGTGGGAGCCAACCGGCTGGGTCGGAACGGAATGCGTGGTCGTGTTCATCGGGAGGGCTTGGACGGAACAGGCGATGGAAACGAGGCCTGGCGTACCGCAGAACGGAGGAAACGGACCTCCTACGGTCGAAACGGGGGTCCTGTTGATCGGGCGGGGTGTGGCGTACCGCAAAACGGAGGAAACGGACCTCCTACGGTCGAAACGGGGGTCCTGTTGATTGGGAGGGGTGTGGCGTACCGCAAAACGGACGAAACGGATCTCCTACGGTCGAAACGGGGGTCCTGTTCATCGAGAGGGGTGTGGCGTACCGCAAAACGGAGGAAACGGACCTCCTACGGTCGAAACGGGGGTCCTGTTGATCGGGAGGGGTGTGGCGTACCGCAAAACAGATGAAACGGACCTCCTACGGTCGAAACGGGGGTCCTGTTCATCGAGAGGGGTGTGGCGTACCGCAAAACGGACGAAACGGACCACCTACGGTCGAAACGGGGGTCCTGTTCATCGGGAGGGGTGTGGCGTACCGCAAAACGGGACTCCACGGGATACTGTTCATCTCCACTGTCGACGTCCTCCAGCCTCCACGGGCTCCTGTTCATCCAGCCTCCACCGCGCGCTACTCCACCGGCTACTGTTCAACCACCCCTCCACCGTCTACTGTTCATCCAGCCCTCCACACCACGGGGTCCTATTCAACCACCCCTCCATGGGCACCCCTCCACCGTCTACTGTTCATCCAGCCCTCCACACCACGGGGTCCTGTTCATCCAGAGGCAATGCCACCGCTCACTGTTCATCCAACCCCCCCCCCCCCCGCAACGCTCACTGTTCATCCAATCGATCGGCTTCAGTTAGCAGCAGCAGCGAAGGAATCGCTTGATCGGGTTCAGTTAACAGCCATCGATCGATCGCTCGGGGATCAATGACGCGTAGCGTGCAGTGCAATCGCTCAGGTTCAGTTAGAGCCCAACGCCTTCCTCGAGTTCAGTTAGAGCCAACGCCTCGCACACACGCGCGTACGTGTACGAGAGAAACGCGCATCACTCGGCCCCCGACCTCCCACCGTAACCAGGAACTCCCCGAAATTTTCCTCACCCTCGCTTCTACCCCGGTTTTTGCGTCATGGACGGCCCAAAGAATGTCATGCAGCTGCGTCTTCGGCCCGCCCAGGACGAAAAGCCCATTTTCTGTCATGATTTTTTGTCATAGAAGTAGGATCCCACCACATCTATGATGATTCCGGGTTCTGTCACAATTATCGTCATAGAAGTGTCATATGTATGACAGGAAAAAAATTCGTTCGGCCCAATATGTCCCAGATGTGTCTTTTTTTTGTAGTGTACACTTGTGTTGAGGTCAACATATTCCATTCCAACCACATAAATCTTGATCTCTAGCCTTCCCCAAGTTGCTTTCCACTCAAATCATCTTTCCACCAAATCCAATCCTATGAGAGAGAGTTGAGTGTTGGGGAGACTACCATTTGAAGCACAAGAGTAAGAATTTCATCATCAACACACCATTTGTTACCTCTTGGAGAGTGGTGTCTCCTAGATTGGTTAGGTGACACTTGGGAGCCTCCGTCAAGATTGTGGAGTTGAACCAAGGAGTTTGTAAGGGCAAGGAGATCGCCTACTTCGTGAAGATCTACCCGAGTGAGGCAAGTCCTTCGTGGGCGACGGCCATGGTGGGATAGACAAGGTTGCTTCTTCGTGGACCCTTCGTGGGTGGAGCCCTCCGTGGACTCGCGCAATTGTTACCCTTCGTGGGTTGAAGTCTCCATCAACATGGATGTACGATAGCACCACCTATCGGAACCACGGATGAAAAATCTCCATGTCTCCAAATTGCGTTTGCACACTCCAATCCCTTCCCTTTACATTCTTGCAACTTGCATGATTTACTTTCCGCTGCTCATATACTCTTGTCATGCTTGCTTGATATGTATTGTGAATGTTTAAACTTGTGCCAAAACTCCACATCAACTTAAGGAAATTAAAAACTGCAACTTTTCAAGATTAGTGTCTATTCCCCCCCCCCCTCTAGACACCTCTTCTCGATCCTTTCAATTGGTATCAGAGCTTTGGTCTCCATTGCTTTGGTTTAAACACCATTGGTGGAAGATGGATGAGTCTATGTTGGGGAGTCTTAGACGTAGAGTACCTATTCTTGATGGAGAATACTTTCATGAGTGGAAAAATGAGATGCTTGAGATTTTCAATGAATATCATTTGAATAAGTACATTACTAGCCCTTGTGCACCTCATGTTGATCCTTTGCATCCTACCCTTGATGAGTCTATTGAGATGATCCGCAACCTTAGAACAGCTAATCTTATCACTAGAGGCTTGCCTGGAAACTTGATTGGATGTTTGCCTACTCTTGAGTGTGCCTACACTATATGAAGATTTCTTGAGGAAAGATTTCCAAACTATTCCTTGCAAAACTTAGAAGAAATTCTCCATAAGTCTATTGCCTTGAGTAAGATGAGTACTAGTGATCCTAAGTTTGATGTTTGTCTATTTGAGCTTTGTGATCTCATGCGTGCCAAAGGAGATGTTGGAATTATTAGCAATATCATATACGAAGCTATTAGAATTCATAAAGATGACCATTGTGATGATCATTTATCTAATGAATTACCCTCTCTAGGAATTGATCAATCACAAGACTATGTTGAACATGGATACTATGATGAGGATGATGATAGGGACTATGATCTTGATGATGCAATGAGACACTTTGATCTTATGGCCAATCTTCGCGGCTACATGGCTGGAGGAAAGGAATGGGTCCTTGATAGTGGATGTACTGATCATATGACCGGAGACAAAGATATGTTTCGTGAGCTTGCTGAAAACGACGGCCCTCGAAAATATGTCACGTTTGGTGATAACTCAAAGGGTAAGGTGGTTGGCCTCGGTAAGGTGGCCATCTCACATGATAGCTCCATACAAAATGTCATGCCCTTTGAATCTCTTGGGTACAATTTACTTTCAATATCTAGACTTGCTGATTTCGGTTTCAATGTCCTATTTACTGAAGTAGATTGACAAGTGTTTCAAAGAGACAATCATAAAATGGTCTTTACCGGTATACGTAGAGGTGATCTTTACATTGTTGATTTCACTAAAAAGGCTCAACCTAGAACTTGCTTAATTGCTAAATCTTCTAAAGGCCGGTTGTGGCATAGAAGGCTAGGTCATGTGGGCATGCGAAATCTTGATAAGCTTATTAAAGGTGATCATATCCTTGGAGTTAAAGATGTCATATTTGACAAGGATAGACTTTGTAGTGCTTGTCAGGCAGGAAAACAAGTTGGAGGGAGTCACCCCATGAAGAACATCATGACCACGAGAAGACCGCTCGAGCTACTTCACATGGATCCCTTTGGTCCCAATGCTTACAAGAGTCTCGGCGGTAACTCATTTGGGTCTAGTCATAGTCGATGATTTTTCAAGATTTACGTGGGTGTTCTTTCTAGATGATAAATCGCAGGTCCAAAAGATCTTCAAAAGCTTCGGTAGGAAGGCCCAAAATCAATTTGAAGTGAAGATCAAGAAGGTTCGGAGCGACAACGGAACAGAGTTCAAGAACGCAAATGTGGATACCTTTCTTGACGAAAAAGGGATTTCACACGAGTTCTCAGCTACGTACACGCCTCAACAAAATGGAGTTGTTGAGAGGAAGAACCGGACTCTTATTTAGATAGCAAGAACGATGCTTGATGAGTACAAGACTCTAAAACACTTTTGGGCTGATGCGGTTGAGACAGCTTGTCATGCAACAAATCGCTTGTATCTTCACAAGCTACTCGGCAAGACGGCATACGAGCTCCTCACTCATAACAAACCCCAAGTTGGATACTTTCGAGTATTTGGCTCAAAGTGCTACATTCTTGATAAGCATCGTCGTTCTAAATTTGCTCCTAAATCTCATGAAGGTTTCCTACTTGGATATGGCTCAAACTCTCACACTTACCGTGTCTACAACAATTTCACCCGAAAGGTTGAAGAGACGGTAGATGTGAAGTTTGATGAATCTAATGGCTCGCGAGTAGAGCAATTGCCAATTGATGTAGGAGACAAGGACCCTTCGGAAGCAATCCAAGACTTGTCTATTGGCA
The DNA here is from genome assembly GCF_002575655.3 of Aegilops tauschii subsp. strangulata. Classification (NCBI taxonomy): domain Eukaryota; kingdom Viridiplantae; phylum Streptophyta; class Magnoliopsida; order Poales; family Poaceae; genus Aegilops; species Aegilops tauschii. The sequence goes on from NC_053036.3 coordinate 574,199,551, forward strand.
AGATTCGTCCAACGGACGTGAAGGAGAGTACCTCGTCCGTCCAAGTGGAAGCTTCCACCTCACGACAAGGTGAACCAAGGGTTAATACGGAAGCATCCACAAGTGGGACACACCAAGATGAAGAAAACGAGGAAGTACACCAAGATGAACATCAACAACCTCCTTCTCCACCACGACAAGAGAACGACAACGTCAACAATGAAGAAGGCCAAGAAGAAGGACAAGATGAAGAAGATGTTCCACCCCGATCAAAGCAAAAGCTCCCACGAGTTCGAGCAAGAGTCGCCAAAGACCATCCCGTCGAGCAAATCTACAATGATATCCAAACCGGGAGAATCACTCGCTCTAAAACTCGTTTGGCTACACAACTTTGAGAGAAACCAAGTATGGACATTGGTCGAGAAGCCCGACAACAACCACAACATCATTGGTACCAAATGGGTGTTTTGCAACAAGCAAGATGAAGATGGTCAAGTCGTCCGCAACAAAGCACGTCTCGTCGCCCAAGGCTACACGCAAGTCGAAGGTATGGACTATGGTGAGACATATGCCCCCGTTGCTAGACTTGAGTCCATTCGCATCTTACTCGCTTATGCTAATCACCATGATATCACCTTGTACCAAATGGATATTAAAAGTGCTTTTCTAAATGGTGAAATTGAGGAGGAAGTTTATGTTAAGCAAGCTCCCGGCTTTGTCATTCCTAAGAAACCTAATCATGTTTACAAACTTCACAAAGCTCTGTATGGTCTTAAACAAGCTCCTAGAGCGTGGTATAAATGCTTGACCAAGTTCCTTATTAAAAATGCTTTGAAATTGGAAAAATTGATTCTACTCTTTTTACTAAAAGGGTTAATCGAGAACTATTTGTGTGCCAAATTTATGTTGATGATATTATACTTGGTTCGACTAACCCTCATTTTAGTGAGAAGTTTGGAAAGCTAATGTCGGAGAAGTTTGAGATGTCTATGATGAGTGAACTCAAATTCTTTCTCGGTTTGCAAATCAAGAAAACTAAGGAAGGTACCTTTATCTCTCAAACAAAGTACACCAAGGACTTATTCAAGAAGTTCAATATGCAAGAATGCAAAGGTATGACTACACCCATGCCTACAAGTGGACATCTTGATTTGACCAAAGATGGTGAACCGGTTGATCAAAAAGTTTACCGCTCTATGATTGGTTCATTGTTATATCTATGTGCCTCTCGTCCCGATATTATGCTAAGTGTGTGCATGTGTGCACGATATCAAGCGGCCCCCAAAGAATGTCATCTTAAGGCTGTGAAAAGGATAGTGAGATACTTAATACATACACCAAATTTTGGCATTTGGTATCCTAAGAGGTCTTCCTTTGATCTTGTTGGTTACTCCGATTCGGACTATGCCGGAGACAAGGTTGATAGAAAGTCCACTTCGGGTACTTGTCAATTCCTTGGTAGATCTCTTGTGTCTTGGTCCTCCAAGAAACAAAACTCGGTATCCTTATCCACCGCCGAAGCGGAATACATTGCTGCTGGTTCATGTTGTGCTCAATTACTTTGGATGACCCAAACTCTTAAAGACTATGGGATATATGTGAAACATGTTCCATTGCTTTGTGACAATGAGAGTGCTATCAAGATTGCTCACAATCCAGTGCAACATTCTCGAACTAAGCATATTGAAGTTCGTCATCATTTCATTCGAGATCACGTTGCCAAAGGGGACATTGATCTTAAGCTTGTTCGCACCGATAAGCAATTGGCGGATATATTCACAAAACCGCTTGATGAGAAAGTCTTTTTTCCGTTTGAGAGGTGAGTTGAACATCATGGATGCTTCAAACTTGGACTAGGAACTCCATTTGGATACATGCAAGGCATGAGACTTTGACTAATCCTTGATATTTCTTTCATATTGCTACTTATATGTCTTGGATATATTTGCACCCTTGCATGCTATCTAACCCTTGTAGGTACTTGGATGAATCTAAATCTATGAGATTGCGACCGACTCACATCTTGAGCAATTTCTACATCACCAAGTCTCTACACAATGGTGGTTGAAAACAAGGAAGCATGAAACCCTTCAAACATATTCTTTGACAAATTCTATGTTAAATTTTATGATTGTCATTTTGGATACACAAGTGCTCTTCCTTGCGAGACTAACCCATGTAGGTAGATGAACTCAAACTTCATGTGGTGCTCCCAACTCTTGATGAGCTACGTCAACCTTGAGGATCCCACAGAAGTTCAACTACATGATCAAGATCAACACCACCACCCAAGGTATGTCATTCCATCTTAGAGAAGCTTTACTCCAGGACATGAGTCAAAGCAACTCAACAAGATGTGAATACATCAAGATGCTTAAACGAAAAATGGTAACCCCATTTTGAGCTTAAACGATGAGTATGACCTATGATCAAGTGCCCTCACTTGGCTCCTAAGTCAATATACTCTAACATAGGTGACTTTCTCATCGCCCAATTCTAGATGAAGTTCTCTTGTGTTTCTCCGTGCTCTTGCATTTGTCTCATGCATATTTGTTTCCCCTTTCAAAAAAAACTTCATCTAGATTCCTTTTCTGTTTATTTGTGTTCTGCATTCCCTGCATCAAATTCATTGCAAATCTTTCAGCTAATTCCTTGCAAATTCTTGTGAGATCTTAATTGCCTAGTGAGCTGAGGTGACAAGTGTTTTCTCTATGATGGACTCGGTCACACCGATTTGTTTCCTTCGGTCCAACCGAATTCTTTCGGTACAACCGAAGCACACAACTCGGTGCCACCGATTTCACTACAGGAAAGACAGCTTGCCACTTATTCCTGCATTCTATTTGCTCCAGCTCCACTCAATGATTCTTGTCCTCTACCAGCATCACATTCGACTTGCTACTTTGCTTTGTGACTAAAGGACCAAACCCTTTTGTAATAGCAATCCAGAAGAGCCCTTCTTGGAAATTGATTTCAAAGGGAGAGAGAGAGATCACATCAAAGCTTAAGCTTAATCATTTCTATAAAGGGGAGAGCACACTCAGGGGGAGAGTGTAAGAAACCCCAGATGCTTGGTATTCAAGAGGAGAGAAGTCACATGTCTTTAAGAGGGGAAAGACATGTTCATATTTGATTGTTTGCATTAGCTCTGTTTATTGTCTTTGCTTTTTTTCTGTTCCCTATCTTCTTCCAGTATCCCATGTTAGATTCAGGGGGAGCAAGACATCTAAGGGAAGGAAATTCTTGATTTCATTGCACATCTTTACCTTTAGGGACATGTCTATATCCAATGGGGTACTCAGTACTCACTCTCTACATGTCATCCCAGTCTTGGTACTCTTGTGGTTTCTTTTGTTTGCTCTAGCTAATAGGTGTATCTGTGTTATCTAACCTTGTTTACTCAGGTTCACTCCTTCCTAAGCCAACTCAAGACCACAAGGTAAGTATATGCATCATAGTCATGTGCATGAGGATTTCTTGCTGATGTACATATTGTTTGCAAGAAGGACTCATGTCCATGAAGGTACATTTCCTATATTCACATCATTTGCTCTGATGCATATAGCCAAGATACATGTAACACATGGCTTACTCTGTCATGCTTATGCATTCACACACTCCTATGTTCCATATTTACATGACTGCATACATGTAGGGGGAGCCTATGCATGTTACATGTCTTTCCAAAGCTTTACTTGTTATTCTCTATATCTTTATCTAAAGCTTTGATGTATGTTGTCATCAATTACCAAAAAGGGGGAGATTGAAAGCACAAGTGCTCCCTGGGTGATTTTGGTAATTAATAACAACATATCTCTTGTTGGACTAATGCTTCTACCTAGTATGTTTCAGATAAGTTCAACAATGGAGTGGCATGGACTAGAGGATGTGGAACCCCTTCAAAATGCTGAAGACAAAGGATTGGCTCAAGCTCAAAGCTCAGGACTCCACTTTTTCCATTTTAGTGATCCAAGATCACCTTGAGTCCATAGGAAAGCCAATACTATTAAGAGGGGATGAGGTGTTGCTTAATGGCTTGCTTGCTCAAAGTGCTTAGTGATATGCTCCAAAGCCCTCAACTACTTTCTCACATCCACACATGTCCCAAACCAAAAGTCAAACTCGGCCCCACCGAACCTTTCTATCTGGCGCCACTGAGTTCAATTGACATAGCCACTGCCAGAAACCCTAATAAATTCGATCTCACCGATGGGATCTCGGTCTCACCGAGATGGGCTTGCAAACTCTCTGTTGCCTATTGCAATAAATTCGGTCCCACCGAGATATGCAATCGGCCCCACCGAGTTTGCTTGGCCAACTATTTGTTTTTCTTATTACCCAAATCGGTCCCACCGAGTTTGAGTAATCGGTCAAACCGAGATGAGGATTTACCCTAACCCTAGCACATCGGTCCCACCGAAATGCCTAACGGTCACAATTTGAACTAAATCGGTCCGACCGAGTTTCATGATTCGGTCCCACCGAGTTTGGTGATTTGTGTGTAACGGTTAGATTTTGTGTGGAGGCTATATATACCCATGCACCCACTCTTCATTCGTGGAGAGAGCCATCAGAACATGCCTACACATCCAACGTACATTTTCTGAGAGAGAACCACCTACACTTGTGTTGAGGTCAAGATATTCCATTCCAACAACATAAATCTTGATCTCTAGCCTTCCCCAAGTTGCTTTCCACTCAAATCATCTTTCCACCAAATCCAATCCTATGAGAGAGAGAGAGTTGAGTGTTGGGGAGACTATCATTTGAAGCACAAGAGCAAGGAATTCATCATCAACACACCATTTGTTACCTCTTGGAGAGTGGTCTCTCCTAGATTGGTTAGGTGTGACTTGGGAGCCTCCGTCAAGATTGTGGAATTGAACCAAGGAGTTTGTAAGGGCAAGGAGATCGCCTACTTCGTGAAGATCTACCCGAGTGAAGCAAGTCCTTCGTGGGCGACGGCCATGGTGGGATAGAGAAGGTTGCTTCTTCATGGACCCTTCGTGGGTGGAGCCCTCCGTGGACACGCGCAACTGTTACCCTTCGTGGGTTGAAGTCTCCATCAACGTGGATGTATGATAGCACCACCTATTGGAACCACGGGTAAAAAATCTCCGTGTCTCCAAATTGCGTTTGCACACTCCAATCCCTTCCCTTTACATTCTTGTAACTTGCATGCTTTACTTTCCGCTGCTCATATACTCTTGTCATGCTTGCTTGATATGTATTGTGAATGTTTAAACTTGTGCCGAAACTCCACATCAACTTAAGGAAATTAAAAACTGCAACTTTTCAAGATGAGAGTCTATTCACCCCCCCCCTCTATACACCTCTTCTCGGTCCTTTCAGGCCGATACTTACGTGCCTTTGATTGGGCGGGGAGGGCGGTCGATGGCCTCGCCTGCTGCCACTTAATGAGCCGGATATGTGCGGGCTCTTCAGGGGCGTAGGGCTGGTCTTTCGGCCTCCCCTTTCCAACTATAAAAAGGGAACTCAGGGGTAGGAGGAAGGGCATCTCTCAACGCCTCCCCTTTATCTCCATTCCCACCCATGGTCATGGCGAGAGGGCGTGGTCACGGCCGTTCTTCTGAGGAGGCGACCAGGTCCTCCTCTCGCCAGAGAGCTGCGGCGGTCAAGGAAGATCTAGAAGCTCAGGGTGAAGGCCATGCTCGAGGCGGGGCTGCGGTCGGCAAGGCGCTCGAGGCAGAGGTGGCCGTGGGAGGGGAATGCCTGCGTCGTCTCCGTCTCCGTCGTCATCTCCCCGCCCACTCATCCTGCTTCGCCGAGTGGTCACGTTGGGAACTCAGCGCTCGAGTTTATCTTGCAGTTGTGTGGGCCGCTGCGTCGCCGCCTTCGTCTTCCCCAAGCGTTCACGAGGGTGCTGGAGATCCACCAGCCACCGCGGTTGAGGCTTCACATGAAGGGGTGCTGCCACGGCGACATGTGGGTGAACACAGGGTTCCCTGCCCCTCAAGTGATGCTCCTTCGCCGGGGCTGGAAAACTTTTGCACGCACCCATTGCTTGATGGATGGGCACGTCCTCTTCTTCAAGCTAGCGGAGAGCGACCTGCTCTCCGTCAAGGTCTTCGGGCGCTCGGGGCACAGGCTAGGGTGCTGTGCAGAGAGCTCGACCGATGGCAAAAGCTCCTCTTCGGCCGAGAGTGACGAGGAGGACAGCGACAGCAACGACGAGGGTAGCGGGCGGCAGGATGACGGGTCCGACTAGGCGTGGGACACACCGTCCCTGGGTGATGCCGGCAGCACCATTATCAGTATCGCCAGCTCCTTGAACTTCTCGGGGTCGCCTCCTTGGGCGATTGGCGTGGGAAGGCCGGGGAAGACGAAGAAGGCGGGTGGCGGGCCGTCAAATCAGAGTACGCGGGCACCGACGCCTTCAACGCGTATTGCCGTCCCGCTGCCTCATCTTTAGGCTCTTCTCCCGCTAGATACAGCAGCAACGGCTCTTGTGGTTTAGGCGCAACCAGTATCGGTGTAGAGGAGAGGTATTTCTTCAAATCCCGTAGTGCTGCTTCGGCCTTTGGGGTCCATTCCATTGGGCCCGCCTTTTTCAAGATTTTGAAAAAGGGGAGGGCACGCTCAGCAGACTTGGAGATGAATCTGCTCATGGCGGCAACGCAGCCAGTGAGCCGACGCACATCCTTGATCCGCCTAGGCGCCTCAATCTGCTCAATGGCTTTGATCTTGTCTGGATTTGCCTCGATCCCATGCTGTGATACAAAGAACCCGAGAAGTTTGCCGGACGAAACGCCGAAGACACACTTCTCAGGGTTCAGCTTGAGGTTGATCTTGCGCAAATTCGCAAACGTCTCTTCTAAATCTTGTATGAGTGTTGACCTATCCTTGGTTTTGACCACTATGTCGTCCATATAAGCTTCCATATTTCTATGTAGCTGGGGCTCAAAACCAATTTGGACTGCCCTTGCAAATGTTGAGCCAGCACTCTTCAACCCGAAAGGCATTCGTAAAAAACAGTACGTACCACATGGGGTGATGAATGTTGTCTTCTCTTCATCTTCTTTCGTCATGAAGATCTGGTGGTATCCTGAGTAAGCGTCGAGGAATGATAACAAGTCACACCCGGCCGTGGAGTCAACAATCTGGTCGATGCGCGGTAACGGGAAAGGGTCCTTAGGACAAGCCTTATTGATGTCTGTGTAATCAATACACAGCCTCCACTTCCCATTTTCCTTGCGCACCACCACCGGATTGGCCAACCACGTCGGATGGAGTACCCCTCTCACCAAGCCTGCCGCTTCCAACTTCCTGATTTCCTCTGTAATGAACTCTTGCCATTCCAGAGCTTGCTTCTTGACCTTCTGTTTGACGGGTCGCGCATGAGGACAAACAGCAAGATGGTGCTCAGTCACCTCCCTGGGAACACCGGGGATGTCGGATGCTTGCCATGCAAACACATCGACATTCGCCCGTAGGAAAGTGACGAACGCGCCTTCCTATTTGCTGTCGAGGGTGGAGCTTGATACGTCCATTTTGCATCATGCTTTTATATCGATATTTATTGCATTATGGGCTGTTATTACACGTTATGTCACAATACTTATGCATATTCTCTCTTAGTTTACAAGGTTTACATGAAGAGGGAGAATGCCGGCAGCTAGAATTCTGGGCTGGAAAAGGAGCAAATATTAGAGACCTATTCTGCACAACTCCAAAAGTCCTGAAACTTCACGGAAGTAGTTTTTGGAATAAATAAAAAATACTGAGCGAAGAAAGTACCACAGGGGGCCCACACCCTGGCCACGAGGGTGGGGGCGCGCCCTACCCCTTGGGTGCACCCCCTGCCTCGTGGGCCCACTGGCAGGCCTCCGGTGCCCATCTTCTGCTATATGAAGTCTTTTACCCTGAAAAAAATTATAAGGAAGCTTTCGGGACGAAGCGCCGCCGTCTCGAGGCGGAACCTGGCGGGACCAATCTAGGGCTACGGCGGAGCTGTTCTGCCGGGGAAACTTCCCTCCGGGAGGGGGAAATCATTGCCATCGTCATCACCAACGATCCTCTCATCGGGAGGGGGTCAATCTCCATCAACATCTTCACCAGCACCATCTCCTCTAAAACCCTAGTTCATCTCTTGTATCCAATCTTTGTCCCAAAGCCTCAGATTGGTACTTGTGGGTTACTAGTAGTGTTTATTACTCCTCGTAGTAGATGCTAGTTGGTTTATTTGGTGGAGGATCATATATTCAGATCCATTATGCATATTAATACCCCTTTGATTATGAACATGAATATGATTTGTGAGTAGTTATGTTTTGTTCCTGAGGACATGGGAGAAGTCTTGCTATAAGTAGTCATGTGAATTTGGTATTCGTTTGATATTTTGATGAGATGTATGTTGTCTCTCCTCTAGTGGTGTTATGTGAACGTCAACTACATGACACTTCACCATTGTTTGGGCCTAGAGGAAGGCATTGGGAAGTAATAAGTAGATGAGGGGTTGCTAGAGTGACGGAAGCTTAAACCCTAGTTTATGAGTTGCTTCGTAAGGGGCTGATTTGGATCCATATGTTTCATGCTATGGTTAGGTTTACCTTAATACTTCTTTTGTAGTTGCAGATGCTTGCAATAGGGGTTAACCATAAGTGGGATGCTTGTCCAGGAAAGGGCAGTACCCAAGCACCGGTCCACCCACATACCAAATTATCAAAGTAACGAACGCGAATCATATGAGCCTGATGAAAACTAGCTTGACGATAATTCCCATGTGTCCTCGGGAGCGTTTTCCTTCATATAAGAGTTTGTCCAGGCTTGTCCTTTGCTACAAAAAGGATTGGGCCATCTTGCTGCACTTTATTTACACTTGTTACTTGTTACCCGTTACAAATTACCTTATCACAAAACTATCTGTTACCGATTATTTCAGTGCTTGCAGAGAATACCTTACTGAAAACTGCTTATCATTTCCTTATGCTCCTCGTTGGGTCCGACACTCTTACTTATCGAAAGGACTACGATAGATCCCCTACACTTGTGGGTCATCAAGACTCTTTTCTGGTGCCGTTGCCGGGGAGTGAAGCGCCTTTGGTAGGTGGAATTTGGTAAGGAAAATTTATATAGTGTGCTGAAATTTACTGTCACTTGTTACTATGGAACATAATCCTCTGAGGGGCTTGTTCGGGGTATCTTCACCCCGACCAGTAGAGCAAAGATTTTCTCCTCAACCTACTGAACCTACTGAAAATGTTTACTTTGAAATTCCTTCGGGTATGATAGAGAAACTGCTAGCTAATCCTTTTACAGGAGATGGAACATTACATCCCGATTTGCACCTAATCTATGTGGATGTAGTTTGTGGATTATTTAAGCTTGCAGGTATGCCCGAGGATGTTATCAAGAAGAAGGTCTTCCCTTTATCTTTGAAGGGAGAGGCATTGCCATGGTTTAGGCTATGTGATGATATGGGATCATGGAACTACAACCGATTGAAATTGGAATTTCATCAGAAGTTTTATCCTATGCATCTTGTTCATCGTGATCATAATTATATATATAATTTTTGGCCTCGACAGGAGAAAGCATCGCTCAAGCTTGGGAGAGGCTTAAGTCAATGTTATATTCATGCCCCAATCATGAGCTCTCAATAGAAATGATTATTCAAAGTTTTTATGCTCGGCTTTCTCTCAATAATTGCTCCATGCTCGATACCCTTGTACTGGCTCTTTTATGATGAAGACTATTGAATTCAAATGAGATTTATTGGAAAGAATTAAAAGCAACTCTGAGGATTGGGATCTCGACGAAGGTAAGGAGTCGGGTATAACACCTAAGTTTGATTGTGTTAAATCTTTTATGGATACCGATGTTTTCTGTGAATTTAGCACTAAATATGGACTTGACTCTAAGATAGTAGCTTCTTTCTGTGAATCCTTTGCTACTCATGTTGATCTCCCTAAGGAGAAGTGGTTTAAATATAATCCTCCCATTGAAGTAAAAGTAGTTGCACCTATTAAAGTTGAAGAAAAGACTATCACTTATAATGATCCTGTCATTCCTACTACTTATATTGAGAAACCACCTTTCCCTGTTAGAATAAAGGATCATGCTAAAGCTTCAACTGTGGTCAACAAAAGTAATATCAAGACACCCAAACCCCCTGAGAAAATTAAAGTTGAACCTAGTATTAGTATGGTTAAATATCTCTTGGCTGATAATATTGATGGGCATGTTATTTACTTCTGCAATGAAGCTGCTAGAATTGCTAGACCTGATACTAAAAATAAACATAGACCTGTGGTAGGCATGACTGTTATTTCTGTTAACATAGGAGATCATTGTTATCATGGCTTATGTGATGTGGGTGCTAGTGCAAGTGCAATACCTCATTCCTTATATAAAGAAATTATGCATGATATTGCACCTGCTGAGATAGAAAAAAATCATGTTACAATTAAGCTTGCCAATAGAGACACTATTTCACCAGTTCGGATTGTTAGAGATGTTGAAGTCATGTGTGGGAAGGTTAAATATCTTTTTGATTTTCTTGTTCTTGGTTCCCCACAAGATAACTTTTGTCCCATTATATTTGGTAGACCCTTCTTGAATACTGTTAATGCTAGGATAGACTGCGAAAAGGATGTTGTTACTATTGGTTTGGGGGATATGTCTCATGAGTTTAATTTTGCTAAATTTCGTAGAGAACCCCGTGATGAGGAATTGCCTAGTAAAGATGAAATTATTGGTCTTTCTTCTATTGCCGTGCCTCCTAGTGATCCTTTAGAACAATATTTGCTAGACCATGAAAATGATATGTTTATGAATGAAAGAAGGGAAATAGATGAAGTATTCTTTAAACAGGACCTATTTTGAAACACAACTTGCCTGTTGAAATCCTAGGGGATCCTCCTCCACCCAAGGGTGATCCCGTGTTTGAGCTTAAACCATTACCTGATACTCTTAAATATGCTTATCTTGATGAGAAAAAGATATATCCTGTTATTATTAGTGCTAACCTTTCAGAGCATGAAGAAAAGAAATTATTGATAACTCTGAAGAAGCACCGTGCTACTGTTGGATATACTCTTGATGATCTTAAGAGCATTAGTCCCACTCTATGCCAGCACAAAATAAAATTGGAGAAAGACGCTAAACCAGTTCTTGATCACCAACGACGGTTAAAATCTAAGATGAAGGAAGTGGTAAGAAAAGAAATACTAAAGCTTCTGGAGGCAGGTATAATTTATCCCGTTGCTGATAGTCAGTGGGTAAGCCCTGTCCATTGTGTCCCTAAGAAGGGTGGTATTACTGTTGTTCCTAATGATAAAGATGAATTGATCCCACAAAGAATTGCTACAGGTTATAGAATGGTAATTAATTTCTGCAAATTAAATAAAGCTACTAAAAAGGATCATTACCCCTTACCTTTTATTAATCAAATGCTAGAAAGATTATCCAAACATACACATTTTTGCTTTCTAGATGGTTATTCCGGTTTCTCTCAAATACCTATGTCAAAAAAGGATCAAGAAAAGACCTCTTTTACTTGCCCTTTCAGTACCTTTGCTTATAGACGTATGCCTTTTGGTTTATGTAATGCACCTGCTACCTTTCAAAGATGCATGATGGCTACATTCTCTGATTTTTGTGAAAAGATTGTTGAGGTTTTCATGGATGATTTCTCCGTTTATGGAACTTCTTTTGATGATTGCTTGAGCAACCTTGATCGAGTTTTGCAGAGATTTGAAGAAACTAACGTTGTCTTGAACTGGGAGAAGTGACACTTTATGGTTAATGAAGGTATTGTCTTGGGGCATAAAATTTCTGAAAGAGGTATTGAAGTTGACAAAGCTAAAGTTGATGCTATTGAAAATATGTCGTGTCCCAAGGACATTAAAGGTGTAAGAAGTTTCCTTGGTCATGCCAGTTTTTATAGGAGGTTCATTAAGGATTTCTCTAAAATCTCCAGGCCTCTGACTAACCTCTTACAAAAAGATATTCCTTTCGTCTTTGATGATGATTGTGTGAAAGCATTTGAAATACTTAAGAAAAGCTTTCATTTATGCACCTATTGTTCAGCCACCTGATTGGAATTTACCTTTTGAAATTATGTGTGATGCTAGTGATTATGCTGTAGGTGTTGTTCTAGGACAAAGAGTTGATAAGAAATTAAATGTTATCCAATACGCTAGTAAAACTCTAGACAATGCCCAGAAAAATTATGCTACTACTGAAAAGGAATTTTTAGCGGTTGTATTTGCTTGTGATAAGTTCAGACCTTATATTGTTGATTCCAAAGTAACCGTTCACACTGATCATGCTGCTATTAAATATCTTATGGAGAAGAAAGATGCTACACCTAGACTTATTACACTACTGGAATCAGCTTATTTGCCGTCCGCCATGGCAGATGGCAAAGGCATGGATCACGGATGGCAAACTTCTTTGCCATCTGGCAGCGGACGGCAAACTTCTTTGTCGTCTGCTAGCGGACGGCAAACTTCTTTGTCGTCTGCTAGCGGACGGCAAACTGTCCGGATGAACACGTGCCAGCAAAGGCCTTCTTTGTTGTCCGCTTCCTAGAAACCGACGGCAAAGAATTATGTCGTCCGCCATCCGAGGCCAGCAGACGGCAAAGACAGCGGACGGCAGTGCGGTGGCGTGAGAGCCGTTAGGGGTTTAACGACGCTCTTTGTCGTCTGAGAGCGACGGCAAAGAGTTGAAGCTCTATGCCGTCCGCTGACGGACGGCAAAGAGCTCAGCTAGGCAGCACTGGGAAGCTGCCATGTGTCCAGCTATGCCGTCCGCCAGCAGATGGCAAAGAGGTTTGAATCTTTGCCGTCTGCTGGCAGACGGCATAGCTGGTCACTTTGCCGTCCGTCAGCAGACGGAAAAATGACCAAATAGGCAGCCAGTGTTCCCAGTTTGCACAGGTGACTGCCACGTGTCCTCTTTGTCGTCTGCTAGCTGACGGCAAAGCTCTTTGTCGTCTTCTAGCGGACGGCAAAGAGGCTATATATCCCCTGTTTTTATTTAAATCCCATTAATTAGACATGGTTTCAAACACAGATATACATGCACACATATCCAACATATCCAACAGCATGTCCAACAACATATTTCATCCAATCCAACAACATAGTTCAACAAAGTCCAACATATCCATATATACATAACCAGAAACAAGTTTCCAACAACATATCCATATAGACATACATATCCAAACAAGTTTTCATAAACAACAAGGAAGCACTAGAAGAATAGTACACTCCATGAATCCAAGCTTCCTCATGTAAAGCAAATCTACAAATTGGGAATAATGAAAGTTAGAAGAAGAAGAAGAAGAAGAAGACTAGTTAGAAGAAGAAGAAGATTTTTTTCTTCTCTTTCTTTTTCTCCTCTCCTCTTCTTTATCTTCTTCTTCTTCTAACTAAGGTAGGTAAAATGTCATTTTATTGCTAAGCTGGGTAAAAATGCTAAGTGTAGGTCATTTTAGAGCTAAGCTAGGTAAATAGGTCATTTTGGAGCTTAGTAAGGTTATTATGTCATTTTCGATGAAAATAAGCTAAGTCTATGTCATTTTGGAGCTAACAAAGATTATCATGCCATTTTTACCGAAGTATGCTAAGTATGTCATAAATGAACTGAATAAGCTAAGTATAGCTCATTTTTTATCTAGCTTAGGTAATTATGCCATTTAGGAGGAAAATAAGCTAAGTATCCATTTGTAAAGCAAAACGCTAGAGAAAACTTACCCTCATCACAACAAATGTGATGAAGATCACAACTAAGGTAACAATTGATCTAATGGCATCATGATACCAAGCCTCATTATCAACGGCATATTTTCTAACCTTCTTAAGCTTCAGGCGCATTGCATCCATCTTCAAGAGAATTGCATTCATCTTCATCTTGTGATCATCGATGACATCGGCAACATACAACTCCAATGTCATCTTCTCTTCTTCAATTATTTTAATTTTTTCTTTCAAATACTCATTTTCTTTTTCAACTAAATTTAACTTCTCGACAAGAGGGTCTGTTTCAAATTCCGGTTCACATACCTCCTAGATTAAAATATGTGTATGTCAACTTGATGGTGTCACGACCGGTTTTTCAATAAAATTAATTATTGAGAGACCAATCCCTTTTACGGACCAGTAAGGAAGAATTCCTTCTCACTGGTAGACAATATCTTGGTCACAGGAGAAAAATACCAGGAGTACTAAATATAATACAAGGTTGAGCGGAGACTGCCCAACAATTTATTACATGCACGCCGACAAACAAGACGGCGGATAGGGTGGCATAACTACTAACTCACGATAATAACGGTGGTGGAAATATCACCGCGAGGCGAGTGATATGACTCCTGAAGACTACAGCTCATCGAGCGTCGGAGTGAGGCTCGAAGAGACTTATTGCGGGTGGCGGAAGCGTATATAATACAAGTGACCAATATCCTGGATCGCGCAGGACTAACTGGGACTCCTCTAGGCGTCGGACGCGCTATCAAACTATTCATCCAAGAGATTGCCTTCGTCAACATCTGGCCAAATCAACAAGCCAGGTGAGTACTATGAAAGTACTCGCAAGACAGTTCGGACATAAGATATCACAAATGTAAACATGAAGCATATGAACAAGTTAACCAGTGCGTTCAGACATAGAGATAATAAATACTGGGTGCGAAGCGAGGGTCTGAATGACTCCTCGAGCGGAAACTGCAGAATAGTAGTACTGGTGCCAAACGAGTGTCTGAATGACTCCTCGAGAGGAAACTGCGGAATAATAATACTGGTGCCAAACGAGTGTCTGAATGACTCCTCGAGAGGAAACTGCGAAATAATAATACTGGTGCCAAACGAGTGTCTGAATGACTCCTCGAGAGGAAAATGCGGAATAATAGTGCTGGTGCCAAACGAGTGTCTGAATGACTCCTCGAGAGGAAAATGCGGAATAATAATGCTGGTGCCAAACGAGTGTCTGAATGACTCCTCGAGAGGAAAATGCGGAATAATAATGCTGGTGCCAAACGAGTGTCTGAATGACTCCTCGAGAGGAAAATGCAGAATAAAAATGCCACAGTCGGGCGTCGGGGCGACACCACGTAAAGGGCTTATATTTAAAGTAAGAAACAAAAACACGCCACAGTCGGACGTCTGCGCGACGTCACATAAAGGTCTTATATTGTAGCTCAATAATACAATAGTTCGGGAACATAAATTATCACAAGTACGAGACAAATATAAAGTTAGTCCATCCACAGGAATAATAAATAAACTGGATTTACCACTTGAGCTTGTTCACCGGGGACAAGTTTTCCACGCGGATAGATATGGATATACTGATTACACTACTTGATCATGGATACGATGACTTGGAAGGAATTGACTCTGCAGAGTTTGTACTTATCCACAGCCAACGGATTTCAGTAGTCACGTGGACTAGTTCCGTTTACGGTGTCTTAGAAGGAACACGTCTAACCAGTACACACCCAATTCAACATTCCGAAGCCAGGGATCACCCTCGACAACGTTCAAGAAAAACCTTGAGACGGGGAGGCTACAACCTCGCGTAGCATGGGATCAAATTTCTATACGCGCGCTCTAAGGGGGTGCCCCCCCTCTCGGTCCCAACCGAAAACACCCATGCCCCCTGACCGGATGACTGGCTTTAATCCTGGGCCAAGGTACCATCATCCCGGCCTCTCTGTTTGGTGTGTACACGGAAACAGGTTACCAACTTACTAAACCGCATCCTGGCAAATGAAACATGTGGTAGCACGGAGGGGAAAAAGAACGATAACGTGACTCCGTCCACGTTAACGTCGGAAATAGTCGGATGACGCAAGGCTGGTAGGCTACAACAGTACCACCTTGCTGCCCTTCATGTCACCACATGATTAGGCCATCTCTCATCAGAGATCATCGCAACTTTGGAACATGCGGGTAGTTGCCTTACAAGCAACGAGGTATTTACCGACACTCATATGCCACGCGCAAACTTTCAAGCAAACATGAAAAACACTTATCATATCAAATGTTCAAACATGCTTGCATGGTTCGGAGAAGTCGGAGTCTAGCTCGGCGAAGTTCGCGGCTCCGTCACCTCTTCCGGAACCTACGGCAATCACGAAAACGGGTACTAACATGAAAACCAACGCGTGCACAGAAAATTCTCCAAAACAAAATTTCAAATAAATCTCATAAAAAACTAGACAAAATTTTAAGACTGTCAGAAAAAGAATCACTCAAAAATCCCTTTTTATTAAAAAGTTACAAAGGTTTCTGTCCAGGGACTTATCTGTAATGAAACAGAAAAGTTCCAGGGTTTAAACTGAGAAAACAGAAAATGCTTCGGAAAGAAACGCGCCAGCTCAAAGGGAAAGCGTACTTTGCCCGAAGGCGCCAACAGAAAACGGTTCGCGAAAGAATAGAACAGAGGCTGACATGCGGGGTCCACATGTCAGGTTTGAAAAGCTCGCCGGCGCCCGAAGACTGCGGTGGACGCCGGCGTCGAACCACGGCAAGTTAGGAGGATCGGAGAGTACCAAGAGCTTCAGCGTGTTCTTCCGCGTCGGTGGGTGGTGGACTCGACCAACGGGGAGCACCACGTCGACGGCGACACTTTCTCCGGCGGACGGCGGCTCGGGTGAGGGTGGAGAACTCCGGTGGAGGGCTGCAAACTTCGAATTGAAGCGCGGGTCAGAAGGAGAGGTGCATAGTGAAGCTACTGGCAAGAGATGGGAGGCGGAGGCGCACGCACGGGGGCGAATCGAGCTGGATCCCGTGGCGGGTCGCGGCGGCCGGAGTCGAGGAAGGAGACCTCCTCGAGGCTCTTCCAGTGTCTAGGCGTGCTCTAGGTGGAGTGCAGGGATGGTGTGGGTGCGAGTCGAAGCTCGGGGCCTCTATTTATAGGCGGATCGACGGGGTGGCCGTGAACGGAGAATCTCCGGCGAGCGATTACGGCGATGCAGTGGATTGGCAGGAGGTTTGAGTGGCCAGGCAGCATCAATGGAGGTTACTGGTGTCATTCCCCCGCTAATCTCGGCTGGTCTTGGCGTAACGGCGTCGGTCCACGGTGAGGTGGCCGCACGGGCACGGCGGCGGCAGAGAGCGCGCTCCGCGCCCTGCGGTTCACGACGAGGGTGGCAGCGCGTTCGGGGGAGTGGAAGGCCACGCGGTGAGCTCCGGTGGCTTGGGCGGCGCTGGGTGGCGCCGTCAGCGCCGTGCCTCTCGCTGGCGGCCGCAAAGCTGCCGCTGGCGTCGGTCACGGGGCGGCACACCTTCTGCTGCTCGTCGCCGACGTCCGCAAGGTGCCAGACGCTCGTGCGGTGCAAGAACAAGAGGGAGGGGACGGGGAGCAAGGCGACATCGGGGCACTGTCGAGATCGACAACCATCTCTGAAGAAAACGACAGTAAGCCACTGAACTGTTCTCTGAATTATCTGAACTTGATATTGACAATGCACTGCAGGTGCTCGACAGAATGATTTGGCTATGAGAAAAAAAATTCTGGGGCTGTAACTTGGTGAGGTGACCACTCAATGCACCCAGAGGCTGCCTGATTTTACTTGGAATTTTTGGAGAAAGTTTTGAATGAATTTCACCAAATTTGACAAATCTGGTCCAAATTTGCAGCAAGTGTAGTTTGAAAATTTTGAACTGAAGACCAGTGGATCTTCATGGATCTTGGTTGAGGGTTCAAAGAACTAGGAAGGGGAGTTGGTTTGGGGGCAAGAATCAAAGCAGAAAGTGTAGCTCCTTTGTAAATCACCAATGGCTAGAATAGAAGACAGAAATTTGTTTGAATATGCTTTAAATGGAAATAATCACATGGGGAGGTTCAACTTGCTGGATTTGATGCAAAACATGATCCAAAGGTGAGGGAAGGTTTAGGAGAATGGATTTGCACTAAGGCCATGGCAAGAAGGAATTGTTGAAAGTGGCAAAGGATTATTCCAAAAGCCATAGTGCAAATTCAAAGAGATTTTCAAAAGGCATTTTCCCAAGTGAAAAGTATTTTGTCTTGAGTCCAAATAAAAAGCAAGAACCTCCAAGACCAAAGACAGATCTTGGGTGAATCCAAATACAACTTCTGCCATAAAAAGAATATTTGAAAGGGAGAGTTCTTTTGAAGAAAAAATTTATATCACCTCCCTCAAGTCAAATAAAATCTTTTGAAAAAAATCCAAATAAAAACTTGGGTGTCACAACACCTACCCCCTTAGGAAAAATCTCGTCCTCGAGATTTCTGCTGATCCTCAAATAGATATGGATATTCTGCCTGAAGAAAATCTTCCCTTTCCCATGTAGCTTCATCCTCAGTGTGGTTGCTCCACTGAACTCTGAAAAACTTTGTCGTTTTCTGACGGGTCCTCCGTTCAGACTCTTCCAAAATCTTTACTGGCCTCTCTCTGTAGGTGAGGTCTGGTTGCACATCTATGTTCTCATGAGGTACACGCTTCTCCGGGTTACTCACACATTTTCTCAGTTGAGAGACGTGAAATACGTCATGGACGTCTGACAGCTCCTTGGGTAGGTCTAGTTGGTAGGCTACCGTGCCTCTTCGTGCCTTTACACCAAATGGTCCAATAAATCCCGGGGCTAGCTTCCCCTTAATTTTGAACCGTTGTAGACCCCTCATAGGAGATACTCGGAGGTATACGGAATCACCGGGTTCAAAGCTGACCTCACGATGCTTCTGATCATAGTAGCTCTTTTGTCGGCTCTGCGCTGTCTTCAGTCTGTCCCTGATTTGTTTAACTTTCTCCTCGGCCTCTTTAAGAATGTCTGGGCCGAAGATACGGCTGTCACCTGTTTCTGACCAATTCAGTGGGGTACGACACCTCCGTCCGTACAATGCTTCAAAGGGTGCCATTTGCAAGCTGGCTTGGTAACTGTTGTTGTAAGCAAATTCGGCATACGGCAAACTCTCTTCCCAACTGGATCCATAGGTGAGCACATAGGCTCTTAGCATATCCTCTAGGATTTGATTTACACGTTCCGTTTGTCCATCAGTCTGAGGGTGGTACGCTGTACTGAAAGCCAGTTGCGTGCCCAAAGCTTTTTGTAGGTGATCCCAAAATTTGGAGACGAATTGTGTGCCTCGGTCTAATATTATAGTCTTTGGGACTCCATGCAAGCAAACTATCCGGGAGAGATAAAGTTTGGCCAGTCTTTGTGTGGAGTAGGTAGTCTTCACGGGAATGAAATGAGCAACCTTGGTTAGTCGGTCTGTGATGACCCATATGACGTCATTTCCGCGTTGTGATCGGGGTAATCCGACAATGAAGTCCATTCCTATTTCATCCCATTTCCATTCCGGTATCCTGTTTGGCTGGAGTAGCCCTGCTGGCTTTTGATGCTCGGCCTTGATGCGCTGACATGGATCGCAACAAGCAATGAATGTGGCTATATCTCTTTTCATACCGTGCCACCAAAATCTTTCCTGAATGTCCTTGTACATTTTGGTTCCTCCAGGATGGATCGAGTATGGAGCGGTGTGGCTTTCGGTTAAGATTTGTTGCTTGAGTTCCTCAATGTTAGGTACGCAAAGTCTGTCTCCGTACCATAATGTTCCTTCACTGTCTGTGACGAACTCTGAAGCCTTGCCAAGGTTCATTTTCTTCTTTATGCCTTCGATGCTGGGATGTCCCTGTTGAGCCTTCTTAATTTGTTCCACCAGGGTGGGTTGTATCTCCAGGTTTGAAACGGTGCCCTCGGAGACTAACATCATGTTGAGCCTAGTGAACTCTTGCTGAAACTCAGGCCTCAAGTTTTGCGGACTGTCATTGTCCGGGCTGGGGTTTCGACTAAGGGCATCGGCCACTACATTTGCTTTCCCTGGATGGTAGTGAATACCGACATCATAGTCCTTGACCAGTTCCAACCAGCGTCGTTGGCGTAAATTTAGCTCCGGCTGTGTGAAAATATATTTGAGGCTCTTATGGTCTGTATATATTTCACAGCGATTCCCCAACAGAAAGTGCCTCCACTCCTTGAGTGCATGTATAACTGCTGCTAGCTCCAAGTCATGTGTTGGGTAATTTTCCTCATGTTTTCGCAGCTGCCTGGAGGCATATGCGACAACTTTGCCATCCTGCATTAGTACGCATCCGAGACCTTTTCGGGACGCGTCACAATAAACTTCAAAACTCTTGTGTATGTCTGGCACAGTTAAGACCGGTGCGGTTGTCAGCTTCTTCTTGAGTTCTTGGAAGCTTTTCTCGCATGCTTCCGTCCATACAAATTTCTTGTCCTTCTTGAGCAACTGTGTTATTGGTTTTGCCACAGTGGAGAATCCTTCAATAAATCTTCTGTAATATCCGGCCATCCCTAGGAAACTCCGCACATCTGTAACGTTGGCGGGCGGCTTCCAGTCAAGTATGGCTTTGACCTTTTCTGGGTCTACGGCCACGCCTTCTTGGTTCAATATATGGCCTAAGAAACCAACTTGTCTTAGCCAAAATTCGCACTTGCTAAATTTGGCGTACAACTGATGTTTCCTTAGTTCTCCCAAAACAATTCTGAGGTGCTCAGCATGCTCTTCTGGTGTCCTTGAGTAAACCAGAATATCGTCAATGAATACAACCACAAATTTGTCCATGAATTTCATAAACACTTTGTTCATCAGGTGGACGAAATATGCGGGGGCGTTTGTTAGTCCAAATGGCATCACTGTAAACTCGTATAACCCATATCTGGAAGTGAATGCCGTCTTGGGGATACCTTCTGTCCGAACTTTCAGTTGATGATATCCCGACCTCAAATCAATTTTTGAGAATACCTTGGCTTGTGCGAGCTGGTCAAACCAATCATTTATCCGTGGCATCGGATATTTGTTTTTGATGGTGACCATATTGAGGGCTCGATAGTCTATACACAGTCTCAGTGTCCCATCCTTTTTCTTTGCGAACAACACAGGCGAACCCCAAGGTGAGGAGCTGGCCCGAATAAATCCTTTGTCCAATAATTCCTTTATCTGCTTCTTCAACTCCACCAATTCTAAGGGTGCCATTCTATAAGGCTTCTTATAGATGGGAGCGGTGCCAGGTGCTAGTTCAATGCTGAATTCTATCTCTCGGTCTTGTGGCATGCCTGGTAGTTCTTCAGGGAACACATCAGGAAACTCGCATACCACTGGAACTTTTCTCAGTTCTGCAATGTCCATTTTGTTCAGTTTTGGTTGCTGTGATCGTGGCCTCTCTTGAGTTGTAACCCTTATCATCTTGCCATGATGGTGGGTGAGAATCACGGTCCGATTGAAACAGTCAATGAATCCTTTGTTGGTGGTCAACCAGTCCATCCCTAAAATGACATCCAGTCCTTTACTCTCCAACACGATGAGATTTGCTTGCAATTGTAGTCCTTCGAACTCAATGACCACTCCTTGGAAGTAACCCTGAGCGATTTGCTTATTTCCGGGGGACTTGATGATCATAGATTTTTCCAAGTGGAGTATCGGAAAACCATGTTGTAAAACAAAGCTCTTCGAAACGAATGAATGGGAAGCTCCAGAATCAAACAAAACCGTGGCAGGTACTGTGTTGACAGGGAACATACCGAGCACGATGTCTGGGGCATTCTGTGCTTCTTCCCTGGTCACATGGTTCAGGTGACCCTTCCTGTGGTTGTTGTTGGGGTTGAAATTGTCGCGCTTGGGGGCTGGATTGTTCCCACCATTGTTTGGCTTGGGTGCCGAGTTCCTTGGCTTTGGGCACTGTTTAGCATAGTGCCCTTCTTGACCACAAGCATAACAGCTGACCCCTGGACGGTATGTGTATTCCTTGTCCCTGGCATGAAACTGTCCGACGGGCCTTGGATCGGTAGTCGTGGATCTCCTTGCGTCTGTCCTTGGAACCTCAGTCTTGCTTCGGTTGTTGCGAGCAAGAGTCGTCTTGTCCCTCTTTCGCTTACGGATATCTTCCAGACTACGGCGCTCATTCTCCAAGGTAATGGCCTTGTCAACCAGAGTTTTAAAATCCGGAAAGGTGTGTACAATCAGATGGCATCTTAGTGCTGGTGCCAGGCCATCCAGGAATTTTTCCATCTTCTTGCTTTCTTTCATATGCTCGTCGTAGGCATAACGAGATAGCTGGGTAAACTGACGTTGTATTCTGTCACTGACATGCCTCTCTGCTTCAGGTCATCGAACTCTCTCTTCTTGATCTTTAGGATGCTCCTGGGGATGTGTGCCCCACGGAAGCCTTCCTTGAACTCTTCCCAGGTGATGTTGTGTTCACTGGGATGCATGTGTAGGAAGTTTTCCCACCATGCTGCAGCTGCTCCAGTAAGGTAGTGTGGTGCATAAAGTACCTTCTCATGATCTGAACACTGAGCAATAATCAGCTTCCTTTCAATGTCACGAAGCCAATCATCGGCTTCCAGCGGCCTATCGGTGTGAGCAAAAGTTGAGGGGCGAGTCTTCTGTAACTCAGATAACTTGGAATGTGGTTGATAGGGCTCACGGTGGTTTCCCATATTGATGACATGATTCATCATCTCTTGGTGCTGTTGTTGGCTTTGCTCGAAGAGACGGCAGACTTGAGACAGGGCTGCTTCGCTGTCTTGTTGACTGGACTGACCCTGAGTGAAGTTGTTGCTAGTCTGTGTGCCATAAACCTCTTCTGGCTGATTGGGCATGGAGCGAGTCCACGGGCGAGACATTTTTCCAGTCTGGGGTATTATTTTGCAAAAGCCCATGAGAAAAACTGTGCAGCACAAGGAAATCTTGCAAAGGCAACAATTTAAAAGACTTCAAGGTTTTTTTCAAGAAAACACAAACGATTTTGCACGGAGAAGAACTGCTTAGCATAAAACTTACACGCGAAAAGCAAACACACGATACAGCACTCAGGATGCGCGTACACATTCCTGACATGTTATTAAAACTAGCGTACTACTCCGGAAAGCAGCAAACACACCAATACAAACTAGCGTACAGATAAAACAACACATCATACAAGCAGGCATAACGCGCAGCTACTCGGCGCTCTCAGTCGGAGATGGTGAAGATTTCCTTTCCCTTGCCGATGGCAAGACTCAGCGGTCCAGGAGAATCAACCTCCACATCCTCTCTAGCTGGCTCCTGGCGCGCAACGCTGCGCTGCGGTGACGGTGCGGGGGCGACTGGTGGTAGAGCGGGTGCGGCAGGCGGTGCGGCTCTGGCGGGAGTAGGAGCGATGACTCGGTCGAACTCCTCAGTGGTAGGCAGACGGCGAGCAGTGGCCAAAACGGCCGGTGCATACGAGGCTGAAGACGAGACGAATGTCAGAGGCGGCACCGTGTTGAGAAGCTCCTTCCTGCTGGCAGGACCGCCCCGGACTAAGTCCATGCGGGCAGCCACAAGATCGTCCACGAGGTTGTCGAAAGACTCCTCCAGAGCCTTGAGATACTCCACAACCATCTCAATGGCTTCATCTCGTTCTCCCCGATGGCAGGCGAATGCATAGTGACTGGTGTATGGCACATGGCATGGGAGGTAGCGGTAGCGACGAGTCTTCATCGTAGGAAGGATGTCCCGAAGGCGAGCTATCGCCTCACGGGCAGCCATCTGCATGGCATGCCTCTCCGTAGGCATGGCCCTTCCCACAAAACGGAAGTGGCGAGCAGCAGAACGTCCTCCCTTGAATTGCACCACAGCTTGGTGCATAGACACGTCGTCGCTGAGCTTGTGCTGGTAGAGCGTGAACTCCGGGCGAGCTGCTGGCCCGATCGCGAGCCTGGTGATGGAGACGAGGAGCTTGACAAACCCCTCGGGCACGTTCGTGAACACTCGATTCTCACACCTGCTGCCAGCCATCTACAAAAGTAGGCAAAAATTCTGAGTAGTCATGTCATAAATTTATGATGACCAACAGAAAATAGCTACAATTGCAAAATGCTAAAAAAGCACAAAAGACGCTAATAACCGATTAGCGGTCGCACCTAGTGGCTTCCTACAGTCAGCCTGGCTCTGGTACCAAGCTTGTCACGACCGGTTTTTCAATAAAATTAATTATTGAGAGACCAATCCCTTTTACGGACCAGTAAGGAAGAATTCCTTCTCACTGGTAGACAATATCTTGGTCACAGGAGAAAAATACCAGGAGTACTAAATATAATACAAGGTTGAGTGGAGACTGCCCAACAATTTATTACATGCACGAAGACAAACAAGACGGCGGATAGGGTGGCATAACTACTAACTCATGATAATAACGGTGGTGGAAATATCTCAGCGGAGCGAGTGATATGACTCCTGAAGAATACAGCTCATCGAGCGTCCGAGTGAGGCTCGAGGAGACTTATTGCGGGTGGCGGAAGCGTATATAATACAAGTGACCAATATCCGGGATCGCGCAGGACTGACTGGGACTCCTCTAGGCGTCGGACGCGCTATCAAACTCTTCATCCAAGAGATCGCCTTCATCAACATCTGGCCAAATCAACAAGCCAGGTGAGTACTATGAAAGTACTCGCAAGACAGTTCGGACATAAGATATAACAAATGTAAACATGAAGCATATGAACAAGTTAACTAGTGCGTTCAGACATAGAGATAATAAATACTGGGTGCCAAGCGAGGGTCTGAATGACTCCTCGAGCGGAAACTGCAGAATAGTAGTTCTGGTGCCAAACGAGTGTCTGAATGACTCCTCGAGAGGAAACTGCGGAATAATATTACTGGTGCCAAACGAGTGTCTGAATGACTCCTCGAGAGGAAACTGCGAAATAATAATACTGGTGCCAAACGAGTGTCTGAATGACTCCTCGAGAGGAAAATGCAGAATAAAAATGCCACAGTCGGGCGTCGGGGCGACACCACGTAAAGGGCTTATATTTAAAGTAAGAAACAAAAACACGCCACAGTCGGACGTCTGCGCGACGTCACATAAAGGTCTTATATTGTAGCTCAATAATACAATAGTTCGGGAACATAAATTATCACAAGTACGAGACAAATATAAAGTTAGTCCATCCACAGGAATAATAAATAAACTGGATTTACCACTTGAGCTTGTTCACCGGGGACAAGTTTTCCACGCGGATAGATATGGATATACTGATTACACTACTTGATCATGGATACGATGACTTGGAAGGAATTGACTCTGCAGAGTTTGTACTTAACCACAGCCAACGGATTTCAGTAGTCACGTGGACTAGTTCCGTTTACGGTGTTTTAGAAGGAACACGTCTAACCAGTACACACCCAATTCAACATTCCGAAGCCAGGGATCACCCTCGACAACGTTCAAGAAAAACCTTGAGACGGGGAGGCTACAACCTCGCGTAGCATGGGATCAAATTTCTATACGCGCGCTCTAAGGGGGTGCCCCCCCTCTCGGTCCCAACCGGAAACACCCATGCCCCCTGACCGGATGACTGGCTTTAATCCTGGGCCAAGGTACCATCATCCCGGCCTCTCTGTTTGGTGTGTACACGGAAACAGGTTACCAACTTACTAAACCGCATCCTGGCAAATGAAACATGTGGTAGCACGGACGGGAAAAAGAACGATAACGTGACTCCGTCCACGTTAACGTCGGAAATAGTCGGATGACGCAAGGCTGGTATGCTACAACAGTACCACCTTGCTACCCTTCATGTCACCACATGATTAGGCCATCTCTCATCAGAGATCATCGCAACTTTGGAACATGCGGGTAGTTGCCTTACAAGCAACGAGGTATTTACCGACACTCATATGCCACGCGCAAACTTTCAAGCAAACATGAAAAACACTTATCATATCAAATGTTCAAACATGCTTGCCTGGTTCGGAGAAGTCGGAGTCTAGCTCGGCGAAGTTCGCGGCTCCGTCACCTCTTCCGGAACCTACGGCAATCACGAAAAGGGTACTAACGTGAAAACCAATGCGTGCACAGAAAATTCTCCAAAACAAAATTTCAAATAAATCTCATAAAAAACTAGACAAAATTTTAAGACTGTCAGAAAAAGAATCACTCAAAAATCCCTTTTTATTAAAAAGTTACAAAGGTTTCTGTCTAGGGACTTATATGTAATGAAACAGAAAAGTTCCAGGGTTTAAACTGAGAAAACGGAAAACGCTTCGGAAAGAAACAGGCCAGCTCAAAGGGAAAGCGTACTTTGCCCGAAGGCGCCAACAGAAAACGGTTCGCGAAAGAATAGAACAGAGGCTGACATGCGGGGTCCACATGTCAGGTTTGAAAAGCTCGCCGGCGCCCGAAGACTGCGGTGGACGCCGGCGTCGAACCATAGCGAGTTAGGAGGATCGGAGAGTACCAAGAGCTTCAGGGTGTTCTTCCGCGTCGGTGGGTGGTGGACTCGACCAACGGGGAGCACCACGTCGACGGTGACACTTTCTCCGGCGGACGGCGGCTCGGGTGAGGGTGGAGAACTCCGGTGGAGGGCTGCAAACTTAGAATTGAAGCGCGGGTCAGAAGGAGAGGTGCATAGTGAAGCTACTGGCAAGAGATGGGAGGCGGAGGCGCACGCACGGGGGCGAATCGAGCTGGATCCCGTGGCGGGTCGCGGCGGCCGGAGTCGAGGAAGGAGACCTCCTCGAGGCTCTTCCAGTGTCTAGGCGTGCTCTAGGTGGAGTGCAGGGATGGTGTGGGTGCGAGTCGAAGCTCGGGGCCTCTATTTATAGGCGGATCGACGGGGTGGCCGTGAACGGAGAATCTCCGGCGAGCGATTACGGCGATGCAGTGGATTGGCAGGAGGTTTGAGTGGCCAGGCAGCATCAGTGGAGGTTACTGGTGTCATTCCCCCGCTAATCTCGGCTGGTCTTGGCGTAACGGCGTCGGTCCACGGTGAGGTGGCCGCACG
The DNA here is from genome assembly GCF_002575655.3 of Aegilops tauschii subsp. strangulata. Classification (NCBI taxonomy): domain Eukaryota; kingdom Viridiplantae; phylum Streptophyta; class Magnoliopsida; order Poales; family Poaceae; genus Aegilops; species Aegilops tauschii. Next base: position 574,226,301 of record NC_053036.3, read on the forward strand.
GGCACGGCGGCGGCAGAGAGCGCGCTCCGCGCCCTGCGGTTCACGACGAGGGTGGCAGCGCGTTCGGGGGAGTGGAAGGCCACGCGGCGAGCTCCGGTGGCTTGGGCGGCGCTGGGTGGCGCCGTCAGCGCCGTGCCTCTCGCTGGCGGCCGCAAAGCCGCCGCTGGCGTCGGTCACGGGGCGGCGCACCTTCTGCTGCTCGTCGCCGACGTCCGCAAGGTGCCAGACGCTCGTGCGGTGCAGGAACAAGAGGGAGGGGACGGGGAGCAAGGCGACATCGGGGCACTGTCGAGATCGACAACCATCTCTGAAGAAAACGACAGTAAGCCACTGAACTGTTCTCTGAATTATCTGAACTTGATATTGACAATGCACTGCAGGTGCTCGACAGAATGATTTGGCTATGAGAAAAAAATTTCTGGGTCTGTAACTTGGTGAGGTGACCACTCAATGCACCCAGAGGCTGCCTGATTTTACTTGGAATTTTTGGAGAAAGTTTTGAATGAATTTCACTAAATTTGACAAATCTGGTCCAAATTTGCAGCAAGTGTAGTTTGAAAAATTTGAACTGAAGACCAGTGGATCTTCATGGATCTTGGTTGAGGGTTCAAAGGACTAGGAAGGGGAGTTGGTTTGGGGGCAAGAATCAAAGCAGAAAGTGTAGCTCCTTTGTAAATCACCAATGGCTAGAATAGAAGACAGAAATTTGTTTGAATATGCTTTAAATGGAAATAATCACATGGGGAGGTTCAACTTGCTAGATGTGATGCAAAACATGATCCAAAGGTGAGGGAAGGATTAGGAGAATGGATTTGCACTAAGGCCATGGCAAGAAGGAATTGTTGAAAGTGGCAAAGGATTATTCCAAAAGCCATAGTGCAAATTCAAAGAGATTTTCAAAAGGCATTTTCCCAAGTGAAAAGTATTTTGCCTTGAGTCCAAATAAAAAGCAAGAACCTCCAAGACCAAAGACAGATCTTGGGTGAATCCAAATACAACTACTGCCATAAAAAGAATATTTGAAAGGGAGAGTTCTTTTGAAGAATAAATTTAAATCACCTCCCTCAAGTCAAATAAAATCTTTTGAAAAAAAATCCAAATAAAAACTTGGGTGTCACAGATGGCCATAATTGTCATAAATGCGAAATGCAACAAATAGTTATGAAAGAGGATTTACCACATCCGAATCATAAAGCGGGCGAACCACATCCGAATCATAAAGCGGGCGAGGGCCGACCGGGACGGACATCAAGACCATGGCACTATGTATTACAAAGTAAGAAAATTATAAATACCAACTATATAAATCATACAATCATACAAATAACTATATAAATCAAGTACAACATAAAAATTTGAATACCTAATAATCACTATCGGTAATGACGTGCTCATCATCATCATTAATAAGAGCATCATCATCATCATTAATAAATGCATCATCATGTGGAAGGCCACCTTTACGTAATCGTTCAAGCATTGACAGGTCATATGCAGCAGTAACTTCTTCTTCCGGCTCTTCTTGTTCCGGCTCAGAGGTGAAGTCGGATTCACTATCGTTGTCTACTTCAATGTTCTGGGGTGGAGTAGAGCGGTTCTTGAAACATTTTTTGGAAAGACGTGTTTCTTGGAAGAATTCTCCTTCGTCATATGTGTCTTGGTTAATGTGAGGTTCATAATCCTTTTCATTGGGGGAGGTGGTCTAACACGTGGAGGCACTTCATAAATGACATCCCAACCACTGAGATTTGGATCACTTCGACAGGCCCACTGTAGATAGAAAACTTGGGTTGCCTGTTGAGCCGTAATATAGACATCGGGAACATCCAAATGGGTGCTTTCTTTGATTTCGACTAGCCCTATATGTTCATGAGTCCTTCTAGTCTCCCTCGGCTGGAACCAATAACATCTGAAGACTACGATGTTTGGTGGGTTTTCACCATAGAATTCAAGTTCATAAATTGCTTCAACTCTTCCATAATACTCGATACCTCCTTCGCCGATAGCAGAGACACAACAATTTGTAGACTTTCGGTCGGCCATAGATAGATCTTTGCCATAGGTACGAAAGGGATACCCGTTGATGTCGTATTTGTCAAATGAATGGACCTTATAGTCAAAACCATTAGCTACTTGTCTCAATTCGGCATCCATAATCTCTGAATTAGCCTACAAGTTTAATACGAAAGGATTGTTGCATTAGTCGCAAATTAGCCAAAGAAATGAAAGGGTCTAATGGAAATTACCGTTTTTTAACCAAGAGATGAAACCGGGATATTCGGCTCCTTGTTTTGCCGGAAGCTCATACTCTTCGACGGAATCCTTTTGGATCACCGCTCCATACGAGAATATGGCGACGTATCGACTGCATCAAATATCCAGGAATAAGAGAAGTTCAAAGGAATTAGAAGTTGTGAAACAATGTACCGAGATCTTACTCGATGTACGGCCGCACTTATGTTAGGTTGTTGAAGAGATACAGCGAAATGGTCCGCCATTCTTCAACATCCAACCTTACTGGTTTCCAACAACTGGCTGGTGCGAGATTCCCCTTGAATAGGCTGAGGTTGGATTGACCCTTTTGAGGTTCGTCAGCATTGTACCGAGGCTTCAGATTATGCAAATGATGATTTTTGGCTTCGTAGTGTGCTGTCATGAAGTTTGTCGCCTCCTCAGTGATGAATGCCTCCGCCATCGATGCTTCTATTCTACGTTTATTTTTACATTTTGCTCGAAGCGTCTTCTGCATCCTCTCAGTTGAGTAGCACCAACGATTTTGCACGCTCCCCCCCCCCCAATTGTGCCTCGGTCGAGAGATGCAAAATCAAGTGTTGCATTGGATTAAAGAAGCTTGGCGGAAAGATCATCTCTAACTTGCAGATCAACTCCGGCGCCAACTGTTCCATTTCTTCTAGGAGGCCAGGCGATAGTTCTTTCGCACAAAGAACACGGAAGAAATAGCTTAGCTCTGCCAGTACTAGCCATTCATCCTCAGGGATGAAGCCATGCAACATCACCGGCATTATCCGCTCAATCCATATGTGCCAATCATGACTTTTTAGACCAAATATTTTCAATTTTTGAAGACTCGCTCCCCTCTTTACATTTGCTGCATACCCATTGGGGAACATCAACTGCATTTTCACCCACAAAATAATTTCCTTCATAGCTGGCCTTCCAAGATTGAACCATGCCTTTTGCTTCGTCCAGTTCCCCTTTCCTTTCGGTTCTTTCATGTTTTGTAATGGTCTATCACATAGCTCCTCTTGATCGACTCTAGCCTTAGTATTATCCTTTGATTTCCCCTCTATGCCGAACAATGTACCAAAAATGGCTTCGGCGATATTCTTTTCAGTGTGCATCACGTCGATGTTGTGTGGGCAAAGGAGGTCTTTGAAGTAAGGCAGATCCCAGAAGCATGTCTTGTGAGTCCAAGCGTGTTCCTTATTATACCCCTTGAAATACCCTAGACGCTTTGGATTTGGCTCGAGAGCGTTTAACTGATCTAGGGTCTATTGGCATGTCAACGCAGGTGGTGCAGAGTGTTTGACAACTCTACCTTTGATGAAGTTCTTCTTGTCTTTCCTGAACTTATGGCTAGGATGTAGAAATGGTCTATGCAAGTCGAAGCAACTATACTTGTGCCCTGCCGTCAGCCAACGAAACTCAAGAGCTCCCTTGCATGTGGGGCACGGGAACCTTCCATGCACACACCAGCCAACGAATAGCGCATACGCCGCCAAGTCATGCATCGAGTACATGTACCAGGCACGCATTATGAAGTTCTCTTTGCTAAAGGCGTCGTATGTCTTGAACCCATTATCCCAAGCTTCTTGCAATTCGTCCTTAAGCGGCTGCATGTACACATTCATATTCTTCCCCGGATAGTTGGGCCCTGGAATTATCAACGTCAGCAAAATGCTGTTTCTTTGCATAATCTGCCCGGGGGCGAGATTGAGTAGAATGACAAACACGGGCCAACAGCTTTATGGGGTTGCCATCTGACCAAACACACTGAACCCATCTGTGCTGACGGCGACTCGAGGATGCCTTGGATCTGCCTTTTTTCCTTATGTAATGCATCGAAGCGCTTCCACGCTTCACCATCCGATGTGTGCACTATCATCACATTCCCATCTGCATCTAGTTCGGTTCTTTTGCCTGTTTTGTGCCATGTCATCTGTCTGGCCGTCTCTTCGACCATGAAAAGATGTTGAAGTCTTGGTACGATTGGCATATACCGAAGAACATTAACGAGTATTTTGGTATGCGTCGTCTCACCCATACCATTGTCTATCACAACATACCTGGAAGAATTGCAAATGGGACAATAGTTCAAGTCCTCATACTGAAGCCTAAATAAGACACATCCTTTCTCACAGGCATGTATCTTCTCATAGGGCATCTTAAGAGCACGGAGGATTTTGTCTGACTGGTACAGGTTTGGAGGTAGCACATGGCCTTTGGGTAGAAATCGTCCGAATACTGTCATCATCGCGTCGTAGCATTCTCTGCCCAAGTTGAATTGAGCCTTCAAAGCCATTATTTGTGAGATGGCATCCGGCTGACAAAGCTCAGTGTGCTCGTGGAGAGGACATTTTGAGGACTCCAACATTTCAGTGAAGGCCTTGCAGATTCCTCCATCTCCTCGTCCGAGTCCCGAGCATCATCAAAGTCTTGCACCATGTCTGCGGTCCCGGTACCATGCTTGTCGGTGCGACGATGAACCACCTCGGCTCTGGCACATTGGGCAGACTCACCATGTAATGTCCAGACCATGTAACCAGGCGTAAAACCAAACTTCTGCAGGTCTTTACTGATTTCAAGCTCGTCTCTCTTTTTATAGTTGTCGCAACGGGCACATGGGCACCAGCTTAATTCCTGGCCATTTGCAAATGCAGCTCTAACAAACCCCTTGGTTTTTGTTAACCATTCCTCGGTCCAAACTTTCTGACTAGTGTAACCGGTGTACATCCATGCATGATCACTCATATTGACTTCCTACTGGACACACAAGAAATATATACATAATTAAGCAAACCATATCCATCAGTTAATGGAGTTTGTCAGTTTTATTACGTCCATGCAACCTACACGCTAATAGGTAAAGATAGGTCCTAATCCCACCCGAGTATGTGTAGATTGGGTTCGTTTTCCCATGCTCTGCTCCGGATCCGACGCAAAATTTCGGCAGCACCTCCCTGCTGCTCTCCTGGTACACGTCTCGGCAATAAGCAGAGAGGATGTGTACCCGGAGAACAACAAGGAGGCACTGACGAAATTCTACATCGGATCCGGAGCAGAGCATATGGGAAAACGAACCCAATCTACACATACTCGGGCTGTCCATGGATAACATTGGACAATTCGAAAGAATCACGATTATAAATATGCAAATGCATGCATATTTATAGATGTAACCCTTTCGAACAGGAGACGCATAGTGGTTACGCATACTGATGATTGACACCTATAGCTCGCAAGTTTCATCGGCATGAAGACCGGAACAGAGCAAATGAAGGGGGGAGGAGGAGATGTCATTTGTGCTCACCAACGTACGCAGGGGTGGAGCTCGTCGAACAGTAGACCCTCGCAGCGACGAAATAACTGCACAATTAAATCCAAAGATGAGTAACATAGCGACCACCTAACCCGCTCGTCCCCGGGTAAAATAAATAGCAACTACAATCGGTGCAAGTTACATGAGGCGGTCGGCGTTGAACACTAGATCCACATCCCACAAGTGAAGCCGGCGCCCGGCGTCCCGCAACAATAGTTCTGGTGGCCGATGACGGTCGAACACCTTGGCGAATTTGTCTGGCAGCCTCTGCGATGAGGATTAAAGCCAAGTTTTGAAATTTGAAACAACCAAACCGACTTGAGTTAGTTTGGGTGTTTCAAGTTTCAACACTTAACTTTCAATCGTCATCTCTGAGGCTGCCAGACAAATTCGCAATGGTGTTCGACCGCCATCGACGCCGAGAACTGTTGCTGCTAGACGCAGGACCCCTGTGTCACTTGTGGGACGTGGATGTAGTATTCGACACCGGCGGCCACATGTACCTCGCACTAACGATACATGCATTTTAGGGTACCATCGACACCGAGGAACCCCCTAACCCGCTCGTCCCCAGGTAAACTAAATAGCAACTACCATCGGTGCAAGTTACATGAGGCGGTCATCGTAGAACACTAGATCCACATCCCACAAGTGAAGCCGGCGCCCGGCATCCAGCAACAATAGTTCTGGTGGCCGATGACGGTCGAACACCTTCGCAAATTTGTCTGGCAGCCTCTGCGATGAGGATTAAAGCCAAGTTTTGAAATTTCAAACAACCAAACTGACTTGAGTCAGTTTGGGTGTTTCAAGTTTCAACACTTGCCTTTTAATCGTCATCGCAGAGGCTGCCAGGCAAATTTGCGATGGTGTTCGACCGCCATCGACGCCGACAACAGGTGCTTTGGGACGCCGGACGTCGGCGTCACTTGTGGGAGGTGGATGTAGTGTTCGACACCGACGGCCACATGTATCTCGCACCGACGATACTTGCTATTTAGGGTTCCATCAACACCGAGGAACCCCTAACCCGCTCGTCCCCGGGCGCCCTCAGGTATGGCGACGAACGGTCGACGGGTCAGCACTCGGAACGGGGGGTTCTCGGCATGGGCGTCGGGACCGGCAGGACCCACTGGCTCCACCATCTATCCCCTCGGCAACCCTCTTCCTTTTTCCCTTATTCCTCTTCTTCTACTTATTTTTCATTTTTTTCAATTTTTTCTTCTTCTAATTATCTAAACCAAAATTTTGCGTGGTGTCAGGGTGTCGGGGTGTGGTCCCCTCCCTCCTCCTCCTCTTCCTCTTCTTTCTTCCTCTTCTTCTTCTTCTTCTTCTTCTTCTTCTTCTTTCTTCTTCTCCCTCCTCCTCTTCCTCCCTCCTCCTCCTCCTTCTACTCTTCTTCTTCTTCTAAACTAAAACTAAAACTAATCTAAAATAAACAAAACTAAAACTAAAACAGAAACTAAACAAAAAGAAACTAAAAAAAGGGGGAAGAACTCACCTGCAGGGGATCGCCGGTGGAGGAGGCGCAGGGCGGCCGCTGCAGGAGGCGGCGGCCCGATGGAGGGAGAGTTCGGACAGCCGAGGCGGGACGGGGCGGGGACGACGCAGGGGAGGGAACGGGGCGGCTGGACGGCCGCGGCGCGACTGGCCGACGTGGAAGGGGCGGCGAGGGCGGGCGGGCGGGGCGGCGCGGGCGGCGGCGGCGGCTCGGCTGGACGGGCGGGGCGGACGGCGGCGCGGCCGGGCGGCGACGGCTCGGCACGGGTCGGGCGGTGCGGGGCGGCCCACGACGGGTGGGGCGCGGGGCGGCGGCGGCTCAGGCACGGGTCCGTGGCGGGGCGGTGCAGGGTGGCCGGCGACGGGTGTGGCGTGGGGCGGCCGGCGGGGGGTGGCGGCACGGGTTAGCGGCGGCAGCGGATCGGGCAGGGGACGGACAGATCAGAGAGAGGGGCACGGGCACGGGCGCGGCCCCTTTTCTGCTAGTAGGTCACAGCTCTTTGCCGTCTGCTAGCAGACGGCAAAGAGCGTACCTAGTGGGGTGGGTCCGGGGGGAAACGGACGACCTAACGGCCATTTTCTTTGTCGTCCGCTGGCTGACGGCAAAGAAAATTGCCGCTAGGTCGTCCTCGTAAGCCCGCCACCCATCCTCTTTGCCGTCAGCTAGCAGACGGCAAAGCGTCTTTGCCGTCCGCTAGCGGACGGCAAAGATATGCTGATGGCAAAGCCTTCCGTTGCCGTCTGCTGCCTCTTTGCCGTCCGTTTTCCGGTGGCTGATGGCAAAGCCTTTGTTTGCCGTCCACTAGCTGACGGCAAAGAGTCGGCAGATGGCAAATCTGCTGATTCCAGTAGTGTTAGATGGGTTCTCTTGCTGCAAGAATTTGATTTGCATATTATTTATAGAAAGGGAGCTGAGAACCCCGTTGCAGGCAACTTGTCGAGGTTAGAGAATATTCTTGATGACCCACTACCTATTGATGATAGCTTTCCTGATGAACAATTAGCTGTCATAAATGCTTCTCGCACTACTCCATGGTATGCTTGTTGCGAAATTTATACCACCTAGTTTCACATACCAACAAAACAAAAAGTTTTTCTATGATTTAAGACATTACTTCTGGGATGACCCACACCTTTATAAAGAAGGAGTAGATGGTGTTATTAGACGTTGTATACCTGAGCATGAACAGGAACAAATCCTACGCAAGTGTCACTCCAAAGCTTATGGAGGACACCACGCTAGAGATAGAACTGCACATAAGGTATTGCAATCCGGTTTTTATTGGCCTACTCTCTTCAAAGATGCCCGCAAGTTTGTCTTGTCTTGTGATGAATGTCAAAGAATTGGTAATATTAGTAGACGTCAAGAAATGCCTATGAATTATTCACTTGTTATTGAACCATTTGATGTTTGGGGCTTTGATTATATGGGACCGTTTCCTTCCTCTAATGGGTATACACATATTTTAGTTGTTGTTGATTATGTTACTAAGTGGGTAGAAGCTATTCCAACTAGTAGTGCTGATCATAACACCTCTATTAAGATGCTTAAAGAAGTTATTTTTCCGAGGTTTGGAGTCCCTAGATATTTAATGACTGATGGTGGTTCACATTTTATTGATGGTGCTTTTCGTAAAATTCTTGCTAAGTATGACGTTAATCATAGAATTGCATCTCCATACCATCGACTGTCTAGTGGTCAAGTAGAATTGAGTAATAGAGAGCTCAAATCAATTTTGCAAAAGACTGTTAATAGGTCTAGAAAGAATTGGTCCAAGAAACTTGATGATGCTCTATGGGCCTATAGAACTGCATATAAGAATCGTATGGGTATGTCTCCGTATAAAATGGTATATGGAAAAGCATGTCACTTACCTCTCGAACTAGAACATAAGGCATATTGGGCCATTAAAGAGCTCAATTATGATTTCAAACTTTCCGATGAGAAGAGGCTATTTGACATTAGCTCACTTGATGAATGGAGAACTCAAGCCTATGAGAATGCCAAACTATTTAAAGAAAAAGTTAAAAGATGGCAGGACAAAAGGATACAAAAGCGTGAGTTTAATGTAGGTGATTATGTGTTGCTATTCAACTCTCGTTTAAGATTCTTTGCAGGAAAACTTCTCTCTAAATGGGAAGGGCCTTACGTTATCGAGCAGGTCTATCGTTCCGGTGCCATAAAAATCAACAACTTCTAAGGCACAAGTCCGAAGGTGGTGAACGGTCAAAGAATCAATCATTATATCTCAGGTAATCCTATAAATGTTGAAACTAATGTTATTGAAATCGTAACCCAGGAGGAATACATAAGGGACACTTTCCAGAATGTTTGAGACTCCGAAAAGGAATAGGTATGTGGTACGGTAAGTAAACCGGCCCCAAAACAGTTCTAATGGTAATTTTTATCTGTTTTGGAATATTTAAGAAAATAGGAAAATAAGAAGTAGTCCGGGAAGGACACGAGGCGTCCACGAGGGTGGAGGGCGCGCCCTACCCTCCTGGGCACGCCCCCTGCCTCGTGGGCACCTCGTGCACTCTCCGGACTCTGATTTCTTGCACGATACTTCTTCCGGTCAGTAAAAATTCATTATATAATCTCCCGAAGGTTTTGACCACCGTACCACGCAAATATCCTCTGTTTTTGTTTCGAGCTGTTTTTCTGACAGATTTAGATAACCATGACGTCTCCAAGTGCCCCCAAGGACAAGTTCTTCGAGAACGTCATCAACCCCTACCTCGCGAAAGTGCTGCAACATCCTCAAACCATTGAGATGCGTGACAGGTTGCTGCACATCCGCGATGTTGAGGGACCAAAGAGGACCGGAAGCGTGGAGACAAGGCTGGAGGCAATGGAGCAACAAGTTTTCAAGTGTCAGGAGATGGTGGAGCGTGGACTCGACTCCAATCACATAATAATCATGGAGTTCACCAATAACCACAAGCTGGACGCCAAGGACATTGGGGAGGCCATCTTCAAGCTTCATGAGAAAATCGAGCACCTCCAAGCCCAGATCTATGACCAGCAAAACCAAAATTGTGAGTATGAATATAGATTCAAGAGGATGAGTTTGGCTGCAGATTTAAGGATCCCGGAGACTCGGTCATCCTTCTATGATGGCGAGCCTATGCCTTGGACGAGAGACGACAAGCCTACATCATCAAAAACTCCATCATCACCACCCCTGAGGAAAGAGATATAATCACATGGGTATGGGCACTCCCCTTGGCAACTGCCAATTTGGGGGAGGTGCCCCGGTATCGTATCACCATCACACTCCTATCTTTACCGTTTTTCTTAGTTCGATCCTTTTGGTAATATCTTGATCTAGTAGAATAAAATTTTAGTATGATCTAGTTTTGAGCTTTGCTTTATGATCCTTCTATGTAATCGAGTCCGTGAGCTATATATAATAAAGATTAGTGTTGAGTCAAGGGCTTGATTATCTTGCTATGATCGTGAGGGAATAAAAGAAAAGGAGTGAATAAAAAGAAATAAAGAGATCATATTGATCTTATGAAGAGTAATGACTTCACATATAAAGAGTATGATGAATAAAAATTGTTGAGAGTTGACAAACATAGTTCTGGTCATCGTTGCAATTAACAAGAAGTTAGAAAGAGAGGTTTTCACATATAAATATACTATCTTGGACATCTTTTATGATTGTGAGCACTCACTAAAATATGACATGCTAAAGACTTGATGTTGGACAAGGAAGACAACGTAATGGGTTATGTTTTCTTATATACAAAATAAAGTATATTGTCATGGATCATCCAACATGTTGAGCTTGCCTTTCCCCCTCATGCTAGCCAAATTCTTTGCACCAAGTAGAGATACTACTTATGCTTCCGAATACCCTTAAACCCAGTTTTACCATGAGTGTCCACCATATCTACCTATGGATTGAGTAAGATCCTTCAAGTAAGTTGTCATGTTGCATGCAATAAAAATTGCCCTCTAAATATGTTTGATCTATTAGTGTGGAGAAAATAAACGTTATACGATCTTGTGATATGGAAGCAATAAAAGCGATGGACTGCATAATAAAGGTCCATATCACAAGTGGCAATATAAAGTGACATTCTTTTGCATTAAGATTTCATGCATCCAACCATAAAAGCACATGACAACCTCTGCTTCCCTCTGTGAAAGGCCCATCTTTCATTATTGTCTTATACCTTATGCAAGAGTCATGGTGATCTTCACCTTTCCTTTTTACATTTTATCCTTTGGCAAGCACCTTATGTTGGAAAGATCCTGATATATATATATATATATATATATATATATATATATATATATATATATATATATATCCAATTGGATGTAAGTTAGCATGAATTATTATTGTTGACATTACCCTTGAGGTAAAAGGTTGGGAAGCAACGCTATAAGTCCCTATCTTTCTCTTTGTCCGATTAAAACTCCATAACCACAAGTATTGCGTGAGTGTTAGCAATTGTGAAAGACTAAATGATAGTTGAGTATGTGGACTTGCTGAAAAGCTCTTATATTGACTCTTTCCGATGTTATCATAAATTGCAATTGTTTCAATGACCAAGATCATAGTTTGTTAGTTCTCAATGAAGTTTCTGATTCATACTTGACATTGTGAATAGATTATTACTTGAGCATAAGAAATCATATGACAATATCAATATATGTTGTTGTTACAAGAATGATCATGATGCCCTCATGTCCGTATTTTATTTTATCGACACCTCTATCTCTAAACATGTGGACATATTTTTTGTCGTCGGCTCCCGCTTGAGGACAAGCGAGGTCTAAGCTTGGGGGACTTGATACGTCCATTTTGCATCATGCTTTTATATCGATATTTATTGCATTATGGGCTGTTATTACACGTTATGTCACAATACTTACGCCTATTCTCTCTTATTTTACAAGGTTTACATGAAGAGGGAGAATGCCGGCAGCTGGAATTCTGGGCTGGAAAAGGAGCAAATATTAGAGACCTATTCTGCACAACTCCAAAAGTCCTGAAACTTCACGGAAGCAGTTTTTGGAATTAATAAAAAATACTGAGCGAAGAAAGTACAAGAGGGGGCCCACACCCTGGCCACGAGGGTGGGGGCGCGCCCTACCCCCCAAGACGCCACCCCCCCCCCCCGCCTCGTGAGCCCCCTGGCAGGCCTACGGTGCCCATCTTCTGCTATATGAAGTCTTTTACCCTGAAAAAATCATAAGGAAGCTTTCGGGACAAAGCGCCGCCGTCTCGAGGCGGAACCAATCTAGGGCTCCGGCAGACCTGTTCTGCCGAGGAAACTTCCCTCCGGGAGGGGGAAATCATCGCCATTGTCATCACCAATGATCCTCTCATCGGAGGGGGTCAATCTCCATCAACATCTTCACCAGCACCACTCCTCTAAAACCCTAGTTCATCTCTTGTATCCAATCTTTGTCCCAAAGCCTCAGATTGGTACCTGTGGGTTGCTAGTAGTGTTGATTACTCCTTGTAGTTGATGCTAGTTGGTTTATTTGGTGGAGGATCATATGTTCAGATCCATTATGCATATTAATACCCCTCTGATTATGAACATGAATATGATTTGTGAGTAGTTACGTTTGTTCCTGAGGACATGGGAGAAGTCTTGCTATAAGTAGTCATGTGAATTTGGTATTCGTTCGATATTTTGATGAGATGTATGTTGTCTCTCCTCTAGTGGTGTTATGTGAACGTCGACTACATGACAGTTCACCATTGTTTGGGCCTGGAGGAAGGCATTGGGAAGTAATAAGTAGATGATGGGTTGCTAGAGTGACAGAAGCTTAAAGCCTAGTTTATTAGTTGCTTCGTAAGTGGCTGATTTGGATCCATATGTTTCATGCTATGGTTAGGTTTACCTTAATACTTCTTTTGTAGTTGCGGATGCTTGCAGTAGGGATTAATCATAAGTGCGATGCTTGTCCAAGAAAGGGAAGTACCCAAGCACCGGTCCACCCACATACCAAATTATCAAAGTAACGAACGCGAATCATATGAGCGTGATGAAAACTAGCTTGACGATAATTCCCATGTGTCCTCGGGAGCGTTTTCCTTCATATAAGAGTTTGTCCAGGCTTGTCCTTTGCTACAAAAAGGATTGGGCCATCTTGCTGCACTTTATTTACACTTGTTACTTGTTACCCGTTACAAATTACCTTATCACAAAACTATCTATTACCGATAATTTCAGCGCTTGCAGAGAATACCTTACTGAAAACTGCTTATCAGAGCTTATGGTGAAAGCCCCTCCCGTGCCATCCTCCGTGACGGACACCTTCTTGGTCTCTGGTGGTGCAGCCCTGGATTTCTGGCTCTTACCAGTGGAACTCTCTAGCACGTCCTCGACGGGAGCACTACACTCCGAAGAGGTGCGCTTGCTGGAGTGGGTGCGAGAGGCCTTACCGGTCTTCTCCCCCCCCCTGGGGCTTCGGCGGCTGGAGCAAGTGCCTTGGCGGCAGTCGCTGCAACTGCCTCCCGGTAGAGTTGGTCAGCACAGATCAGCGCATCCTTCTTGTCGGAGGGGACGGTGATGATGCTCATCGGCCTAGGCATCTTCAGCGTGTTGTAGGCGTAATGTGAGGCCGCCATGAACTTGGCCAGTGCTGGGCGGCCGAGGATCCCGTTGTAGGGCAAGGGGATCTCCGCTACATCGAAAACAATCCTCTCCGTCCTGTAGTTCAACTCGCCTCCAAACGTCAGGGGCAGCGTGACCTTATCCTTCGGCTAACTTCTTCCCGGGTTGACCCCTTGGAATCTGCAGCCTTTTGATGACAACAGGCGAGATCAAGTTCAGACCGGCCCCGCCGTAAACTAGCATTTTCGTCACCTTGAGGTTGCGTATTGTTGGCGAAACCAACAACGGCAAACACCCGACCACAGTTATGCGATCAGGGTGGTCCTCGGTGTCAAAAATGATAGGCGTGCTGGACCACTTCAGTGGCTTTTGAGCATCGAATGATGGTTCCGCTACTATGATCTCATGCGCCCACTGCTTGAACTGGCGGTGAGAGGTGTGCAGCGAGACGCCACCGTCGACACACATGGCCTCTGTAGCCTTCTGCAACTCATGGTCGTCGGATTCGTCGTCCTCGTCATGACCATCATATTCTTGCTTCTTATCGCGGCCCCGAGCGGGCCTCTCTTGTTGGTTATCCTTGCTGCGGCGACCTGCTTGGCCGCCGCGCTTCTTGCTGGATCCCTTGGCACCATCCCGACCCTCCTCCTTGTCCCGCCTCTCATACTCAGCTTTTTGCTTCTCAGCAAGCAGCTCGACTTGCCGGCAGTTCTGGAGGTCGTGGCCCTTGGTGTGGTGGATCTTGCAGTACTACTTGTCGGAGCCTCCTGGCTTGTCGGCAGCCGCCAAGGCCCGGCAAGCGGCGCACCCGGCAATTTCCTTGCCGGGGTCGTTTGCCTTGGCCTTTTTGGCAGCGCCGGTGTCCTCAGATCCCTCGACGGCAACCACGGTCTTGCCCTTGGCCTTCCTGTTGCGGCACCGGCCCTTCTTTGTCGGGGCGGCTGTGTCTTCGTTTGTGGAGTCAGTTTCCGCACCGGCATCCTCGCCGAAGTACTTCATCCCCTCTTCAGCTCGAGCGCATCTGTCGGCCAAAACATAAAGTTCGGCCACATCTTTGACCTTGTTCATCGCCAGCTCTTCAGGCATCTTGCGGTTGCGCACATTCTGATGGAATGCGCTGATCACGGCGGCGGGATGAACATCTGGGATGTTGTACTGCACTTGGCTAAACCTCTGTATGTACTTGCGCAGGTTTTCACCTTCCTTCTGGGGGATGATATGCAAATCGCTTGCCTGGGCATGAGCTTGGTGGCCTCCAGTGAAGGCGCCAACGAACTCATGACACAAATCCGACCAAGAAGAAATGGAATCCGCCGGCAAGTGCATCAACCACGACATAACATTGGGTTTAAGTGCCAACGGGAAGTAATTGGCAAGCACCTTGTCATCGCGAGCTCCAGCAGCTTGCATCGCAATGGTGTAGATGCTGAGGAACTCCGACGGGTGGGTCTTGCTGTTGTGCTTCTCGCCGCGTCGGGCTTGAACATGCGGTGGGAGGGCCACTGGAACTGCCGCAGCTCACAAGTAAAGGTTGGGCAACCCACCTCATAGGGTAGGCCCCCAGAGCCTCCCGGTGCGGGGTGGTCCATAGTGGGCTCCGCCCGCCTATCTGACTGGTGGCATGCTTCGCACCGGCGCTCGATGGTGGTTCGAGCGTCTTCATGGGCTGGCTCCCAAAGAACTTGGCGCTGATCGCGGTGGGTCCGTGGGTCGGACGACGGTATGGAAATGTCATCACAAGCGTCATCACGATGGACCGACGCCCGCGGTGGCCAGTGTGGGGGAGGAGAGTGCGCCGTGGCTGCAGCACCTCCGGTCCTTCCACCACTGGCATGCGGTGGTTCGATGGAGCGCCGGCCTAAGGGCACCGCTGGTCGTGGCTCATCTTTGTTGGCAACGCCGACAAGGCTCCGGATGGTGGCTTTCCACTCGTCAAGCTTTTCCGCAGCAGGAGGGAAGTCGAGGAGCAACTGCGCACGCGCTAAAGCTTCCGCTGGCGTGGGTGGCGGCGATAGCTGCGTGGACCATGACGCGCTCCGACTTCTAACCATGTTAGAAGGAGCTCTATCACGGCCTTGCAGCTGTGCGTCATTTTCGCCAGTGTCTCGACGTGCATGCTGGCCTTCTACGTCCCGCGAATGAGGTACAGGACTCTTTCCACGGCGGCACCCAGGGTCACCAGCGTGGCAACGCTGCTTGTCGCGCACAACCTGGGAAGACCGCGTCGTGGGCGCCGGCGTAGGCGTCTTGGAGGTCGCCGCGCCGCCCATGGGTGGCACGACGCTGCCCTTGGAGGGCCCCGCACCGCTTGCAGGGGGCCCGGCTCCGTCTTTGGATTTGGTGGTGTGTGGCCCGTCGTCTCGCGCACGAATGACACCGCTCGCCTGGCTTTGACTGCCAGAGCGATGTGGGTGTTCGCGGGCTGTGCCTCGGCTTCCGTCCGCGACCGCCCCACCACTCGCCCGCACTGGTATGGGCCGTTCGGCTCCCGATGAACAGATCTCCGTGATCATCTTCTTCCTGGGAGCCATGGTGATGACGAACTGCTAGACTAACTGCTAGACCGGATTTTCACAACTGCGCCCCCTATCTGGCGTGCCAAAGATGTCGGTGGAAACGACACCTATGGGATCGCTAGGATCCCTTCTACGGTTGGCGGGCGCGGGGTTGTGCAGAGAGCGGGTCTGGCTATCAGCACAAAGATCGATTACCCAGGTTCGGGCCGCAAGGATGCGTAATACCCTAGTCCTGCTTTGGAGTATATTTGAGTGTTCTCGAGCTCTCGAACTAGCTGTGGTGCGTGCGTAGTCCAAAAGATCAAATCCCCTTCCAGTACGCCTCAGGCCTCCTTTTATAGACAAAAGGGGTCGCCATAGTGGCACACAGGAGGTGGAAAGGTACACAGTGGTTAAGTCTATCCTCTGGCACCGTCGGACAAACGCATTTATATGCGCTGCCGACGTGCCCTTCTTGCTTTATCGGGGACGGCGGGGAAGCTCATCCCAGTTGTCGCCGCCTCGCTTGGCTCCGACGCGCGTCCGAGCTAATGAGGCGTTGTAGCGCCATGTTGGCTGGCTACTGGGCTAGCGCGGTAGCAGAGTCTTCACGAACATCTTCATGCCACCACGCGGGTGCTTGCTGAGTTGGCCTAGAGGCCGCGCATGGCCACGCAGGTGCTTGCCAAGCTGGTTGGACTGGCAGCTATGTGGGAACGGCGGTGGAGTCTTGGCAGACGTGGGCCTGGCCGTGGTCCCGCAGGTGTCCTCGGCAAGGGTCTTGCCAGGGCATCGTGGTCTTCCCTGGCAAGGATCTTGCCGGGGGTCTTGTGGATTTCCTCGGCCAGGATCTTGCCGAGGATCGTCGTCTTCTGGTCCTCATCTGATCTTGTGTGTTTGTGATCTTCACAAAGATCTGCATGCCACCATGGAGGTGCCTCACGAGTCTTGGTTCCAATGTGGTTGATGGCGTTGGAACCCTTGGGCTCAAGGGTGGCGCGCTCTGCTGGCGTCGGGCAAGTTGCCCCAGCAAGGCTCTTGCCGGGGCAGCGGGGGCCACCCTGGCAAGGGTCTCGCTGGGGGAGTCCACCTCGCCCTCTTGATCTTTGTGTCTCTGGTCTTGGCGTTGCTTTGCTCGTCTTGTGCCTTTGGCTTCCCTCCTCCGCCCTACTTAGTGTGGCCGCGGGCGCGGCTCTGACTGCCCGTTCACAAGTAAAGGGGTAAAAAAGGGGAGCCCCTACTTTTGTACACCGACAGGCGGCCCTCCTCTGTTCTTCATCTCCGTCCCCGGTGCACCAGGGCGACGCGCCCAACACCGGCCAAGCCATCGTCCACTGCGGCGAATGCAGCCACCGTTCTCCAGCTCCCCGACGAACGCGTCACCTAGGGCCGCCTCTGCCTCGCTCCCCTACATACGTTGGTAGGTCGGGCGCCACCTGCGGTGGCCCGTGCCACCGGCGAGTGCCGTCGGGACCGGCCCTGTCCCTGGCCAGACGCGGGCGACGGAGGAAGAAGAAGGAGACAAACACCCTAGATAGGCAGGCCCCGCCACCATGCTGCCCCACTCGTCAGCGGCAGAAGGGTCGTGTGACAGCCTGGTTCTTGCCCTCTTTTCTTTTTCTGATTTTTATTGCCATTTGATTTGAATTTGGGTTTTGAATCAACTTAGTTGGACTTAAACACTTGGGCATACCTTTGATTTTCACCCAAGTGGCCCCTTTCCCTCTCAAACCATCATTTCCTCTCTGATATATCCCAAAATGATCCTAGGAATATTTTTCATAAATGAAAAATATTCATTTTCTCTTCAAAACCCCACTTCACCAACATATGCTCCAAAGCAACCCTCATGTTCTTTGCTCACAAAAATCTGATAAAATTTCCAAATATTCTTTGAATCTTGGAACACATCCCTGAGCAAAATATTGCATAGGTTTTTGGAATATTTTTGCTATAGAAAATCATTTATGTTCTGGTCAGAAAATGCAGTTTCTACAGCAAGTATGTTTTTCCTTGATCCAATGAGGCAGATTTTTCTTGAGCTTCATTACCTTCCTAAAAGACTGCTAAACCCCAATGCCCGGCCCTCAAATCCTACTGGGTCACTCACAGTTAACCTCACAAGTTACTATCAAGAAACTTACCAGGAAGTAAACCACGCACACACCGCTCCTGGATTCAACTCAAAGTGTTGCAACCACTCAAACCATGAAGGACTACACACCAGACATGAAGTTTAAGCTTAGCACGGCCTGATGTCATAGTTCACGTGCTGACCGCATTCGTCCAGGCGTGCTGGCATGCGGCCGACGCGCTCTGCGACGCGCCCGAGCCGTTGTTGAGCTCGTGCTTGCTTCCCCGGCCGCCGCGCCTTGCCAAACTTCACCACGATCATCGTCCGGACTCCCTTAACTCCTCCCTGGCGCTCGCCGACGCCGGAGCTCCCGCAGCGAGCACGGGCACGGCACGGCCAAGCGAACAGTGCGCTCGTACCACTGTGTTTGTCGCCATCCTCGCTCATGTGTTCATCTCGGCCCTTCCACAGTGCATGCGTGAGCTGCGTCGCCTTCTAGCCCTCTCGCTGACGCCATTCGTCACCGGGTGCCGTGTCCAGAAGCCTTCCAGCGGAGCCCGATCCCCACTCCTCATTCGCCTATAAATACAGCCACCCCCAGCCTCCTCGAGCATCACCACCCACTCCCTCAACCTCCACAAGCTCATAGTTAAGCCGCAGCCCGACCGGGCAGGCCTCTGGCCGCTAACCCAACCCGAGCTCGCTGGCACTCCCGATAGCCCCTCCTCCTCACTCCAGTGCCTCCCGAGCTCGATCCACTTCTCAGGTGACTTGCTGGTGCTTCACTGGTGTCGTCCGACCTCATTGGAGCCCCTGGTGCAGCCCCACGTCGCCGTCGTCTCCAACTCCGGCGACCTCTGCTTCCTGCCGCCGCTGGAGAGGCC
Source organism: Aegilops tauschii subsp. strangulata (assembly GCF_002575655.3). Lineage (NCBI taxonomy): Eukaryota > Viridiplantae > Streptophyta > Magnoliopsida > Poales > Poaceae > Aegilops > Aegilops tauschii. The sequence goes on from NC_053036.3 coordinate 574,245,399, forward strand.
AGCTTCGACCACGACCGACCACCCCTAGCCCAACTACGGGTACGGGCAGGTGCGCCTCGACCCCCTCTCGCTTTCTATCCCTCTGGATCTGGCCGCCGACCTCTCCTTGTCGGCGCATCACCGCCCCGCCTCTGTTTCTGTCCCCCTCTCCCTAAACCTGACAGTAGTGGCCCACTGTCAGCCACCCAGCCCCGCGGCCGAAGCTGTACGCGCTGGCATGAAGCTGACGTCAACCCCTGGTCATTCTATTTAAATTTCAAATTTTACAGAAACTTCAAATGGCCATAACTTTTTAACCGCAAGTCAAAATGAGTTGATTGTTTTTTGCATTGTGTTCTTACTGAAAAGATCTAGGAGCACCCCAAAAATGAGATTTTTCTCTGTTGTCTAGATTTTCTGGTAATTTTCAGAAGTGTTCTTGATATTTTCTTTTTGTCATTTTAATTGTTTTCAGAAGGAGAAGCTTGTCTTGAAGAGACCCAGGAGGAGTGTGAAGCTCCTCTGAACTAAGGCAAGCAACACCAACATTTACAGGGTATCATTTCAATATTTGAGATTTTTCAACTTGAATATGAGTTATTTCATGCATTTAAAATTATTTAAATGAAAATTGATTTTGCTAGTTACTTGTTCTGTTTGAAATGTTGGATTGCAGTAGTGTGATGATGTTTAAGTTAGGACAACACTAACGCCCACACGTGTGGTGGGTGTCAAACCCGCCCACACGCTCTATAACACACAGACTATGCCATGTCACCGCATGCATGCATGTGGAAATCTTTTTGGATTTTCTGTTTTTAAAATTTTTTATCTCTTAAATGAAAAATCCGATTGAAGATCCGTTTTCACCATTAAATCCCTCGCGAAGAGATCTTCGAAACTAGATCTCATATCAATATATTTCGACGAATTTTTTTTCTTAAAATTTGGCGTGTCTATTGCACATGAATTGCCATGATGTTTACACTGAAGTTGCCATGATATGTTTCAGCTATTTTCTTCTACATTTAAAAGTAAATTTTTACATATTATAAAACGAGGAATTAATAAACTAGACTTGCCATGCACCATAAACTAAAATTGCCATGATACATGCACTTAAAATTGTCGTGGTCATACAAAAAAATATTTTCATGGTCAAAGTATTGGAATTGCCATCATCAAAAAAGTAAAATTGACATGATCTACAAACTAAAAATGCCACATGACAACTTTAGTTTAAGCACTATGGCAACTACAGTGTAAACATCATGGCAACTTTTGAGCCAAAAAAATCCGTCGAAACATATCAACATGGGGTCTAGTTTTGAAGATCTCGTCGAGACGGGTTTAATGGTGAAAACAGATTTTTAATTTGCTTTTTTATTTAGGAGACAAAACATTTTTAAGGTGAAAACCAAAAAAAATTCTGCTGATGTCATCTGTTCATACGTGGCAAAATGAGTGGTGATGGAGGTGTGTGGGCGATGTGCAAATGCCCACACGTGTGGGCGTTAGTTTTTCCGTTAAGTTAATACGAGTCAGTAGAGGTAACTTTTGCTTATGTGATAATGACATGGTTATGACATGACTAGCACCGGTACTATTTTTCTTAAGAACAAAGTTGATTTTGTTAAGTTGATATCATGACTAAAAATATGATGAGTATCAAGAACCATTAGAGTAAGATCAGAATGGTTTGATGATGACTAGTGCTAGTATAAGATTTAGTGATGCTGATCCATTTACTCGTAGTGGTATGTAATGCATGTTGTATGGTTGCATATTCATGGCATATCATGACACCCATTGTTTTTATTTCAAGATAAACCTAATGTTAATTCAGCTTGAACATAACGTTGATCGGGTAATGGTGCCACTGAATTGAGTTTTTCCCAGTGCAAACACATTTGCCCTTATGGGAAGGCCTTTATTTGGTTCGTTGTCATGCCTCTGGTCGGTACCTCCAACGAGGGAAGGTTATGGGCGTGCGGTACTCTGGCCCGGTAAGCAGACATAACCTTGTGTGCTTGTTTGTTGTTATGGTACCTTGTCCCCGTTTGGGACCGTTTCTATTTTGCCACGACGGCGGCCGTTGATGCCTTTGGTAGGCACGGGGCCGCCCAGGACTTAGCCAAGTGGGGGTAAGTCAGAGTGGCAGGGAGAGTGTCATGGCAATGGGAGGGTTTTGTCGCGATGTCGTTGGTCCACCCGAATGGGAGTGCGAGGCCATGAACTCCGTGGTGTGGGTACAGTGCGCTACCTCTACAGAGTGTATTTAATCTATCAATAGCCGTGTCCTCGGTTATGGACACAACTCGGGAGTAGGTCACACCATGGATCAACATTTATAAATAGTCATGCACACTAATGATAAGCACTTGGCACTGTTTGAAAGATGATGGTTGAGAAATTATGATGATGGTGGAGACCAAAGTGTTGGTTTCTTTTGTGATCCGACAAAGATCACCGTTTGGTTACAAGGTAACCCGTTCGGTAAGAAAGTCCGAGGGAATTGCTGCACGAGTTGTTCTCACTGCGTCAGTAGTATGATTATGCATTGCATTTAATTTGATTAAATATCATGATATTTTTTGTCATTATGTTTATGCTTGTTGTGAGCTTGCAAATACATTCAATGTACTGACCTGGCGTGTCATGCCAGATTTCAGGAAAGTTTCGTTGGATCGAAGTGCTGCCCGAGTCTAGATCGTTCCACATCGGTGTCCCTGTGCTATGGAGTCCCGCTTCGACGTCATTCCGCTGTCGCGTAGTTGCCGTGATCGAGGCCCCTTTATGTTCACTAAATAATGTACATATTGTTCAGACGCACCGTGTGTGCCGCTTGGCCTCGCTACTTGATGTAACATCAAACTATGTTCCGCTCGTATCAATAAAAGCGGTTGTTTTGTGTACCAAGATGTTGTGTGTTGCCAGAAGACTTGGTCCCTGGGCTGGCAATGCAAGGTAAACCGGTTGCTCTGAGCCGGGGTGCCATAGCGCTTGGTACCGGAGCCGCGCTGACTGTAGGACACGCTAGACCACCGACGTATTAACTGAACATTAGTTAGGTTAGAATTTGAGTACCAGTAGTGTTTGTCGCTGATTGTTGCATTGCATGCACTTGATTTATTATTATTTCTAACCGACTAATGGTTGTGAGTGTAGATGGATCCAGTGTCGTACCCGTGCGAGTTGGAGTTGCTGCCGTACACGTCGCCGCACCTTCTTCGGAATGTATGGCACCGAATCTATCCTCTCGGTGATGACCCAGTGTATCGGGTGTACCGGGAGCGTCTAGCAGACTCGGTATACGAGTATCACGCCATGGTTACTCTACGGACCAGTTCAGCCTCACACTCTTACACCCGTACCTCTATGAGCGGTTTCGCTTCCACCGCCTCTCAGGCTGTCCAGTTTGCTGCGTTTGAGGTCCTCGTCGAGCTGCGCTATAACGAGGTCCGGATGCAGACTCACCCAGGTTTCCACTACTATCCATCCTTGCACGACAATGGTCACGTCCGTTTTCCGATCATGGATCCGGCAGCCGATAGCACTGCTAACCACCTTTCTCGCTATATCACTGCTAGTTACCTTCTGATTCGCGAGCTGGCTCGAGAGCTGACTCGTGCTCGCACTGCTTTAGTAGCCTCTAGGTCCTATCCCACTCCACCGTCTATAGGATTTACTCCTTATATTGCACCCGGTTCTAGCTTGCCTGTTTCCCCGGTTACTCCTCCGAGTAGCTCGGGCACCTCAACCGTGACTCCCCACAGTGCTCCTGCTGAGTGGGCTTCTCTTCTCGCTACCCCCGTAGCCCCTATGCTCCAGCCTCATACCGCACCTGCCCTGGATAGAGAGCCCTCGAGGCAGCATCGTCGGGTTACCTTTAACCCGAAGGTCTCGGTTAACTTCGTCAGTTCAGGATCCGAGTCCGCTTTAGGAGAGGACCCAGCAGGACCAGCAGAGCGCTAGAGCGTCTGAGTATCTGCAGTTGTCATGTTGATGTACGGATGTAGTCGTACGAGTCATGATGTTCAGTTTCATGTATGAGGGTAGTCGAACTGGTCATGATGTTTATCTGTCATGTATGAGTCTATGTATAATTATGTTGGATTATTATTTTTATTCGCTTTGTTTTTCGCTGTTTTCCGCCTTTTTCTCGGATTTGTCGCTGGCTTTTCCCCACAATTCTTGATGTTGCTCATCACGGTTGCTTTATATTGTGAAAAAAAATAATAGGATGACGCGGGGAGGCAGCAGCAGTCATGCTTGTGAGGATGTCCATGTTCGTCGCTCAGCGCGACAGGCAGGCATTCCCCCGAGCCGTACAATCCACCACCGCCTCCACCACCACATCCGCCCTCCACCGAACAAATTATGCGCATGTCTGAAGAAAGAAGAGATAACGATCTGATTGAATTATCGAAAAGTGTACAAGCTATGGTTGGGAAGAATGGAAATCAGAACAGTCACCCCTCCAAACTGTCAGATTTTCAGAGAACCAAGCCTCCCAGCTTCAGTCAAGTTATTGATCCCTTGGAAGCCGATGATTGGTTAAGAACTATTGAGAAAAAACTTGAGATTGCTCGTACTGAATAAGATGACAAGGTTCCGTTTGCTACGCATTACCTCGAGGGAGCTACCGCTATATTGTGGGATAATGCTAAAGCCATGTGGCCTGTCGACGAAGAAATCACTTGGACTAAATTCAAGGACCATTTCCGCAAATATCATATTCCTGCTGGCATTATGAAGGTCAAGCAGCGTGAATTCCTCGCGCTCACCCAACGAAGCCTGTCTGTTAGTGAGTATCTGCATAAGTTCAATCATTTGGCCCGCTATTCCCTCTATGATGTGGCCACAGAAGAAAGAAAGGTCGACAGATTTCTTGGAGGACTAAACCAGCACCTCAGATGCACTCTCAGTATATTTGATTTTACGGATTTCCAAACTCTGGTAAACAAGGCCCTCATTGCTGAAAGGGAACACAAGCTTGTGCATGACAACAAGCCTGCTAATAATGATCACCAGCGTAAGTTTGAGCCTAAGAAGGATGGTCAGCCAATGCAGAAGGCTCGTACTTGGCAGCAGACTCGGGTGGAGTACAAACCCAAATGGCAGCAGACTCAGGTGGAGTACAAACCCAAATGGCAGCAGAATGTTTACAAGACCACTACTCAAGTCAAGAATGTCGTAACCAGCGCGGTGCGCGAAGAATGCCAGCGCAACAACTCATGTTTCAATTGCGGACAAACCGGACATTATGCAAGACAATGTCCCAAGAACGGCAAGACGAATGCTCCATTCAGGCCGCAAGTCAACTATATGGGGCCGTACCCTGTCCAGCGAACCATCCAAGGGCAAGTTCATCACCTCTCTGCAGACGAAGCCCAAGAGGACCCTGAAGTCGTCATTGGTATGTTTCCTGTTAATAACATACCTGCAATAATTTTATTTGACT